>NC_081347.1:54544046-54586342 GCF_029784015.1 Lycium ferocissimum
TTGTTGATAAGATGAATGGGTAGCACGGGGATGAATCTAGGGTGAAAGGAGGTGAAAAAAAATTGAACTATGATTGTAAGGTATTAAAAGTGCTTAAGGAGGTTAGTCACTATCTTCCAAAATATATCCTACCCGTCCCTATAGCCTACATTACAACCAGACAAGTCCTAAGTGATCTTAAATTCACCTCACCTAAGTTGCTGAACGGTTACACTAAGGGCAAGCCTATGGTTCGTCATATTTTGAGCATTGGATATTCTTTGTGAGAGTGAGCGATATTGTTACATTTATGTCCATTGAAATAAGTCGTTTACCTTGTGTGAGACACGGACAACTCTCTTTTGGGGCGAGGGCACATAATTAATAGGAGATGGATGAAGTACTCCCGTTCGGTCGGGCAAGGTGTTCGTATGTTTTGAGTGGTGTCTAGAGTCATATGCATGTTTTGAACGTATGCGTTTCTTGAGAGGTTTTGGTTGCTAGAATTTTGAAGCATAAGAAAATGATGGTTTTGAAGCGAGCTTGGCATGACTTTCAAGAATTGGCTCAATGTGTATGTTAATGCAATTTCAAAACTTGCACATCCACCGAATTTCGATGTAGACTCGTTTAGTGTGGCCAAGTAGTAATAGGGAATGTATGATAAGTTGGTTGCTCGAGGGCGAGCAAAGTCTATGGGGGGGTGTTGATATTTGGCACAAATATCTAGATTTAGTGTCATTTACACTTTACTTCTTATCACTTTCATCGCACTTTTGAACGTGAATTGTTGATATAAGCTTATGTTGGTATGTTTATATGAATAGGTACAACAAGGACCAACGAAGGGTATTCCGGGCAGTTTGAGTGATTCCGAGGCTATATACGACGATTGAATGTTGCGAAGGAAGTTCCAACACTTGAAGGCAAAATCTGACCACTGAAGGGTCTCATGCGCTGGCCATGCGCCGCACATCCAGCGCACAAGATACTCCTTTCTGATTCTCAGACATGTTATGCTTTGGCCGGGAGCACGGATGCACAACACAAGCCATGCGATGGCCATGCGACGCATGACCAAAGCACAGAGAGCGCGGGTTGTCCTATTTAGATCGGGATTGGGCCCATTTATCTTATATTTACCCTAGCATATAAATAGCCGTTTTGAACATTAGAGGGCGGCTTGGATGACTTTTTGAGAAGTGTGAAACTCTTTCTAGGTTTTATTCCTCTTCTATTATTTTTCTTTACATCAAAACCCTAAGTAATGATGAATTCTTTTGTCGCTTATCGAATCATGTGTAACTAAACACTTAAATTCTGGGGTTGTGGTGTAGCCATGAATATTGATGTTTGACAAGTGTTTCAATCTTTGCACTTTTGCTCATATGCAATTGCTTCATTACTTCTGTGTTTAATCTCTTGATTGTCTGCGCAACAGTTGAGTACTATCTACTCATTGACATACGTGCTTGGGAAAGACGTTGTTCTTTTGGAGAAGAAGTAATGAGATTGTGATCTGAATAATCCTAGAGTTGGGCAAGGATTTGTGACTAGGATAGGAATATACTTAGTTACCGCAATCAATGATGTACCGTGCCCTTATTGCATTCTTGATAGGTCAATACCATAGGAATATAGGAGGCGATGTATCTTGAATCGGCGAGTAGAGGTTCGGAAGAATCCTACAAGATTAATGATCCGGTTAATTAGCCATTGTGAACAAAGTTGCTAAGTTGAGATACTTGATGGACTCAATAGGATTGGTGAACCAACCACGACCCTGGAATACTTCTAAAATCTTGATAAAAGCCATTCTTCCTCACGTTCTAAGCACAAGTTCTGTTTACATTAGTAGTTAACTGCATTACATCAGTTAGTTATAGAAGAACCAACACTTTTATTCTTCACTTGCATAGATAGTAAGCAATAGTTTATTCTCGTGAAATATTGATCATAAGTCTCTCGGGTTCGACATCCAATTTTACATAATCACTTTATTACTTGTACGACCACGTACACTTGCGTGTGCATTTGGACGCAACAAGTTTTTAGGCGCCGTTGCCGGGGACTTAGAAATCAATTATTTTTGCCATAATAAATTTTATTGCTTCATTTTATCCAAGTGTTAACGTCTTGATCTTAGCTTTTTCCTGATTTCAGGTACTTTACTCGAATGCGAAGGACTGCGAGTCAAAACAATCTTGAGGAATTCGATCCTGAGCCTGAACGGACTTTCAATCGGCGTAGGAGAGATCTGAATTTATTGCAGAACCCGCAGGCCGTCGCAGAAGTACCTGTGGTCATGGCTAATCATCAACCGGCGAAGGTGAGAGAGGTTGCGAAGGCTCGGGTGGCGGATGTCACTTCAAGCATTGTCAAGCCCACCATTGAAGGGCACTTTGAGCCGAAGCATCCTATGATTCAACTTCTTCACTCTAGTGGGCAATTCACGGGAATGTCACATGAGGATCCTCGACGTCACATCCATACCTTTCTCGCGTATGGATACTTTTGCCACCGGAAGGGTCACGAAAGAATATGTTCGATCGACACTTTGTTCCCCTCTCTCTATTGGGGAATGCTAGTAACTGGTTATTAGGCGAGCTCCGCTAACTCTATCACTACGTGGGATGACTTGGCAACGAAATTCTTGACAAGGTTCTTTCCACCAAAGAAGATCGCTCGCTCCGAAGAGATCATGTCATTCGAGCGTAAAACAAGGAGAAAATTTGTATCGGGGCCAGGGAGAGGTTTAAGGTCTTCTCGAAGAGATTGCCCTCATCACCATCAGACGAATGAAGTTCTGGCACACACATTTATTGAGAGTCTCGATGCTCAACATAAGTCATCACTAGACACTGCTACAGGAGGGCAGGCTCTCGATCTCAGCTATGAAGAACTATTCACACTATTGAACAGGTTCACTCAGAGCACTCCAGACTGGCAGGATGATGCGGCCAGCGGTAGGTTAGAAAGCACGGTGTCTATGAAGTAGACAATTTTACAACATTATCGCACGTATTGATGCCATGCGCACCGAACTCGGGAAGTTAGGCTGGGCACAAGCACCACCACAAAGATGCGCAAGCAAGCCATAGCCTTATGTGATATCCTCGGGAGAGGGTCATAACGATTGATGAGTGCTCCCAAATCCCGCATCCATCTACTTTGTGGGTAATGCGCAAGGGGCAAGGAAACAACAATCGGTATGAAATTCCTACAACCCAAATTGGAGGAACCATCCAAATTTCAGGTGGAGTGACAACTCAGGGCATCAGAAGCAGAACTATCAGTCAGCACCCGCCCCTCAGGCTCCTACAAATAGTATGGAAGAGATGATGAAAAAGATGATGGGTGACATGCAGAAGATGATGATAGATCAGCAGAAGTTGATAGCAGATAATCAGAATCGTGATTTGGCTGTACGGAATTTAGAGAGACAGATGGGACAGATAGCTGGTGCTCAAAATACTAGACTACCTGGAGGACTTCCAAGTGACACAGATGTGAATCCCAAGCCTTGCAATGCTGTAACTCTGCGAAATGGGCGAGAGCTAGAGGAAGTAACTGTAAAGAAAGCTAGTCGAGGAGAGGCTGAAAAGGAGAAGATTGCCACAGAAACGAGTGAAAAAGGGAGAGTTGTTGAAGCATCGGGATCAAAGCAGCCACAGTACCGTGGTTGCAAAGCCACCGCCTCCATTCCCTCAACGTCTAGCAAGACGAGAAAGAAGAGGCTACTTATAAGAAGTTTCTTGATTTGCTTAAGCAAAACGTGAACGTCCCCTTGGTTGATATCTTGGCAGGTATTCCAAAGTATACTAAGTACATCAAAGATATTGTTGCAAAATAAGAGCCGTTTCACCGAGTATGCCACAGTTGCACTCACTGAGGAGTGCACTTCTCGTATTCGGAACAGGTTGCCCACAAAATTGAAGGATCCCGGAAGTTTCACAATTGAGATTTCTATTGGGACACAGGTTGTTGCTCGAGCACTTTGTGACCTAGGTGCAAGTATAAATCTGATGCCTTCGTCTATCTTTCGGAAGCTAGGTTTGGGAGTGCCCAGACCAACCACTATAGTTCTTCAGGTACAAGCGGACGGATCGTTGGCAAGACCCGAAGGCATTATTGAAGATGTATTGGTACAAGTGGGGTCGTTGATAATTCCTGCTGACTTTGTGATATTGGATTTTGAGCCAGACCCGGAAGTCCCATTTATTTTGGGGCGTCCGTTCTTGGCCACAGGGAGAGCACTTATTGATGTAGCTGCTGGGCAGCTTACCATGCGAGTACATGATAAAGTAGAGGTTTTCAATGTATATCAAGCTTTGAAAATGCCTGCAATCTATGAGGAGCTGTCCGCCATCACTGTTCTGAATGATGATACCCGAAGACCATTCATCACTTCCCATGATCCATTGGAGAGACTTGGGGGGATGATATTTTTGGTGACACTATGGCATTTGAAATGGTACGGACTCGATATGGCAAGTATTTATATTCGGAGAGGCGAGGTTTGAGCACTTAGACAGAAAATGGGGGTAACCCGAAGTTATCGATTGAAGAGCCTCCGAAGTTGGAATTGAAGCCACTGCCCGCCCACCTTAAATATGCATTCTTAGGTGAGGAGGATACTTTGCCAGTGATATTGGCAGCAGAGTTGACCACTGAAGAGGTTAATATTTGCCTCAAAGTACTGCAGTCCCACAAGAGAGCATTGGGATGGCAGATATCGGATATTCAGGGAATTAGCCCAAAGACTGTGCATGCACAAGATTCTTATGGAGGATGACCATAGGCCCAGCGCACAACATCAACGGAGACTAAACCCGGTGATGAAGGAGGTTGTCAAGAAAGAGGTAATTAAGTGGTTAGATTCAGGCATTATTTTTCCCATTTCAGACAGTAAGTGGGTGAGCCCGGGCGGTGCGTCCCAAGAAAGGAGGGATGACAGTTGTGACAAATGACAAAAATGAGCTCATCCCTACTAGAACAATCACGGGGTGGAGAATGCGCATGGATTACCGCAAAGTTTAACGAGGCAACCAGAAAGGATCACTATCCTATTCCCTTCATAGATCAAATGCTTGACAGTTAGGTCAAGGGAGTTTTATTGTTTTCTGGATGGTTATTCTGGATATAATCAGATTGCTATTGCTCCGGAGGATCAGGAGAAGACCACTTTCACATGCCCGTATGGCACGTATGCTTTCAAACGCATGCCATTTGGGTTGTGCAATGCACCGCGACTTTCCAAAGGTGCATGATGGCTATTTTCTCGGAGATGGTTGAGGACTTCGTCGAAGTGTTCATGGATGATTTTCGGTATTCGGGAGCTCTTTTGAGGTTTGCTTGCGTAATACGGACCGAGCTGGCAAGATGTGAAGAAACTAACCTGGTCTTGAATTGGGAAAAATGTCACTTTATGGTCCGAGAAGGAATAGTCCTTGGGCACAAGGTTTCAAAGAGAGGGCTGGAGGTTGATCGTGCAAAAGTGGAGGTCATTGAAAAGCTGCCACCTCCCATATCAGTCAAGGGTGTGCGCAGTTTCCTCGGGCATGCAAGATTCTACGGCGCTTCATAAAGGATTTTTCAAAGATCTCAAGTCCGATGTGCAGATTACTTGAGAAGGATGTGAAATTCCTCTTTGATGATGCATGTGTTACGGCCTTTGAAGGCCTAAAGAAGAGATTGGTAACTGCACCAATAATTATTGCACCTGACTGGAACTTGCCATTCGAGTTAATGTGTGATGCAAGTGACAACGCTGTGGGGGCTGTGTTAGGCCAGCGACGAGAGAAAGTTTTTCATTCCATCTACTATGCCAGCAAGATGTTAGATGCTGCGCAATCGAATTACACTGTGACAGAGAAGGAGCTGCTAGCTGTGGTTTATGCATTTGATAAGTTTCGGTCCTATCTTGTGGGTACACATGTTATTGTTTACACAGACCATGCAGCTATTCGCTACTTGTTCAGCAAGAAGGATGCTAAACCCAGGCTGATTCGGTGGATTCTTCTGTTGCAAGAATTTGATATTGAGATTAAAGATCGGAAGGGAGTGGAGAACCAAGTTGCAGACCACCTTTCCAGATTGGACAACCATAACCATTTTGTGGAGGATGTGCAAATTCGAGAGTGTTTCCCTGATGAGCAGCTATTTGCAATTCCTGTTGCTGAAGTCCCATGGTACGCTGATATTGTGAACTTGATTGTGAGTGGGGTGTACCCACCTGAAGCCACTCCACAGCAGAGAAAGAAGCTATATCATGACTCACGGTTTTACATATGGGATGAGCCGTACTTGTTTAAGCAAGGAACTGATCAGCTAATGCGGAGATGCATTCCACAGACCGAGGTGGGTCAAGTGTTGGAGAGTTGTCACTCTTCCCCATATGGGGGACATTTTCAAGGGGATCGTACTGCGGCTAAGGTATTACAGTCTGGTTTCTATTGGCCCACTCTCTTCAAAGATGCCCATGCATTTGCTAGAAGTTGTGATCGATGTCAACGAACGGGAAACATCTCTAAGAGGCACGAAATGCCTCTGACGAACATATTGGAAGTAGAGATATTTGACGTTTGGGGCATCGATTTTATGGGGCCATTCCCACCATCCTTCGGTAACAGGTACATTCTACTTGCTCTGTTGATTATGTTTCAAAATGGGTAGAGGCAGTCCCTCTTCCAACCAATGATGCGAAGGTGGTGGTGAATTTTGTGCGAAAGAATATATTCGCAAGGTTTGGAACTCCACGGGCTATGATCAGCGATGGGGGCGCCCACTTCTGCAACAGCTTGCTAAAGAACCTTCTGGCGAAATATGGGGTAAAGCACAAGGTGTCTACAGCTTACCACCCACAGACATGCGGACAGGTAGAAGTCTCAAATAGGGAGGTAAAGCAAATTTTAGAGAAAACTGTAAATGCTCAGAGGAAGGATTGGGCAACGAAGTTGGATGACGCTTTATGGGCGTATCGCACTGCATATAAAACCCCCATCGGAGCTTCTCCTTACAGGTTAGTCTATGGGAAGGCGTGTCATCTGCCGGTTGAGCTAGAGCATAAAGCATACTGGGCAATTAAAAAGCTCAATCTCGATATGAGCTTGGCTGGAGAGAAGAGGTTGTTGCAGCTACACGAGCTTGATGAATTCAGACTGGGGGCGTATGAGAATGCAAAGCTGTACAAGGAGAAAACTAAGCGATGGCATGACAAGCACATACAGCATCGTGAATTCGTTCCAGGGCAGCAGGTACTACTCTTCAACTCTAGGCTGCGGTTGTTTCCGGGAAAGCTTAAGTCCCGGTGGTCTGGCCCATTTGTGGTAGCACAAATCACACCCCATGGGGCCGTCGAAATACAAACTATGGATGGGGTGCGCAAGTTCTTGGTAAATGGACAGCGCCTCGAAGCGATATTGGGGTGGAAATTTTGACAAGGAAAAGGAGCAAGTGCTCCTCGATGATGAGTGAACAAGGAAATGCGTCGTGCCGCGACATTAACTCAGGCGCTTCTCGGGAGGCAACCCGAGTTTGTAATGAAAAAAAAAAAAAAAAAAAAAGAGAGTGTCGTGCCACGACCTTAACTAAGGCGCTGGTTGGGAGGCAACCCAACTTTGTAGCATATATGTCATGTGTGTTCATGTTGCAGGTCCAACCAACGAGCAGGAGAAAGAAACGCGCAACCCAGTTCATGAAAACGCTCCAGGTTTGTACGTGCTTTTCCCATGCGTCGCATGGCAATCGCACAAGGGGTAAGCAGAGCCAAATTTTCGGCTAAGTATAAAGTTCGATGAGCGTCGCATGGGGCACTCGAGCCAAATGTGTTGTGCGATGTGAATGCGTCGCATGACTATCGCATGATAAGCACTCAGAGCCAAATTTTCGGCTAAGTATAAAGTTCAGAGAGGGTGTATTGTGCGATGTAAATGCGTCGCATGACGATCGCATGATAAGAACTCAGAGGGAAATTTTTCTAAGTGTAAACTTCAGAAAAGGGGGCAGTGTGCGTTACGCATGCGACGCATACCCAATGCATGGGTCGGCCCAGTTCGATTCTTTTAAAAAAAGAATAAGACACGGCCACCCCCCTTTATTCCTCACTTCTCACAAAACTCTTCCACTCTCTCTAAACCTCTAAACACCCGGACTCACAACCAAAACGCCCTTCCCCCAATCCCTTCTAATTCCAAGGCAAGTAGTGTCAATCATCTCCCCCACAACACAAGGTAAGAACCCGTTTATTTTCTTCAACTATTTCCCATCCCTTCTTTCCCCTGCTTGTTGGGTTCAGAGATTCGAAATTAGGGTTTATGGGTTGGGCGAATTTGTGTGGGTGATTTGGTATTGTGTTGTTTGAAAAGCTTGTTGGACGCCAGAACATTGATTCCCAAACATGAGGGAGGGTTTCACAACCCTCCATTGTTGCAAAACTTCAAAGAATAGTTCTATGCCCACAAGTTGTTTGATAAAATCCCTAAATGAATTGTCATGTGATTGTTGTGAAGTCTTGAGTAGCAAATAAACATGGAACAACGTAAAATACTTGCCATGAACACTCACAAGTCATCAACATGCTTTTTCATTGTCTTGTAGGATAGTTTTCAATTCTTGCATTTGTCGTTTCAAATAAAAAAAAAAAAAAATTAGCTAACTTCTTAGTTTTGAGTTTTGTGCATCATAGTCGGAAGTACGTGTGGGGTCGTTTCACGACCCCACGGGAGAGTCATTAACAGCCATGAGCATACCCAAACACCCCGGCTTGCAATAAGTGTGGGGTCGTTTCACGACCCCACTTGGTTCTTTTGCTAACGAAGTTCGCTGTTTGTGTTTTGAATCCCAACAGTACAATGGTAAACAAAGGCAAAGGGAAAGTGGATGAGTCGGGCCGTCCCAAGGTTCTAAAAGAGGTAGAGGTGGCAAGCACAAACAAAGAAAGGAGCCACGACTCGTAGTAGAAAGCAACCAGTGGTCCCTATCCCTCGGGCCTCTTCCCGAGAGGCCTCGACCCACCTTTTATGGGGCGGGTTGGGTGAAGAGTGGTACAAGGAGTTCCCCTTGGCCGATGGTTATGTGCACGAACGGCTTTGTCAACAAGGTGGCATTGAAGAAGAATTTCGGAGGAATTTACAATCAAATAGTCGGAATGGGTACGAGTGCGGTATTTGATAAACCGGGACTTGGTAAACATTGACCTGGTTCTGGAGCTGTATTCCAACATCATTTTGGGGAGATCAGAGGGTGGCGAGCCTCATCATTCCGTGCAATTGAGGGGTGAATGGGTACCGTTGACAGCCTCCACTTTGTGTGCACACTTGGGGGTTCCAGACCATCCTGTAGGCCCATTTGCTCGAGTTCATAAAAGGCGACTATAAGGCCATTCGGGAAACCTTGTGTGGCCACGACTCCATGGCAAAGTGGGCAAGATACGTGATGATCCGAGGAAGCACAAAACGATGCTAATGGGCAATTTTCTGAAGGAGGCACGAGTGTGGTTACGAAATTACCGCATGATGCCTCTTGACCACTTCACCACTGTCTTGAAGGAGAGAGTAGCCATAGTGTACTTCTTCCTGACTGGGCAACCGGTTAACATTGGATATTGGATGCTTCAGGATATGATCCGCATCAGAGAGGGCAAATCCCTCAAGCTCAGCTTTGGAAATACACTCACAGCATATCTGAGGAAGTTGGTCCCGCACTTGGAAAGCAGGCATGACCGGGTACTTGACTGCCCAGATAACCCGATCGACATATCCAATGTCAAAGGCCCCGAGCAGAGCAAGTTCAGCGACTCCGGACAAAGAACGATCGGCTCAATCTACCGTGCTAACACAACTATACAAGATGGCGTTACTCGCTAGTGAGCATTTTGAGCTAGATATCTCAAGTGTATTTGCGGAGTGTCCTCACACCACTTACTCCAGAGTGCTCATTGGAGAGGAGGGCGGTACTGCCGATGAGGATTTGTGCTGCGGATCGCATGAACGCCGAGATGGAGGAGGGTAGTGAAGAAGAATTCGAGGCACGGGATGCGAGGATGATGAAGAAGAAGATGCCGAGCCGTACGGTGGCGAGGGCCGAGGATGATGTGGAGGATGACTAGGCCCTAGAGGGCCTCAGGGAGTATTTCTTGCTTTACTTTGTTTTTCCATCTATATGCTTCGAGGGCAAAGCATGATTTAAGTGTGGGGTGGGAAATACGTCCCTTGTAACAACATTTTGAGGTTAAGGATGGTGATCAAGTGGCCATAGGTTTTCTTAATGTTCGAGTCCTTTAAAAAAAAAAAAAAAAAAAAAAAAAAAAAAAAACAACACCATTTTCTTGCGTTAGGTTTTATTGGTAGCTTCTTGAGTCCCTCGTTAGTGGCACACACCATCCACCCCCTTGGGTTTTCTTATGACCACGGTTCTTTCCCAAGGGGGGACCTTTGAACCGGGTTAGATTTTTTAGATTTTGTAGCAGAGTTGTAGGAGTCAAGCCTGTCAGACCACTCGAATGCTAGGTGCTCAGGTTAGGTGGAATGTGGAAACCATGAGTTTTTCTTGAAGATCTTTAAAAAAATATGCTTAAAAATAGGCAACCTACCTCGAAACATTTCTGTAGTAGAAACTGCATTGACTCATTATGACCCACTTAGCATGATTTGTGATAGTTGCTTGATTGGATGGTTGTATGAATGTTTGTTTGTGTGTTGATTATGTGCTATGTGTGATGTGAGGAAACTCTGGTATGATCCATGCTTGATAATGATGACTAGAACTTGCCCAGTGTGTTTGTCAAGTGAAATTGAGTGAGAAGTTTAGGAAGTGATCGAGGCATTTCTTTGTTAGCCAAAGCTTGAAACGTCGTTTACCTACCCGTTGTACATGTATAACCCTAGTCAACCCCGTTGAGCCTTTAGCCTTTCTTTTCTACAACAGCCACGTAGCCTACTCCCGTTGTTCTTATTGACCCAATTTGATCCCTGTTTTACTCCTTAGGCACTTTTAATGGTTACTTATTGAAGTGGAGTTAGGATGTGAAGTTGAGGGAGGATTGTTGAATGAAGTTAAAAATGAAGTCTATGGGTGTGTACGAAGGGTAGATGATGGTCGGTATATGTAATAAAAAAAAAAAAAAAAAAAAAAAAAAAAAATTTAGTTTGTCTTCTGCGTTCTTAATGTCATCTTCCCACTAGTCTGTTGAAAACAAGAGGATGCTTAAACTTGAGAAAATAAATGGGTGTTGATAAGATAGAATGGGTAGCACGTGGATGAATGCTATGGGTGATGAAGGATGGTGCAAAAAATTGAACTATGATTGTAAGGTATTAAAAGTGCTTAGGGAGGTTAGTCACTATCTTCCAAAATATATCCTACCCGTCCCTATAGCCTACATTACAACCAGACAAGTCCTAAGTGATCTTAAATTCACCTCACTCTAAGTTCTTTGAACGGTTACACTAAGGGCAAGCCTATGGTTCGTCATATTTTGAGCATTGGATATTCTTTGTGAGAGTGAGCGATATTGTTACATTTTATGTCCATTGAAATAAGTCGTTTACCTTGTGTGAGACACGGACAACTCTCTTTTGGGTGAGGGCACATAATTAATAGGAGATGGATGAAGTACTCCCGTTCGGTCAGGTAGCAGGTTCGTATGTTTTGAGTGGTGTCTAGAGTCATATGCATGTTTTGAACGTATCGTTTCTTGAGAGGTTTGGTTGCTAGAATTTTGAAGCATAAGAAAATGATGGTTTTGAAGCGATTGGCATGACTTTCAAGAATTGGCTCAATGTGTATGTTAATGCAATTTCAAAACTTGCACATCCACCGAATTCTGATGTAGACCTGTTTGAGTGGCATGGCCAAGTAAAGTAATAGGGAATGTATGATAAGTGGTTGCTCGAGGGCGAGCAAAGTCTAAGTGGGGGGTGTTGATATTTGGCACAAATATCTAGATTTAGTGTCATTTACACTTTACTTCTTATCACTTTCATCGCACTTTTGAACGTGAATTGTTGTATATAAGCTTATGTTGGTATGTTTATATGAATAGGTACAACAAGGACCAACGAAGGGTATTCCGGGCAGTTTGAGTGATTCGAGGCTATATACGACGATTGAATGTTGCGAAGGAAGTTCCAACACTTGAAGGCAAAATCGACCCTTTGAAGGGTCTCATACGGCGGCATGCGCCGCACATCCGCGCACAAGATACTCCTTTCGATTCTCGGACATGTTATGCTTTGGGCTGTGAGCACGACGGATGCACACTGATCATGCGATGGCCATGCGACGCATGACCAAAGCACAGGAGGCGTCAGTTGTCCTATTTAGATCGGGATTGGGCCCATTTATCTTATATTTACCCTAGCATATAAATAGCCGTTTTGAACATTAGAGGGGCGGCTTGGATGACTTTTTGAGAAGTGTGAAACTCTTTCTAGGTTTTATTCCTCTTCTATTATTTTTCTTTACATCAAAACCCTAAGTAATGATGAATTCTTTTGTCGCTTATCGAATCATGTGTAACTAAACACTTAAATTCTGGGGTTGTGGTGTAGCCATGAATATTGATGTTTGACAAGTGTTTCAATCTTTGCAGCTTGCTCATATGCAATTGCTTCATTACTTCTGTGTTTAATCTCTTGATTGTCCTGCAACGATTGAGTACTATCTACTCATTGACATACGTGCTTGGGAAAGACGTTGTTCTTTTGGAGAAGAAGTAATGAGATTGTGATCTGAATAACCCTAGAGTTGGGCAAGGATTTGTGACTAGGATAGGAATATACTTAGTTACCGCAATCAATGATGTACCGTGCCCTTATTGCATTCTTGATAGGTCAATACCATAGGAATATAGGAGGCGATGTATCTTGAATCGGCGAGTAGAGGTTCGGAAGAATCCTACAAGATTAATGATCCGGTTAATTAGCCATTGTGAACAAAGTTGCTAAGTTGAGATACTTGATGGACTCAATAGGATTGGTGAACCAACCACGACCCTGGAATACTTCTAAAATCTTGATAAAAGCCATTCTTCCTCACGTTCTAAGCACAAGTTCTGTTTTACATTAGTAGTTAACTTACATTACATCGCTTAGTTATAGAAGAACCAACACTTTTATTCTTCACTTGCATAGATAGTAAGCAATAGTTTATTCTCGTGAAATATTGATCATAAGTCTCTGTGGGTTCGACATCCGATTTTACATAATCACTTTATTACTTGTACGACCACGTACACTTGCGTGTGCATTTGGACGCAACAGTCCAGCTTCAACTTGCCAAAACGAAATGTGTTCTATTAATACCAAAAATGGGTTCTGTTCAATTTTTATTTTTCTGGAAAATACATCAACAACATCATAAGTATTTGCCTTTGTCTATATTTTTAACTAGTTTGAAAAAAAGCTGTCCGTTTCACTTTAGTCATTTTTATAGAAAAATCATTTGTATCAAGTTTGGATTTTGAAAATCATTTGGGGACCTAGAGTCAAACTAAACAGCATATGTACCATTGTCCTAGGACGGCTAGTTCAAAACATAAAGATTCCAATACAATTTATGAGTTTCATACAGTTTTACACAAATGATACAATCAAAATCAACTTCAAATTAATTAAATAAATATAAAAGATGGGAAGACTAGGGGCGTACCAAGCCCATGTTTGGCCATTTTCACCCATGGCTGGGCCTTCTACGCGTATAACATATATATTAGCTTCCCTTTCCTACTGGACTCGCCCCAAATGTGAAGATGCCATGACCTATTTCGACTAAGTCGTGCGGGCACTTACCTTTCCCACCTCGGTAAGCGAACCCTCCACCATACAATAAGTAAAGACATGAATAAATAATTCAATCAAGCGGAAAAGAATAATTACGTAAGTCTCACAATAATATACAATAGAAATAGTGCAGAAATAAGCAAAAATACCCCCAGGGTCTGGTCTAAGCCATACAAGAGCATCTAAGTGAAATTATACAAGTTTGGAATATAATAATACATCAATCTGTCCATGTCTCAGAGTAGAAAGTAAGACATAATCATAAGAGGAGTCTTCAAGGCAGCGAACGACTCGTGCTCACCCTGAAAACTCGATGCTATGCTGATGGCAACTATCAGCCACGAGAGATGGAAGCAGACCTAACTCGGAGCTCGCATTCATAAAGGAATGCGGCAAGTGCGAGTGTCGACAAAACCACGATCGGTAGGTATTATCGGCCGACTAAGTATAGCTAACATAATTCAGACAATAAAGCAGGATAAGCAGATAAATCAACAAGTATAAGTCGAGCATAATCAGAATCAAGTATCCGTCATCACCTAGGTTGAAGCATCTAAACCCAAGTATGTCAAATCTCAATGTATATTCAATCCGAAAATCAAACAACACAAGTATAACACCGGATCATCACAATATAAGCCAAGATGCAATGCAATGCAATGCAACAATGCAATGATGTGTGAATGCTAATGCCATGCAATGCAGTGTACACATGTACTCCGGACGGAAGTATCAACATCTCGGTAGCACAACCCAAGGTGACTCACAAAGTCTAAGGGCCACTCGTGCCGGATCTTTGCCCAACAGACAGAGGAGACTCAGATCTTTGCCCACTGGGGTTCTCACTGGCACCAGCCTGGAGGACCAAAGAAAGTCCATGCACTCACTCAATCCATGATTCCGGGACTAACATCGCATATCGGACTCTCACTTCACTCTCATTTAAAAATTGAGCTAAGCTTATAACAATGTTTCACCAAGTACCAACAGTGTATCAACAATATATCATGAAGAATGAGAATGAGCGCAATGCATGTGTCAACATCAAGAATCAACTCAATATCACAAGTACCAACATGGGTACGTCAAAACCTTATCAATGTCACAAGTACCACCATGGGTACACCAACAATATATCAGTGTCACAAGTACTAACATGGGTGCGCCAACAATATCATCAACAACTACACAGGTCATACGAAACTCTATCCTGGTATCAACGTCAAAAGTAAGGTACCACTATATCACAATAAAGATGTAACAACAATTCCAAATATCTACTAACAACACGTGGCATCAAGCTAACACAATAGATCAATCAAGTCACAACATGACGGGGTGGCTAGCCCCAATCACCCAACAAGGCCCAACCTAAGGCAATATCCAACCCAACTTCATACCCGAAGGTTTACATGCTTTCTCCGACAATATAATCTAAATATATGCTTCGTTATATGAAGTCTCACCAAGGGTAAGCCATAACCTACCTGGATGGCCGAACAACAAACACCAACAATCACTCTTTCGCTTTCCCCTTCCACTGAGCCTCAAGATAAAAAAAAAGTCTAGGCATATTCGAAATCTAGATTAAAAATCATGAAGAACGATACCTATATTGCTATCATTCAAACTAGGTCAAAACCAACCCTAGAATTTGGGGAAACGGGGCTCGCAAGGTCAAAATTGGAAATTCAGGAGTAAAACATCGAATTAAGCACTAGGCGATCAAAACCCAACAACTAATTGCTAAATTAACTCAAGGATTCACCTAATTTCGAATTTCAAGCAAAATCCCCAATTTTTGGTATAAACCCTAACTCTTTGATTCAAGGATTCAATACTAATAATGGAAGATATATGATTAATAACGCTATATACATCATAATCTAGCGTAAGCCCAATCAATTTTATCATTTAAAGGCCTAAGTAGATTATTCATCAAATCCACTTTTATCTTCCATTACTAAGGAACTATTAAGGATAGAGGCATCTATGATGATTAGGAAAAAGGAATTAGTAAAGAGGTTAGCAAGACTTACCACCAAGAGTTCTCTCCAAGATTCTTCTAAAATAGTCCCCAAGAGCTTAATTTTCGTAATGCGTATAAATGATAGACTAAGGGCTTATTTATTACACGCTTAATGAAATAAAAGGCCCGATCCGCCGTGGAAGCATCGGGGCAGCCACGGCATCGCTGCCCCAGCGCCACCCCAGACCGCCCCGACGGTCTAGACAAAAGTCACTTGGCTGCCCCAGCGACCATCCCACAACAACAACGGTGCCGCTGGAACTGCACTGGTGCCGCACTGGCGGACACCAGGCACCAGATGCCCCAATAATTTTCTAAGTCCCAATCGAAATCCCGAACCACTCCCAGGGCCCTCTGCTCACAAACCACATATACAGACCCACATAAAAACACGCTACGAATACACTTGTGGCCTCAAAAATTCCAATGGAGGTCTCGTTGACCGAGTCAACCCTCGATACCTCATTTCCAACTTCCCAACCCAAGTCCCATAATGCATCCGAGTGTAATGGGAACCTAACCAAATATACACACAAGTTCTAAATAACCATCAAGACCTTTCGAAATTGACGGATTTCTGAAAAGGTGCGTTTACCCAAAAGTTAACTTTGAGTCAACTCATTTTCGCTTTAAGCCCAAATTTCACAAAAAGTCACCTGAATTGAATCTGGACACCTCGAGAAATGTGTCAACGGTTCCCTTGGGTCAAAAGTGAGCTAACCAAGCTCCGAAAAGGGTCAAAAGGGCTGGAAACGCAATAACGGCCAAACATGTTGTTACATCAGATACCAATTAAGCAATCGTTTGTCCTCGAATGACAAGGATGAGAGGACAAAAAATGTTCGAATCGGCAATAACTGAAGATATCGGTCACGCATGTCGGACTTCTCCTTACAGGAAATATTCTCACCGAACAAAACGAAATCCCAATGAATGATACAGAAACCACCAGAACGGTTCTTCTCCAACACAGAAGCATGGAAAACCAGATGAACATTCGACAGATCTGGAGAAAAACTAACTCATAGAACAAGGGTCCAACAACTGGCAGTCTCAAACAGGCCCAAGTACCTCGGCTCGCTTACCAGTCACAACTCTCTAAACTTAGCTTAAGCTCTAATTCTCGTATCTCCATGTTTGGATTTCCCTCACAGCTGATCCTCGAATAAACGAATCGCTTACTCGAATTCTCTAATTTGATAAAATCGCAGCTCTGAATGCAATCAAATGGCCCCAAAACTACTTTCCCAACCAATGCAATGATCTAAAACATGGTCATGACCACAACCCATTTTGAACCGATGAAATACTCTGATTTCGCTAACCTTTCCTTCGCATTTACTCAAGTCGTTTCTTGTACCGCGATTCCTTAGAAACATAAGAACACACATACCAAAATTCTGAACCCATAACTTACTCTGGTCAGAAAGAATCCTTGATTCATTTGCGATCTCTACGTAATTCCATCAAAAACTGATCTTACCGGCAGCCAACTTTGCCACTTCCGAATTTTCTTAAACCTTCAAATCACAATGCAGGGACCATACCACTGATTATTTTGTCGAGCAAACAACTGATCACTATAAAGACCTCTCGCACAACAGTTCCTTCTGAAATCTGTACTAAGCTCATTGCAATCCATTATTCTATCCAAGTAACTGTTCTCAGAAAATATCATCAAATCCACTAGGAAACCCTAACAAGGCTCAGTAAACCAGTCATACCTCGAATCTGAGCCGAAACGCATTGAATCTTTAAATATCTTTCTGGAAATATAACCATAGACCATTAAGCTTAACTCGAACCGTGCTGACCCTAAATGAATGCACAACTCTCGAATATCACCAATAGTCATTTGAACTGACCCGAATTTCCAAACCAATCACGGCCATACCACGCATAACAAATCCCGTCTATCACTTTCAACTCCACAAGTTGAGTCCTATCCAAGTTATAAACTTGGTACCAAAGAGCTATACCTTACGATTTCAATCTTCATATTTCTCAACCTTTACCCGATACGCAATCCCGATACAACCCCGAACCTTTCAACGCAAAACCTGAAGCCTCATATAGTAATTATATAACCATCAAACCTCTCATAGGATTACCTCGGTATGATCATAAATTCTTTGAAAGTATCTAGTCTTACACTGCTGCTCTAAATCTCACGCAATCACCCCCAAGTCTTTAATAACCAAAAGCGCTTACCCAAATTGTCCAGTCAGTACTACTTGCAACATAAAATATCACCACGAATGGGGTCTCGCCTCGAAAAATATAACTCTGTTCCTCACGTGATAGGGATTCCACAATCTTCTCTCTTAAGGCATGCTAACTCATCTACCAAAGAATGTTACGAAACTTATTCGACGGTGTACCACCAAGCCACTTCTTATAAACCTCAACATGTCGGTTCACTGAATTTATGCTTCTCACTAGTCGCGGATCATGAACCTCACGGAACTCTGTCATATCACATAGTCCATCCCTACAGATTTCCTTCTTAAGCTTTCGTAACAAACACATCTCAATTGGAAAATGCAAAAAGACGACACCACAATCCATACTGACCCAAGAAATCCCCAAGATGTACCTTTTTCTTATCGATTCACAATCATCTATACCTTTTCTCGACTCATCGATTCCCAATTTTGTAATTACTTCATGATCATCGATATCATAATCAGTCCTCGAATCCACTCCATCGAATACCGCATAATCTTAAATCTTGCAAACTAGCCGAATTAATCCTGGAGATAGGATCGTATCACACACTCTGCACATTAGCGTTCCCTTAACGCTTACCACTCTGAACTAAACGCTCTCTAAATTCGGCGTATCACACAACAGTATCACTAATATCCTTATGTATCCCGCTGAATCGTCCTTGCCCGAATTGTCTTACTCAATTTTCGAATTGTATACGGAACTTAACTCAGTTAACCCATCATCGTCTATTCTATCATTTCAAATACCTATGTTTAATAATCCCTTACTCAAACCCTTAATGTTATTAGTCCTCGAAGAATCTCCTCTTACTTTAATTATCGAATCTGAATACCTCTAACTACTTGCACGACTATCCCTTTTTATTTAATCACCCAAGTTGAGTAATAACACACTAGTAAAGGGATCTAGCCAACAACACAAGGAATACAAGGTTTCCATCCTCAGTCCACCATTAATTTCTATTAGTCTATGACATAACCGAACATACAACCTATCCATAAACTCTTAAGCCCGCTCTATACTGTACACTGCAAACAACCCCCATATCACTAACTCTTGCTTCAATGATTTTCTTTCTGCCTTTAACCTCGTAGACACCCATCAACCTTATCAGTCATACCCCTTACTGTACGTCATGATATAATGCTCCCGCAGTCCAACACAACTCATGTACTCGTGTTACCTCACCTCGAGTCTTATGAACCTCAATCTCCTGAACCCGATAGCACAATGCCTCATTGTGACCCTTCAATCCTCGTATTTCATTTCAAATGACTTTTTATCACTTTCTACCGATAAACACTCAATCCTCTAAACTAATCATCCCTTTAAGCCAAACAAACCATGATAATATCAATGATTCTCCTCAATTCTAAGTGAAACAACCAGTAACTACTCAATCATTAACTTATCACATACACCCCTATTTGAAGTCATTTCCATTAGCCGATTACTAACTCCTCAGAAGTCTAACACCTAGTCGAATTTACCGATCAAACGATGTGCCCATAGCATTCACTTAATAATCGAGTAGTCCTTTAACATCAACTAATTTATAGCAAGAATAACCTTAGCACCAGTCGCCGCCTTATCCTGACAACCATGCCAGATACAAATTTTTCCCTTCCCAAACTCTCGAAAAGTACTCATGCCCAAGATATTCTATGAAGTCTCACTTTGCTACGCACTTACACAAAAGCTTCCTTCATGTCTTTATTGTCATCTTCGTTTCTTTATTTCCTGCGATCACAATACGTTTCCCACATTCGATGGTCATCACCGAACTTACAATTGTCCTCACATACCAAAGTCTAATACTCTACCATTGCTGAATCAACGAACCGCCATTGGTTCACTAGTGTCACCAACACCATCATAAAGCCCTGACAAATTTGAAGTCAACCTGATCATATCATCGAGCAATCCGCTATTGTTAAGCCATAATCGCACTTTGTCACTTCCGAGCAACTGAACGCTGAAACATGGAGACCCTATAATCGAACTCTCATGCTAAACGAGTCTAATCGCGACTCCACATAACAACCGAGTCTAATCGCGACTTCATATAATCGAAACCTCAGGCCATAACTAGGGACTAAACTCGATCACTTTCCCAAATCAAGATAACACATCTCGTACCATACCATGACTAGTCATAGATTAACCATTCGCGTAACAATTTAAGGACGAGTGTCCACCCTTCGTGGCTGATTAAGATAAGAAAGTTCAGATACCAATTGAAATCGACTGGATACCAATTTGAATAAAGTCGCACGAGAGAATGAAAGAATTCGAAGTTTCCTAAATGTTTTATAGCCTTTCGTAGATAAGTACGGAGCTCATCGTACCGATCCGCAAGACTTTACTAGATACGCTCTTGTATTATAGATGGGGTAACCTAGGGTTCTGATACCAACTTGTCACGACCCATTTCGACTAAGTTGTGCAGGCACTTACCTTTCCCACCTTGATAAGCAACCCCTTAACCATACGATAAGTAAAGACATGAATAAATAATTCAATCAACGGAAAAGAACAATTACGTAAATCTCACAATAATATTTAATGGAAATAGTGCGAAAATAAGGAAAATACCCCTAGGGTCTGTTCTAAGCCATACAAGAGCATCTAAGTGAAATTATACAAGTCTGGAATATAATAATACATCAATTTGTCGATGTCTCAAAGTAAAAAGTAAGACATAATAATAAGAAGAGTCTTCAAGGCAGCGAATGACTCGTGCTCACCCTGGAAACTCGATGCTATGCTGATGGCGACTATCAGCCACGAGAGATGGAAGCAGACCCAACCTAGAACTCTGCATTCATAAAGGAATGCGACAAGTGCGAAGTCGACAAAGCCACGATCTTGGTAGGTATCATCGGCCGACTAAGTATAGCTAATATAATTCAGACAATAAAGCAGGATATGCAGATAAATAAACAAGTATAAGTCAAACACAATCATAATCAAGTACCCGTCACCACCTAGGTTAAAGCAACTAAACCCAAGTATGTCAAGTCTCAATATATATTCAATCCGAAAATCAAACAACACAAGTACAACACCAGATCATCACAATATAAGCCAAGATGTAACGCAATACAATGCAATGATGTATGAATGCCAATGCAATGCAATCTAGTGTACACATGTACTCCGGACGGAAGTATCAACATCTCGGTAGCACAACCTAAGGTGACTCGCAAAGTCTAAGTGCCACTCATCCCGGATCTTTGCCCAACAGACAGAGGAGACCCGGATCTTTGCCCACTGGGGTTCTCACCAGCACCACCCTGGGGGACCTGCGAAGTCCATGCACTCACTCAATCCACGATTTCAGGACTAACATCGGATATCGGACTCTCACTTCAATCTTATTTAAAAATCGAGCCAAGCTCATAACAATGTTTCACCAAGTACCAACGCAGTATCAACAAAGATATCATGAAGAATGAGAATGAGCGCAATGCATGTGTCAACATCAAGAATCAGCTCAATATCACAAGTACCAACATGGGTATGTCAAAACCTTATCAATGTCACAAGTACCACCATGGGTACGCCAACAATATATCAGTGTCACAAGTGCCAACATGGGTACGTCAACAATATCATCAACAACTACACAGGTCATACGAAACTCTATCCTGGTATCAACGTCAAAAGTAAGGTACCACTATATCAAAATCAAGATGTAACAACAATTCTCAATATCTACTAACAACACGTGGCATCAAGCTCACACAATAGATCAATCAAGTCACAACACAACGGGGTGGCTAGCCTCAGTCACGCAACATGGCCCAACCCTAAGGCAATATCCAACCCAACTTTATACCCGAAGGTTTACATGCTTTCTCCGACAATATATCTAAATATATGCTTCATTACACGAAGTCTCACCAAGGGTAAGCCATAACCTATCTGGATGGCCGAACAACAAACACCAATAAATCACTCTTCGCTTTCCCCTTTTGCTGAGCCTCAAGATCAAAGAAGTCTAGGCATATTCGAAATCTAGATTAGAAATCATGAAGAACGATACTGTCAGGCCCCTAACCATGGCCTGGGCGTAACACGGCACTCGGTGCCTGTCTGCATGTGTCGAGCGAACCAACTGGCTGGCTGGATCAACATGTGGTATACTGATAACTAAGTATGATAAACACATGTTAATCGAGTGAGAATAATTTACTAAAATATATATTTGTGTAAAAGAAATACTAAAAGTCTACAATACTGAATAAGTGGTAGCCAAAAACGCTAACTCAATAATCCAACAAAATACTGAAATATTTGACTGACTGTAATCTATGAAGCCTATACTAAATAAAGAAATACTAACAGACTACTGGAACAAAACCCCCGGCATACCTTAATACTGAAATACTGTCTGCAAACTAACTGAATATAAAGATAAAGATAGGCCCTCGGAGAACTGAGGCTCACCACTGACTAGTTGAATATGAGAGCCTCCTAGCGAGCTGCGTCTGCACCCTGTATATCGGTATCTGCATCATGAGATGTAAGCCCCGAGCAATGGGACGTCAGTACACTGGAATTGTACTGGTATGTAAAGCAACTGAATGAAATAATAAGCTAAACTGAAATGGAATTGAAATGCTGATAACTGGACTGAAATAGAGAAGTAAGGATTTGGATACTCCCTCTCCTGAATAACGAATAACCTGCTTACTGTCTGTGACCTTACGTCCAATAATAATAATATGCATGCAAAATCTGTGGCATGATGCCTAAGTATACGTATAAATAATCTATGACCTTAGGTCCATATCTGTGGGCCTGATGCCCTAATACAGGTATTCAATAACAAGCACGGAGACTGATACATAACTGATAACATGATACTGATTTCTGATTACGAAGATAAAACTAGCAACTGTTCATAATAATTCTAAGTATTCATACTCAGACTCATGAGATACAATTCACAAGTCTATAATGATTACGTACTGAGTTCATGATATTCAAATTAATCACCATGAACGAATTCTGAAACTATAAGCCTAGAAGATAACAATTCTACAACTATTCAAGAAACTAGGGCTAAACCGTATTCTGAGTCAATTTACTGATAAGTATGAAGAATGAGGCATAGGGAGAATCATGAACGTTCCCTAACGTAGATAGTTAGCCTCACATTCCTGTAATCGCTCCAATCTAACGAACTAAACTGCTTTTCTGACGTAGAACACCAAAACTCTAGCTTTGAATCACTTGGGAAGGATTTACCTTGGAAATCCTATGTTTTGGTTGAAGAATCATGTTACTAATCATGAATAATTGTTGGAATTACTTAGGAATCGTTAGATCGCTTACCTTGATGTGGGAGGAAAAGGAGAGGAGGAAAACGTCTGCTTAGGGCTTTAGAACGAAGTTGTAATGTCTAATAATTGAAATTTCGAGTTAAGTGTTGAATTTATAGCATGGTTCATTTTGGACCCCCTGGCTTGCCGAGCGTGGTCTATGGCTTGCCCATGCCTCACCTTGAGGCTTGCTCGACGAGCTCCCTTGTCTATTTTACACTTAGATAATTTTCTTAAATTTTTCCCACTTTTGGACCCCTACCACGCTGAGCGCGGTCCAAGGCGAGCCCTTGCCTCGCTTTGGGGCTCGCTCGGCGAGCTCCCCTGTCACTTTTACACTCAGTCAATAACGTTCAGTAAAATGGGCATAACTCTTACCATAGGGCTCCGTTTGGGCTCCATAATATACCGTTGGAAAGATATTTCAAAGGGATACAACTTTTATATTTTAAGTTTTCTCAAATTCTTAATTGATTTTCACTAAATCGGGGTGGAAGGTAGACCTAGCGAAAACATAGCCGATTCTATCGAATCTGAGCACCCCTCTATTAGCCATTTTGAGATGATCATATCTCGTTGATCCAGACTCTGATTGGCCTGATCCTTATATGACTGGAAAGGTATTTCTATGTACTACAAATTTCATTAAGGAACCTTTTCCAAATTCCCAACGAATCAAGGTGTTATGGTTACCCGAATTAGGCCCCTCAGCCATATTCAGAAAACGTTCAAACCTTCAAATTTCCTCTGAAACTCTTACGATACGAGTCTAACCTTTATTTTAAGATACGGGGTGTTACAGATACCTATATTGATCATTCAAACTAGGTCAAAACCAACCCTAGAATTTGAGAAAACGGGGCCCGCAAGGTCGAAACGAAAAATTTGGGTGTAAAACATCAAATTAAGCACTAGGTAATCAAAAGCCAACAACTAATTGCTAAATTAACTCAAAGATTCACCTAATTTCAAATTTTAAGCAAAACCCCCAATTTTGGGTATAAACCCTAACTCTTTGATTCAAGGATTCAACACTAATAATGGAAGATATATGATTAATAACCCTAGATACCTCATAATATAGCATAAACCCAATCAATTTCATCATTTAAAAGCCTAAGTAGATTATTCATCAAATCCACTTTTATCTTCCATTACTAAGGAACTATTAAGGAAAGAGGAATCTATGATGATTAGGAACAAGGAATTAGTAAAGAGGCTAGCAAGACTTACCACCAAGAATTCTCTCCAAGATTCTTCTAAAACAGTCCCCAAGAGCTTAATTTTCGTAATGGGAATAAATGTGTCACGACCCAATTCACGAGTCGTGGTGGCACCTACACTATCCCTTCGAGTAGGCGAACCATATTACTACTAACAAGTTAAATAAGCGGAAAATTTATTTAAGAATAAGTTATCAAGTTTTAAATACTTATCATAACAAGAAATGTCACGACAATCCCAAAAATCTGGTCAAAGGGTACAAAGAGCGCTAACATAGGAATGTATTTAATAGAGTCCGAAAATACCCGAAGGCTACATATTGTCCGTCGAATACAAAAACGAGTAAATAGATAGAGGAGGTCCTTCAGGGGCCACGGATGACAGATAGCTCACCCTGAATAACTAAAAGATGTCACCCTCACGTATCAGCCACGGGGTTTAGAACTGGAGCCTGGATCGTACTCTGCACTCAACAAAAGTGCAAAGAAGAGTAGTATCGACAACACTTGTACCGGTAGGCATCATAGGCCGACAATGATTAGATAACGCATGAAGAAGTCAAAACCAACAAGTAGCACATAGAGCAAACAGGTATGGTCACATATCAATACAAGTAAGGTGTAAAGGAATCATGAAATCAACCAAGACAGATATAATTCACCAAATGATCAGTCAAATATATAAGTGGATGAATGCAATGCAATGCAATGCAATAGTCACCTCTCACACTCCACTCCCGTACACACATGCTATGGCAATGCCTCATAGTCATGACCCATGGGGGACCCGCGAAGTCCATGTACCACTCGCTCCGGATATAACCTCGGATCACGAGCACACTCTCACGATCCCGGCAAAGACCTCGGGCATCGGACACTCCATCGTTCCCGGCAAGAAACCTCGGGCAACAAACACTCATCTCTCTTTTACCCTCTCCGGCAAAGACCTCGGAGTCTCTCTGTCACTCTCAATCTCCGGCAAAGACCTCGGAGTCTCTCGATCACTCACCTCACCAATCATCACAACAATAATATAAAAGACATGTCATGCATGATATCAGTCTCAACAATATCATCAATATATAGTCAACCAATACAAGTCATATTAATGTTACCATTCCTTTACACACGGTGAGTGAGCTAGTATGTGACGGAGATACGAACAAAATGATAATCACAGAAAATAACACATATGGCGACAAGCCCACATAGCAACTAACAATGCCAAACTAACTGGAAATCACCTCTACTTCATGCCCGAAGGCCTATATGCTGTCCCCGTCACTTTCTACAACTACATACGATTCTCTAATCAGAGTCTAACTAAAGTAGACCGTAACCTACCTCAATGCCGAGCGGATGCCACGAACAATCAAACTAATGTCTTCCCTTTGCGTAGAGCCTCTGAACGATCAAAATCTATAAAATATGCGATCTACGTTAGAATACGACTCTAAGGACACCCATACCGCTATATTTATATTCTAAATGTACCCCACATTCATAACATGCAATAATGATTCACATACGGCTACGACATTCTCAAGTTACTTCTAATAGTTTGTAGCTTTAACGTTTGTATGTCACAACTTATAACATTCCATCCAACATACAATATGGTGTATACTCTTAACTTATAATTATTCTTTCCAAACTTAATGAAAACATAAGTCCAAAACAGTCCACTACCACAACAAGTCCAAAACAATTTCTAACCGATAACATAACGATGTTCGGAATTCTTGCAAACGTTTACGAACATACTAAGCCAACCACATGTGATTTTTATACATCATTTCATGTCTTCTTTTCATATAATTTCAGTAAGTTACGACCAGCTATCCACACGATAAGTACAACATCAATTCATACGCAACTACGCTATATCGTCATTTTTTTATAATCCTTATAACAACTCACAAATGACTTTAGTTTCAACTCCAACCATTAAACACCTTCATTTCCATCATAAATTTCATGATAATGACAATCAAAATATCAAGTAAAAACAGTTCACTAACTTCTTCCCAAAACAGTCCACACACGGCTACACCATGCTTCAACATCACTCACATAAAATCATAGATTCAACCATTCTCATACTAACATAACTTCACCTTTAACCTTCTAATTCTTTTCATTCTTTTTACCATGAGATCTATGATAGTAACAACTATATTTATTTAAGAAAATCAGTCCATTAAATTCACCAAAAACAGTCCCTACGACTAACTAACATTCCAACACCAACTTTCATGATTTGATGCATGCGATTCATGTTCATCAAGTTACAATCATACTTCAACATCAACCCATATAACTCCATAACTATTATCATGTTCCAACATCAACACACCTTATTTCATGCATACAACTTACATTCACACATCTACATCACCCTTAATACATGAAAAGAAAGTTAGATCTTACCTTGACCACTTGAATTCTTTACTTGGCTAGAGTTGGTGACTTGAGATGAAAATGGTTCTTGTTGCTCCAAAGACTATCTTCACGTTTTAGGGACCTTCTAAAGGGTTGAAACACCTTGGAAAAATAATTTTTTTGATCAACACACAAGAGCTCCAAAATCAGCCCTTTGGCCGTGAGCTTGCCCCCTCTCTCCCTCTAGGTTTTCTTTCTTTGTTGTGAAGTTGAAAATAAATGTAATGGCTGATTCCTTAGTCATTATTTGGTTAAATTATGATGCCTACAAGTTGGATACAACACATGCTCCACTCATGACATTGAGCACTCAATTAACTCTACACAAAATTTCCATATTTTTCTCACAACTTTCGGCTATAGGCCTCCTTGGCCGACCCCCTTGTTCCTCTTTTCTTCTTTCTTTTCAATTGTTTACAAGACAATCTTATGTGTGTTGAATGATTCATGCACCACCCTTTGTCTATAGTAATCATGCCAAGATGGATGAGCAATATTTAATGTGAAATGATCCCTCCACCATGTTATGTCCTCCTAAAACAATGTATACTTTCATAAAGTAGTGGATGCTCAAATATTCAATTGTATGCTTCAACTTTTTTCTCCTCAACATTTTCAGCCCTATGGCCGAATGTAACATGTAAGTTTCTTCCAAATTTAATTGTCCACAATATGTTGAAAATGTAGTGGATGAATCAACATTTAATTTCACACTTGTATGTCTTCCATTTGCCTTATTTTAGATGACTTGAGTCATCCTTTTTACCTTGGATGTTGAGGCTCTTGTTGGCTTATTATTGTCACCAATTTTTACTTAACACCACACTTAAGTAATTCCTAATCTCCAATAACATTTTTATACTAAGTAAATCCGAGGTTTCTATCTCACGTTGATTCTTTCGCGAATCACTCGACGTATAAAATACGGGGTCTAAAATTCTTGTCAATTAAATAACCGAATCACCGGTTATCGCAAGCTATAGATACCAAAATTAGACCACAAAAAGGGTGTTTTAGAGATATTAGGCATAAAAGTGCTAAACGACCAAACCGGTCGTTACAAAATGATAGACTAAGGGTTTATTTATTACATGCTTAATGAAATAACAGGCCCGATATAGCCACGGCGGCATCGGGGCAGCTACGGCGTCTCCGCCCCAGCGCCACCCCAGACTGCCCCGACAGTCTGGACAAAAGTCACTTGGCCGCCCCAGTGGCCATCTCACAGCAATAGCGGTGCCGCTGGGACAGCACTGGTGCCGCACAGGCGGACACTAGGCACCAGATCCCCAATAATTTTCTAAGTCCCAACCAAAATCTTGAACCACTCCCGAGGCCATCTTCTCACAAACCACATACACCGACCCACATAAAAACACGCTACGAGTGCACTCGTGGCCTAAAAAATTCCAACGGAGGCCTCGTTGCCCGAGTCAATCCCGATACCTCATTTCCAACTTCCCAACCCAAGTCCCAAAATGCATCCGAGTGCATTGGAAATCGAACCAGATATACACACAAGTTCTAAACGACCATCCGGACCTCTTGAAGTCGACGGATTTTCGAAAAGGTGCATTTACCCAAAAGTCAACTTTGAGTCAACTCCTTTTCGCTTTAAGCCAAATTTCAAAAAAAATCGCCCGAATCGAATCTAGGCACCTCGAGAAATGTGTCAACAGTCCCCTCGGGTGAAAAGTGAGCTAACCAAGCTTGGGAAAGGGTCAAAAGGGCCGAAAACGCAATAACGACCAAATGGATCGTTACAGAAGAAATGCCTGTTGGGCCTCAGCCCAACATGTTGGTTTTATACTCGGCCCAAGTGGCCATGCAGTGAAGAAGAAAAGAAACAAAGACCCCGGTTAGTTTATATTTTACTGATCTTATCACATACATAGCTATACACACACATATATATATATATCATCGCATCTATTCACAAGTCATGTAGTATGCGTATGCACTTCCATGCCCTTAGACTTTATTAGGGAAGAC
This sequence comes from Lycium ferocissimum, assembly GCF_029784015.1. Lineage (NCBI taxonomy): Eukaryota > Viridiplantae > Streptophyta > Magnoliopsida > Solanales > Solanaceae > Lycium > Lycium ferocissimum. Next base: position 54,573,055 of record NC_081347.1, read on the forward strand.
TTGGGTAGTAAGAAGGGAAAGTCATCACCATTCGTATTCCTGATGCTGCACAAGTTCTAATAAGTTTCGTGAACCTCCGGCACGGCTGGACATCAGGGGAAGGTTCAGACCAGGCTCCCAAACTACTTTGCTCTCCCAACCAATACAGCCATGGAAGACACAGACTTACATATCTATATACAGGCTTGGAATAGATAGACCAAGTCTAATGCACGTAGTTATAGGATAGCCACAAATTAATAGGAACAGGTAAAAAGTAAAAGGAGAAAAGATGAATGGACAATAGGCAGATGTAATATTCCAGTAAACTAACACCAAGCCAACTGAATATGACTTAAACAAGGATGAAATAGCATACATGGATACAATGTAATCAAAGCTAGATTAAACCAAACAATCATAACATAAGCAGGTACATATTGTAGCATATATCAAAGTATTGAACCAAGTAGGCATTGTGTAAGCAAAATAAGCAAAGGAACATAGACATAGAGAGATCAAGAGTAATCTACAGGATATAGATAGGGGATAGCCAAGATACAGATTAGGCACATAGACATGGGGTGAGCAAGAAGTAAAGTTGTAGCATCCAGTGGTGAAGCAAACAAGATGCAGAATCTACACATGTATTATTAGAGGCAGTTACAATCACATAGTCATGGGAAACAAATTGCAAGGACAAGTATATCACCATGAGGTGACCAGAGGCAAATTGAATCAGTAATGCTACATGATAAAGATGAATGAGCACAGGTAAGTCTAGTGTATCCAAGAGCAAAGATTGCAATAGACAGGCATAGCTATAGGAAGAAACAGGTGAGAACATGAGCATGACATAGCTAAAGACCAATCCTAAATAAACAAGCATGTACAGAGGATATATTGAGGTACAGATATAGTACAACCAAAGTAAGACTAAGAACAAGTAAGTATGAGGTTATTTCAAGCAGATTATTAGGCACAGGTGCAATATAGTCAATGGATAAATGGGAATAAATAAATAAGGCCTACATAGAACATAATTCCAGAATAGCACAAACAGAAGGTCAAGGAACAAGCAGTAAATCACATATTTGTAGAAATGGCACTAAGTAGTTCACATAATAATGGCAATGAAAGAAAAAACACACAGTCATGACATGATTGGGAGCGGCGAAGAGATCATGGATGTAATATAGCTAACACAAAGAATGAAAAGAGCACATGGATATTGCATAGCTAGAAGGAAAATGTAGGTTTAGTGTAGTATGACTAGAAACATCAATGGAAAGACATACAGACATGGCATGAGGTGGAAACGAACTGCAAGTCATGGATGCATACAACAGTAGCACAAGATAGTTCACATAAGGCCAGTAATAAAGGAAATAAATGTAGGATTCAGGTATCCCCAAACAAGCATATGCATATTCTAAATTTAGGTATTCATGAATTCTCTGGAGGATTACATACAAGATCAAGCATAATGCATCAAACAAGTTGAGGTTTAAACCAACATAACATGAGCGAATATGCAAATCAGACTTACTTAACTCCAAGTTAATCATTCCAAGAAATAGTGATGTTAGATGAAGCAATCGATAATCAAACAAGATCAAGTTTATAAACAAGCATGGACATTGCAAACAGGTTTCCCTTGATCCAATTGGCTATAGGCAAAACTAAACAGGAACATGAATTCAAATTTGATGCGTTAACTTAAACCCCTTTATAGACCTTAAACATGGAATAATCACATATGTGGATAGAAACCAGTGTCATTCAACAAATGAAAGGAGAAAACAGGCAGACAAGTGATCAGACTGACAAAATCTAGTCTTAGCTTCCAATACTAATCTCTCAAAACATTAACACTAGACAAGTTACCAGGGTTCTCAGAAGCAAAGCACTATCCCTAAATAAGTCCTGGGAGATACCATATAAGTGCACAGGGTAAAGGAAAGCAAGGTGTGTTCATGTTTTTAAGCAAAATTACACATCAAACATTCAGATTTCCACTTTTAAGCCTAATGACTAGCCCCTTTTAAAGTAACCTGGGCAATACTCAGCTTTGTCATTTAGGCAAAACAGTTCATACCAATAAACAATTCACCTAGCAAAGTCACATAGTTCTAAACAACCTTATTTCTTCCTTCCCCTCTCTTATTTTATCTTGACCATTGAAAAGATCAACCAGACAAAATAAATGACTCATCATTAACCCTCATATGTCATTATAATCTCCTCTTAATCAGTTCATACCCCTCTCAGGTTCATTTTATTACAGCATTTGACCTTGGTTAATGACTAATACAGAGCCCCTAGTAACCTGTTCACTCTAATAGACATGAATCCACCCATCACTCACTAATCTAGATTCAAGTTATCAACCAAAGAACCATATGCTGGTGTTTTAAAGTGTTTAAGAGTCTCTACAGGATTCAAAGTTTAATCAAGATCTTAAATTCATCTTAGTATCTAACATGTTATCATACTAGTCTATTATTTAATTGTTACAAGCATTTCATACCATTATGCCAACAAACACCTCACTGATAACTAGTTACACATCATACTAAGCGACAATTGGAGATTTCTATGCTATTACTTCAATAAAACACTAGGTTAATGACTGGCCAAGCACTATGTTTGACATAAACTAAATATTTTCACATTGCTACTCCAATAAATACCACACCAATGATCAACTAAACATTTATACCAAACATATATTGAACACAGAAATAGAACACTGATAAATGGAAAGAAAAAGATAAAGGTTTACCTTTTCAATGCTCAACCGAGTCAAGAATGAATTTGAAAGCCTTATTGCTTCATTTCCTCCACTCAACCACACACAAAACAGCTAAGAGATCAAATTTTTGAACTTGAAAACTCAAACTTTGAAGTCAAGAATAAATTTTTTACTAAACGCGGCTTTAAATTCGAATAAGACTCAAATTTTAAGCTCTGTGCTTTCGCTTGAGAGTTCAAGACTTGTCTCAATTGTGAGGGTTGGGGTTCTATAAAATAGAGCCCCAAAACTATTGAAAATTTTCAAGCAACGGATGTGGGACAACAAGTTTTTTCAGAAATTAACCTTGCACAAACAAATCTATGGCTAAAATCGATTCAAACAACAATGGATGGTTAGATTTGAGCCTCGTTTGGCTCAATCCAACCCATTTGCTCTCAACTAATGAAGTTCGAGTCGAAGACAGACGCAATACAATAAATCAAACAAAAAAGGATCAACTTTTGATCGAGTATCTAAAAGAAAAGCAAAAAGGAAGATGATTACTGTATTTGGCATAGATTTGAGTAAAACAAAGCTAGAAATTGATACTTTCACGTGTATAACTATGCAAAAGTTGAGCGTTTTTTGCCTTCTCTGTGACTTTACCATATCTAGATGAGAGACAAGAAAGGGAGCATCGGCTACTGGGGTTTTTTGCGAGAAAGAGGAAGGGGAGAGAGAGAGAGAGAGAGAGAGAGAGAGAGAGAGAGAGAGAGAGAGAGAGAGAGAATAAGGGGTGTTTGGTATGAAGTAAAAACGGAAATGAAGAGTATAGGGGTTTGCCGCCCCTCTTAATATTATGTTGGGCCGGGTCTGGTCCTTTAGTGGACTGGGCCTGGCCTTTAATTTTAAGGAGAAAAGGAGGTGCCCCCTTATACATGTATATTATACGCGTATATTCATGTATATTAGATGTATATATGTGCTTAGGGGTAACATGGGTAGACTAAATAAATAAGAGAAATGTTTAACACCGATAATTGATCACATTATAAAGATTAGGACCTGATTAGCATTTCATATTAATTTTAAACACGACTAATTAGGTAGATAGCCTTAGTTTGCAAATGTGCCTCAATTGTTGCAAATCTAAATGGGGTGTTGCAATTATAGCCTTTTGCTTACTAATTGCAATTATGCACTTAGTGAATCTTAATTTAATTAATTATTTCAATTATGGCCCCTTTTATCCTAATTGACCAATTAAGATTGAATTTTCCCTAATGACCTTAATTGATTTGCCAATGGATTTGGTCATTTCAATTAAGGCCCTTTAAAGGCCGATTTTGCAAAATTGGCCTCAATTGTCTTAAACCATGAATTGGTCAATTCAATTGTGGCCATAATGTACACAATTAAATAATTAAACTAATTTGCAATAACTACCCTTTAATTGACTAATTAACCTAATTTAAGCACTTAAACAATTCATTAATTTCATACAATCATGCAAACACACAGAATTAAAGATTGAAGGGTAAAATGGTCAATTCTTTCAATTACTCAAGTTCCTTGGACTTAAGAGAACAAATTATCATTTAACATGATTTTTGACGATTTTAACAATTAAGTAAACAATTGTTTGAAATTGTTTTGCTCCCGATTAATTTCAACAATATTTCATAAATGTCATAAAATGCACCAAATAATTTCTAAATAATGCATGATGTCATAAAAATATCTTTATCAAATTTAGAGGGGTACAATATTGACTTGAATAATTTTATAGAATTATTTAATCCCTTTAAAGGCATGGTTCACTTTATTTATCATCCAAGGACCCGGAATAATTGAAATAAATTACGGGAGGTTAAAAATTAGGTGTCAACAGTGGCTGGCCCCCAAATCATTCAACAAGGACCAACATAAGGCAATATCTAACCCAAGTTCATACCCGAAGGTTTACATGAATTCTCCGACAATATCATCTAAACATACATGAATTCTCCGACAATATCATCTAAACATATGCTTCGCTAATCGAAGTCTCACCATAAGGTAAACCGTAACCTATCTGGAAAGCTGAACAATAATCTCCAATAGTCAAACCTTGGTCTTGCCCTTCCTTTGTGCCTCGTGATAATGAAAGTCTAGTCATATCCCTATTTGAAATTAGAATCAAGAAGAAAATACCCATATAACCATATTCCTAATCAAGTCCCAAACCCTAACTCATGAAATGGGAAAATGAGGGAATTCGAAGTATACCCATAATAATCTTAGAAGAATTTCAAATCAAAAAGTTAGTTCAAAAACCCATTCCCAACCTCAAGGGGCAAAATGGTCACTTCATAAGGAAATTGAATTCAATAAGATCAAATTATTCATCTAGGAAGTCATACGAATCCAATGGTACCCATATTAACATACTTTAAATCCGAACCCAAACAGTCTCCAAAAATAGGAATTCGAGCCATGAAGGGCAAAATAGGAATTTTAGTTAAAAATCAGTTTACACATTACTTATGAAGCTTATATACCAAAAAATAAGTGAATCCATCCACTAATTAATTCATGTTAATTGAAGAAAAACCAAGTTCAAGCTTATAGTTTCAAATCCCCAATTTACCTCTCTTAATTAAAGAATCTTAGCATGAAAAAATCCTACTAAAGGATGGAATAATCATAAAAAGGTGTTTGGAATCTTACCCAAATGATAATCCTTGAAAATTTCTCTTCAAGTCTCCCAAACCAAGCTTCTAAGTGGAATAAGAATGGAGGTCAAATCCCGATTTTTGACTGCTTAGGAAATTCTTTCTTCAAGAACGCGGGCCCCGCTCGCGAACGCGAGGAAGGATCTGACCCGACCCTACCCCTTCGCGAACACGGACTCAAGTTGCGAACGCGACCCTTTGGGAAATTTTAGCCTTCGTGAACGCGGCCTAGTCCCGCAAACGCGAAGAGCAAAACCAGCAGTGAAACACCAGAATTTTCTTGTGTTTCCCAAACTTGGAATCGACACCCGAAATCAGCCCAGAACCTCCCGGACTCAAACCAAATATGTATATATGTAAAAATGCGCTACGAACGCACTTGTGGCCTCGAAATTCCCATCGGAGATCTCATTGACCGAGTCAACCCCCGATACCTCAAAACTAACTTTCCAACCCAAGTGCATTGGGAACTGAACCAAATATACACACAAGTTCTAAACGACCATCCGGACCTCTCGGAATTGACGGATTTTCGATAAAGGTCCGTTTACCTAAAAATCAACTTAAGTCAACCCTTTTTCGCTTTAAGCCCAAATTTCCACAAAATTGCCCAAATCATATCCAAAGACCTCAGCAAGCGTGTCAGTGGTCCCCTCGGGTCAAATGTGAGCTAACAAAGCTCGGAAAAGGGTCTAAAGCATCGAAAAGCAATAACGACCAAACGGGTCGTTACATTTTCAAATCGTGTATTCCATCTAGAAGCTCTTGTACAAGTTAAGACTAGGTTTTGAAAATTTTAATGATAGATTTATTCTTCCCGCATTTGCTTATGTTACTTCAACTATTGATTTGTGTTACGTATTTAGTTTCCGCACATGTTCCAATAAAATAAATAAATGATTTGGGGATGGTTCTCCTACCAGATGGGATAGTGTAGGTGTCATCATTAACAGTTGTTTGGGTCGTGACATTATGTCATCAATGAGATTTAATTTATTATAATCTTTTAGTTATTTTTTGTTATAAATTATATTAATCAATGTTATTAAATAGAATTACCTACATTACACTTTAAGGGACCTGCTTGTGTGTATGAGATACATAACTATAGTACATCATCAAGGTAATTTAATTATTATAATCGGTTAGTTATCATTTATCATAGATTATATTATTAATACTATATATTAAGCAATTACTAGCAATTACTTTACAGTGACTTGCTTGTGCGTGAGACACATCAAATATAATACATCATCGATAATTTAATTTATTATATCGATTAGTTATCATTTAATATAGATTAAATTGCCTGCAGTAACTTTCATTTGTCCTGCTTGTGCACGAGATAAGTCAAATATAGTACGTCATCGGTGTAATTTAATTTGTTATATCCGTTTAGTTATCATTTATTTTAGATTATATTAATCAATACAATAAAATTATTTGCAATTGCATTTTAAGTGAACTACCTATGTACGAGATACGTCAAATATAGTTAATTGTTCGCCTATGTAATTTCTCATGATCTATTAATTATATTAATATATAACCTGTTTGTGCACAGGATACATCAAATCTAGTTGTAGTACGAAAGTGACGCGGAAATTTTAAAATAGTTCAATCAAAGGCTGAGAAGACATTAAATTAATTCCTCATAATATTTATTTTGGTGTACAAACTTACCAAAAGAAACAATCCTAACCAACCTTATAAATTATGTAATCCTATACACATAATAATGGAAATTCCAATTTTGTTAAGAAGATATTCTATAGTAGCAGATAACTTTCCATATTTAATACCAAAAGATCCCTATAAATCCTAAACGATTTTGCTCAACTTTGTAAAAAATCATCAAAGACATATTGCCATTATTATTACTAGTATTAGTATTAGGATGAAGAAGATTTTCTTGTACAATTTCATCCCGTCAAAAGTAGAAGAAGAAGCATGTAGAGACAATAACACCCCATGGCTAGTGAGTCGTCATTTAGTAGAAACAAGGGACACCTGCCCCCCGGTTATAGATCTGGAGAACCCGTGGCAGATCAAGAAAGTTGTCACATATAATGAGGCAGTCATTGGAAAGTTGGTGCTTCCATTTGCCGAGACTTTTGAGAACATTTTTCGATACTGGACGTTGGACATGGCTGAATATGTAACGTCAGGGCACAAGAAGAATGTTGATATACGGGACATTATTCAAGAGAACGACCCTAAGATGTATCATAATGAAGGGACTTCTTGAGATGATGCCTAATGAGGACTATGCTCTTGTGTGTGTAGACTTGTTTAAGGATCGTGGATTGGGTGTTGGTGATGAGATTGGATTGTATTGGGATCCTAGCTGGTCTTAGCATTTGCAATTCAAGCTAATTTGCAAGGGTCGTGCGGTTTTATGAAATCTTGTGATGATTTTACATTATTTTTTGAATTGAAAGGAGATTACAGATTGTTGTACTTTTACTTTATAAAAGGAAATTTATGTTTTTAGTCCTTTAAATATTGATAAATTTTAATATTCATTTTTGTGATATATGACTAAATAAATTGCGCCCCATAGATCTTAAATCACTTCTGATACACCTCCTACACTTATTATCTTGTCCAAGTTATATGGTACTAGTTCGTAGCCTCCATTAACACGCAAAACGTTATTTCTTATCGTCATTTGCGCACTTTAAAGTTTTAAAAGCTTACAAAATTGATCATATCCGTATTAGTACTTTCATTCATCATTGTCCCACTAAAATATTTTCATATGTGGAAAAACAATGATGATAATGGGTAGTCTAGAGATTGTAATAACATAAAGCAAAATCAGTAAAATCAAACTTGTGACGTGAAGTTATAAATCATTATGAGGATTAAATACACTATTATCTTACCTATTATGAGGTCTAAATTGTAAACATTCTATCCTATCTAGGTTACTTCACTTGAAAAAGCAAAAAAAATCCATAAAATAGAAGGGACCAAGAGAAACACTTTTTATTTCACTTAAATGGGCAGATCCAGGTCATTCAAAAATGATACATACTCTTCAAGGCTCAAATCAGTACAAGTTTATACAAATATTCACTCCTTCTCATCATATATGACTGTAATTGATTAGGTTTAAAATTTTAGAAATTTGAGAAAAACTTTTCACATGTAAATCAATTATATGCAACATACACAATTATCTTTTAAAATGAGTACTGATGAGAGTTTCATATATCTTTTCATTTTCTCTCTCCTTGTAAAGCTTTCAGTCTGTTTGAGATTCTCTTTCCGTGTCTTTCTTGCCTTAGAATAGTGAGGCTATAATACAGAGGTCTTCTGTTCAGTGGCGGAGCCACTCATGGCCAAGGGTGGTCACCTGCAGACCCTTGGCTGGAAAATGATACTAATATATGGATTAGATTTTATAGTTAATTGGATATAAATTAACTTTTGAACACCCTTAAAATAAGGGAAAAAGGCCAAAAATACATCTCTACTTTGGGAAAAGGGTTAAAAATATCCTTCATTACAAATTTCGGTTAAAAATACCCTTTCCGTCATTAAAGTTTTCAAATATACCCGCGTCTTAACGGAAATCTCTAAAATAACCCAATTTTATTTTTAAACTCGACTCTAATAAATAAAAAACCCATATGGATTACCCGCTCCTGTGCCTAGTGGCTCCAAAGATAGGACTCGGGAACAAGTTGGTCGCATATGAGTTTTTTATATAGTTGGGCCGGGTTTAAATGGAGCAGGTTTAAAAATGAAATCGGGTTATTTTTGGGGATTTGAAGATTTTCGTTAAGATAGGGAATTTTGAAAATTTTAAAGGCGGTAGGGGTATTTTTGACCCAAATTTGTAACGGAGGATACTTTTAGCCCTTTTCCCAAAGTAGAGGGGCATTTTTGTCCCTTTTTCCTTTAAAATAATTGAGATAGATAGCTTAGAGGTAAAGAGTGTTCAATTTTACCCAAAAGTCACGATTTAAAGCTTGTGTCAAACGCTGGTCATCTTCTTTCTTTAAAAGAAATCATACAAATAATGTCTGAAGCTACTTGGTTGATTTGTATTTGCACTTATTTTCTTCCATGTTCCGATTAAACTTTTTTGTATTTGAGTTATGATTTGCATTTGGTTTATTCCTATGTTGGTTTGAAGTTACGTTGGACTCATTTGTGAACCTCCTTTAAACTTTCTTCTTTCCTTCCTATTTCCTAGAAAAGAAGAAGACGTATTGTTAAAAAGAAGACAACGAGATCTAATAGCAAGTTAGCAACCACTTATTTTGTTCTCTTTTCATTTTTAATTGCTTCTATGAACATTTTAATTATCTAACTTTGTTCTCTTTTTTTTTTTTCCAAAGAAAATTAATTAGCCGTTATCTCTCGCTTTGTAACATTCTCGGAATGCCCCTTGTTGTTCTCCACTTGTGGGATTACATACACTGGGTATGTTGTTGTTTGTTGTTATTGTACTCACCATAAGATTTTTTTTAGCAATAAAATTTATCAAGACTAACTTGCGAAATCGAATGGACCATAAATTTTTGGGTGGGTGCAGTGATAATGTTAAAAAAATTTCGTTGCACTCATTCATCGGATAAAAATTATATACTTGTCAACATTTGAACAACCTTACCAAAATTTCTCGCTCTTCCGCTCAAAATGTCTAATAACTTGATTTTAGTTTTAATACAGAGGTCTTCATTATACTTGATAACACTTAGTTTTTCTCTAGAGTCCAGATATGGTGATATGGTGCTGTTATTGACTAGAGATTACAATCCGTTGATTGTTGGTCAATTAGCAGTCAATTTTTCCAGTCATATCGTTTTCCACCCTATTAAAGCTTAGCATTTGAAGATGTGAAGTTTAATAAGTGATCTATTGGTGGTTGCTTTTAATTACATTTGTTCTAGAATTACTGAATTGACTTATAACCAATTTGAATTTAGATCATTATGTATGGCTTTTATTTGTACAAATGCAGAATCTCTAGGTCTGCTTTTGTATTAAGTTCATTACTCAAGTAAAACTTGTGTTGAAAACATAATTAAGTAAATAAATTGTGTGCTCTCTCTAGAGCTTTTAGATGTGACAATGGTCACACACTTCAACAGATTTCCAGGGCCAAGTTTAATAACATTGTTCTTCAATCAGAAAGTATATATCTCGTTTTACATTATTTTACAATAAAAGTTTATTTATTCACTGCACCTTTTGCCTGCATAAAAGTTTGAGAGATCTTCCAAATGTTAGTATTGTGCAATATTTATTGCTTTCTTGTAATCGATTTTAGCTTAAAAGCACAAACATGTTGCTGGGATTTTCCCAGTTGATCTGATTTTATTTGCTTTCTCTTTCACCTTAAGCTCTCTTTTCTTGATTTTTCTCTGCTTGTGTTTTGGCCCCTCCCGCCATGTTTTCAATCCTTCTAATATCATAGTAGAAACTTTGCCTCGTATTCGCTCTTCGCTTGTCTAATTGTTCCTGTAATTGCATTTAGGGTGTAATCAGAGAATGAACAAGATTCAGCAGGTCATATCACTATAAAAAAAAAAAAATGAAATTAGTTGCGAATCCTCGCCGCTAAAATCGCTCGTAGTTAACCATTTTTTTGAATAAAGTATCACAAATTTTGCAATTTAGCAACAAAAGTTATATGTCGCTGATTCATGTTTTATTAGTCATGAGGATATTGGGTGACTATAAAATCATTCCAGGATTAAGAAGAAGAGTGCAATCTATATGCACACGAATGTGACAATGGATAAAGTAGTTACTGCAGAAGTGATAACTAGAATAGGAAGGAAGGAATTTTCTTTCACATACTTGGGTTGTCCTATTTTTCATATGAGGAGGAAAAAGGAGTACTATAGTCAAATGATCAATAGGATAGCAAACAAGTTACAGACATGGAAAGGGAAACATATTTCATATGGTGGCAAGAGAATTTTGGTCAATCATGTGCTGCAAAGCTCATTTTTTTGAGTAGTTGAATAGGAGGTAGAAGCAGACATTGAAATTCATGGGCTAATATAATATGTGCAGAGAAGAAACATGGTGTAAACACCTAATTTTTTACCGTAAGATAAGTTTTTACACCTTGTTTAGCTTTTAAATATTTCTTTTAGGTCTAGATTAGATATTTTGATTTTTATGTCAATTTTAGTTAGTTTTATTTTAAAAATTGAAAACTTTAAAAATAGAGTCACATTTTAGAATAAGTCTTGTTTTCATTTTATTTTTAAGCGAAAAGAAATTTGAAAAAAATATATTTTCTTCTAAATCAGATTTAATAAATAAGCTAGTGATTTTAGTATTTTTCTTAGTTACATTATATTTTAGTGTAGTTATTTATTTATGTTATTCTAAAAAATAGTTAGCTAGTACTTTTATTTTTACATTTCTATTCTAATATTTAAAGATAAACAAAAAAATCTTAAAATAATTATCTCAACTTAAAATAAGCTAACTAATCCTACTACCCTCACCCTCACGTCTCTCACCCAAAACCAATCCCTTAAACTCACGTCTCTCCCTCCTTATCCTCCAATCCCTTTTTTCATGCAACAAACACACACACTCCCACGACACAACACACACACATCCATATAAATATACACCCAACAACACATATACGAGGACACACATCAGAAAAGACAAAGAACGAAAAAAAAAAAAAAAACACAGAGAACGAAAAAAAAAAACACAGAGAAAAAGAAAGAACACAGATACTAAGAAAAAAAAAACAGAGAGTGCATTGAGAGTGAAAATAACTTTTCATCACAGTTTTGGTTTGTATTTGAGGTTGGTTTCGAGTTTCGTTTGCGGTTTCGAGTTTCGTGGACTTGAAAGTTAGCATTGCTAGCTTTGGAAATCAGAGATTGTACGTTGCTTTTGTTATTGATCAAAAAGAATTTGAAGGTTCGTTTTCGGTATTACTTCTATTTTATATATTAGATGAATCAAAGTTCTGTTGAAGAATTATTTGACATGGGATAATATCTTTTGATGTTTAATAGTTTGGGACTTATATATGTTCGAGTTCAAATTTAAATTGCAGTTGAATATGCTGGAGTCTCCGGAATATACTTTCTTTGCTTAAGTATGGAGATACATTTTTAGATAAATAGTACGTTTTTGGTCATATTTTAGTCATGCATAATATATATATATATATATATATATATATATATATATATATATATATATATATATATATATTCAATGGTTTTGTTAGTGCTCTTAAAGATTGTTAAGTATAAAATCATTTCTTTTTGTGTGCATGTTTTAATGGTTCGGAAATTTGTTAGTAACAGGTTAGGTTAGAGCCTTCTTTTAATGTCACTAATAGTTTATTCCATTTTGAGTTTGAAAGTTTATGCTAACATAAATGGTTAGCCTTTGAATGCTCGCCCTTTTGTTTAGTATTGAAGTTTAATTTCTTTCATGACTTACAATGAGAATGGTAGAATTCCAAGCTTGTAGTGTTAATAAATTAACTATACACGTATTATACACGTTATAGTCAAATATATAAGTAGAATAAATGTATAAACGATAATATAATAGTGGATATATATATATGGTATAATAATGTATATAATACATGTTATATAAGTTTTAAAAAAAAAAATTAAATCCTACATGTAAACATACAAAAAAATATACTAGGAAAATATATGGTATATGCTTATAATTTATATTTTATAATGAAAATATGAGATATTGAAGTATTTATGTGAATAAATGGGGTTTAATAGATGAGCGAAAAAATCGAATAATAAAGATAATCATCATTTTTTTTTGCTAGTATGCAGTAGACGAAATTTAGGTGCGGTACGCAAGTTAAGGTCGCGTTTAC
>NC_081347.1:54586442-54608975 GCF_029784015.1 Lycium ferocissimum
AATTAAAAGGTTTTTTTTCCCGACTTCCTTACAGATGAGAGACAAAAAAGGGGCCTGGGGTTTTTTTACAGAAAGAGGAAGGGGAGAGAGAGAGAGAGAGAGAGAGAGAGAGAGAGAGAGAGAGAGAGAGAGAGAATAAGGGGTGTTTGGTATGAAGTAAAAACGGAAATGAAAGGTATGTGGGTTTGCCGCCTCTTTCCATTATTATGTTAGTCGGGGTTCAACCTTTAAAATGATCACCACGGCCTTTAATTTTTAAGGAGAAAAGGAGGTGCCCCCCTATACATGTATATTATACGCGATATTCATGTATATTAGATGTATATATGTGCTGGGTAACATGGGTAGACTAAATAAATAAGAGAAATGTTATAACAATTTATAATTGATCCATTATAAGATTAGACCGATTAGCATTTTCATATTAGATTTAAACACGACTAATTGGTAGATAGCCTTAGTTTGCAAATGTGCCTCAATTATTACAAATCTAAATGGAATTGACCGTAATTATAGCCTTTTGCTTACTAATTGCACGATTACGCACTTAGTGAATCTTAATTTAATTAATTATTTCAATTATGGCCCCTTTTATCCTAATTGACCAATTAAGATTGAATTTTCCCTATTGATCTTAATTACTTGCCAATGGATTTGGTCATTTCAATTAAGGCCCTTTAAAGGCGATTTACAAAATTGGCCTCAATTGTCTTAAACCATGAATTGGTCCAATTCAATTGTGGCCATAATACACAATTAAATAATTAAACTAATTTGCAATAACTACCCTTTAATTGACTAATTAACCTAATTTAAGTACTCCTAAACAATTCATTAATTTCATACAATCATGCAAACATACAGAATTAAAATTGAAGGTAAAATGGTCAATTTTTTCAATTACTCAGAAGTTCCTTGGACTTAAGAGAACAAATTATCATTTAACATGATTTTTGACGATTTTAACAATTGGCAAACAATTGTTTGAAATTGTTTGCTTGATCTATTCAACAATATTTCATAAAATGTCATAAAATGCAAACAATTTCTAAATAATGCACGATGTCATAAAAATATCTTTATCAAATTTAGAGGGGTACAATATTGACTTGAATAATTTTATAGAATTATTTAATCCCTTTAAAGGCATGGTTCACTTTATTTATCATCCAAGGACAATAATTGAAATAAATTACTGTGGAGGTTAAAAATTAGGTGTCCAGGGTGGGGCCCCAAATCATTCAACAAGGACCAACATAAGGCAATATCTAACCCAAGTTCATACCCGAAGGTTTTACATGAATTCTCCGACAATATCATCTAAACATACATGAATTCTCCGACAATATCAATCCAAACATATGTTTCCGCTAATCAAGTTCCACCATAAGGTAAACCAGTAACCTATCCGGAAAGTCGAACAATAATCTCCACAATAAACCTTGGTCTTGCCCTTCCTTTGTGCCTCGTGATAATGAAAGGAATCTGAGTCCATCCCCATTTGAAATTAGAATCAAGAAGAAAATACATATAACCATATTCCTAATCAAGTCCCAAACTAACTCATGAAATGGGAAAATGAGGGAATTAACATACCCATAATAATCTTAGAAGAATTTCAAATCAAAAAAAGTTAGTTCAAAACCCATTCCCAACCTCAAGGGGCAAAATGGTCACTTCATAAGGAAATTGAATTCAATAAGATCAAATTATTCATCTAGGTCATACTAATCCAATGGTACCCATATTAACATACTCTTAAATCCGAACCCAAACGGTCTCCAAAAATAGGAATTCGATACAGAAGGGCAAAATAGAATTTTAGTTAAAAATGGGTTACACATTACTTATGAAGCTTATATACCAAAAAATATGAATCCATCCACTAATTAATTCATGTTAATTGAAGAAAAACCAAGTTCAAGCTTATAGTTTCAACTCAATTTACCTCTCTTAATTAAAGAATCTTAACATGAAAAAATCCTACTAAAGGATGGAATAATCATAAGGTGTTTGGAATGCAAATGATCGTCCTTGAAAATTTTCTCTAGTCTCCCAAACCAAGCTTCTAGGAAGTGGAATAGAATGGAGGTCAAATCCCGATTTTGTTTGTAGGAAATTCTTTCTTCAAACGCGGGCCCCGCTCGCGAGGAAGGATCTGACCCGACCCTGCCCCCTTCGCGAACACGGACTCCAGTTGCGAACGCGACCTTTGGAGAAATTTTAGCCTTCGTGAACGCGGCCCTAGTCCCGCAAACGCGAAGAGCAACAGACGAAACACCGGAATTTTCTTGTGTTTCCCAAACTGGAATCGACACCGAAAATCAGCCCCAGAACCTCCGGGACTCGACCAAATATGTATATATGTAAAAATGCGCTACGAACGCACTTGTGGCCTCAGAATTCCCATCGGAGATCTCATTGACAGTCGACCCCCGATACCTCAAAGAACTAACTTTCCAACCCAGTGCATTGGAAAGGACAAAATAAAATATACTGCATGAAGTTAAACGTAATCCAGGGCCCTCTCGGAGATTGACGGATTTTCGATAAGGTCCGTTTACCTAAAAATCAACTTAAGTCAGCCCTTTTCGCTTTAAGCCCAAATTTCCACAAATTGCCCAAATCATATCCAAAGACCTCAGCGAGCGTGTCGATGGTCCCCTCGGGTCAAATGTGAGCTAACAAAGCTCGGAAAAGGGTCTAAAGCATCGAAAAGCAATAACGACCAAACGGGTCGTTACATTTTCAAATCGTGTATTCCATCTAGAAGCTCTTGTACAAGTTAAGACTAGGTTTTGAAAATTTTAATGATAGATTTATTCTTCCTGCATTTGCTTATGTTACTTCAACTATTGATTTGTGTTACGTATTTAGTTTCGCATGTTCAATAAAATAAATAAATGATTTGGGGATGGTTCTCCTACCGGATGGGATAGTGTAGGTGTCATCATTAACGATTGTTTGGCCGTGACATTATGTCATCAATGAGATTTAATTTATTATAATCTTTTAGTTATTTTTGTTATAAATTATATTAATCAATGTTATTAAATAGAATTACCTACATTACACTTTAAGGGACCTGCTTGTGTGTATGAGATACATAACTATAGTACATCATCAGTGTAATTTAATTATTATAATCGGTTAGTTATCATTTATCATAGATTATATTATTAATACTATATATTAAGCAGAATTACTAGCAATTACTTTACAGTGACTTGCTTGTGCGTGAGACACATCAAATATAATACATCATCAGTATAATTTAATTTATTATATCGATTAGTTATCATTTAATATAGATTAAATTGCCTGCAGTAACTTTCATTTGTCCTGCTTGTGCACGAGATAAGTCAAATATAGTACGTCATCGGTGTAATTTAATTTGTTATATCCGTTTAGTTATCATTTATTTTAGATTATATTAATCAATACTGTTAAGTAAAATTATTTGCAATTGCATTTTAAGTGAACTACCTATGTACGAGATACGTCAAATATAGTTAATTGTTCGCCTATGTAATTTCTCATGATCTATTAATTATATTAATATATAACCTGTTTGTGCACAGGATACATCAAATCTAGTTGTAGTACGAAAGTGACGCGGAAATTTTAAAATAGTTCAATCAAAGGCTGAGAAGACATTAAATTAATTCCTCATAATATTTATTTTGGTGTACAAACTTACCAAAAGAAACAATCTAACCAACCTTATAAATTATGTAATCCTATACACATAATAATGGAAATTCCAATTTTGTTAAGAAGATATTCTATAGTAGCAGATAACTTTCCATATTTAATAAAAAGATCCCTATAAATCCTAAACGATTTTGCTCAACTTTGTAAAAAATCATCAAAGACATATTGCCATTATTATTACTAGTATTAGTATTAGGATGAAGAAGATTTTCTTGTACAATTTCATCCCGTCAAAAGTAGAAGAAGAAGCATGTAGAGACAATAACACCCCATGGCTAGTGAGTCGTCATTTAGTAGAAACAAGGGACACCTTTGGCCGTTATAGATGGAGAGCAAGTGGCGGCATCAAGAAAGTTGTCACAGGCGGTCATTGGAAAGTTGGTGCTTCCATTTGCCGAGACTTGAGAACATTTTTCGACTTTCGGACGTTGGACATGAATATGTAACGTCGTGCACAAGAAGAATGTTGATATACGGACATTATTCAAGAGAACGACCCTAAGATGTATCATAATGAAGGGACTTCTTGAGATGATGCCTAATGAGGACTATGCTCTTGTGTGTGTAGACTTGTTTAAGGATCGTGGATTGGGTGTTGGTGATGAGATTGGATTGTATCGGGATCCTAGCTGGTCTTAGCATTTGCAATTCAAGCTAATTTGCAAGGGTCGTGCGGTTTTATGAAATCTTGTGATGATTTTACATTATTTTTTGAATTGAAAGGAGATTACAGATTGTTGTACTTTTACTTTATAAAAGGAAATTTATGTTTTTAGTCCTTTAAATATTGATAAATTTTAATATTCATTTTGTGATATATGACTAAATAAATTGCGCCCATAGATCTTAAATCACTTCCGATACACCTCCTACACTTATTATCTTGTCCAAGTTATATGGTACTAGTTCGTAGCCTCCATTAACACGCAAAACGTTATTTCTTATCGTCATTTTGCACTTTAAAGGATCTTTAAAAGCTTACAAAATTGATCATATCCGTATTAGTACTTTCATTCATCATTGTCCCACTAAAATATTTTCATATGTGGAAAAACAATGATGATAATGGGTAGTCTAGAGATTGTAATAACATAAAGCAAAATCAGTAAAATCAAACTTGTGACGTGAAGTTATAAATCATTATGAGGATTAAATACACTATTATCTTACCTATTATGAGGTCTCAAATTGTAAACATTCTATCCTATCTAGGTTACTTCACTTGAAAAAGCAAAAAAAATCCATAAAATAGAAGGGACCAAGAGAAACACTTTTATTTCACTTAAATGGGCAGATCCAGGTCATTCAAAAATGATACATACTCTTCAAGGCTCAAATCAGTACAAGTTTATACAAATATTCACTCCTTCTCATCATATATGACTGTAATTGATTAGGTTTAAAATTTTAGAAATTTGAGAAAAACTTTTCACATGTAAATCAATTATATGCAACATACACAATTATCTTTTAAAATGAGTACTGATGAGAGTTTCATATATCTTTTCATTTTCTCTCTCCTTGTAAAGCTTTCAGTCTGTTTGAGATTCTCTTTCCGTGTCTTTCTTGCCTTAGAATAGTGAGGCTATAATACAGAGGTCTTCTGTTCAGTGGCGGAGCCACTCATGGCCAAGGGTGGTCACCTGCAGACCCTTGGCTGGAAAATGATCTTAATATATGGAT
This sequence comes from Lycium ferocissimum, assembly GCF_029784015.1. NCBI lineage: Eukaryota > Viridiplantae > Streptophyta > Magnoliopsida > Solanales > Solanaceae > Lycium > Lycium ferocissimum. The sequence continues at coordinate 54,591,840 of NC_081347.1, forward strand.
TAGATTTTATAGTTAATTGGATATAAATTAAACTTTTGAACACTTAAAATAAGGGAAAAAGGCCAAAAATACATCTCTACTTTGGGAAAAGGGTTAAAAATATCCTTCATTACAAATTTCGGTTAAAAATACCCTTTCCGTCATTAAAGTTTTCAAATATACCCGCGTCTTAACGGAAATCTCTAAAATAACCCAATTTTATTTTTAAACTCGACCCAATAAATAAAAAACCCATATGGATTACCCGCTCCTGTGCCTAGTGGCTCCAAAGATAGGACTAAAGGGAACAAGTTGGTCGCATATGAGCTTTTTATATAGTTGGGCCCGGGTTTAAATGGATGGTGTTTAAAAAATGAAATCGGGTTATTTTTGGGATTTGAAGATTTTCGTTAAGATAGGGAATTTTAAAAAAAATTTTAAAGGCGGTAGGGGTATTTTGACCCAAATTTGTAACGGAGGATACTTTTAGCCTTTTTAAAAAGTAGATGGGCATTTTTGTCCCTTTTTCCTTTTAAAATAATTGAGATAGATAGCTTAGAGGTAAAAAAGTGTTCAATTTTACCCAAAAGTCACGATTTAAAGCTTGTGTCAAATGCTGGTCATCTTCTTTCTTTAAAAGAAAACATACAAACAATGTCTGAAGTTACTTGGTTGATTTGTATTTGCACTTATTTGCTTCCATTTCCGATTGAATTTGTTTGTATTTGAGTTATGATTTGCATTTGGTTTATTCCTATGTTGGTTTGGAGTTACGTTGGACTCATTTGTTGAAGCTCCTTTAGTCTTTCTTCTTTCCTTCCTATTTCCTAGAAAAGAAGAAGACGTATTGTTAAAAAGAAGACAATGAGATCTAATAGCAAGTTAGCAACCACTTATTTTGTTCTCTTTTTATTTTTAATTGCTTCTATGAACATTTTAATTATCCAACTTTGTTCTCTTTCTTTCTTCTTCTTTTTTTTGAAGAAAATTAATTAGTCGTTATCTCTCGCTTTGTAACATTCTCGGAATGCCCCTTGTTGTTCTCCACTTGTGGGATTACGTACACTGGGTATGTTGTTGTTTGTTGTTATTGTACTCACCATAAGATTTTTTTAGCAATAAAATTTATCAAGACTAACTTGCGAAATCGAATGGACCATAAATTTTTGGGTGGGTGCAGTGATAATGTTAAAAAAATTTCGTTGCACTCATTCATCGGATAAAAATTATATACTTGTCAACATTTGAACAACCTTACCAAAATTTCTGGCTCTGCTCAAAATGTCTAATAACTTGATTTTAGTTTTAATACAGAGGTCTTCATTATACTTGATAACACTTAGTTTTTCTCTAGAGTCCAGATATGGTGATATGGTGCTGTTATTGACTAGAGATTACAATCCGTTGATTGTTGGTCAATTAGCAGTCAATTTTTCCAGTCATATCGTTTTCCACCTATTAAAGCTTAGCATTTGAAGATGTGAAGTTTAATAAGTGATCTATTGGTGGTTGCTTTTAATTACATTTGTTCTAGAATTACTGAATTGACTTATAACCAATTTGAATTTAGATCATTATGTATGGCTTTTATTTGTACAAATGCAGAATCTCTAGGTCTGCTTTTTTGTATTAAGTTCATTACTCAAGTAAAACTTGTGTTGAAAACATAATTAAGTAAATAAATTGTGTGCTCTCTCTAGAGCTTTTAGATGTGACAATGGTCACACACTTCAACAGATTTCCAGGGCCAAGTTTAATAACATTGTTCTTCAATCAGAAAGTATATATCTCGTTTTACATTATTTTACAATAAAAGTTTATTTATTCACTGCACCTTTTGCCTGCATAAAAGTTTGAGAGATCTTCCAAATGTTAGTATTGTGCAATATTTATTGCTTTCTTGTAATCGATTTTAGCTTAAAAGCACAAACATGTTGCTGGGATTTTCCCAGTTGATCTGATTTTATTTGCTTTCTCTTTCACCTTAAGCTCTCTTTTCTTGATTTTTCTCTGCTTGTGTTTTGGCCCCTCCGCCATGTTTTCAATCCTTCTAATATCATAGTAGAAACTTTGCCTCGTATTCGCTCTTCGCTTGTCTAATTGTTCCTGTAATTGCATTTAGGGTGTAATCAGAGAATGAACAAGATTCAGCAGGTCATATCACTATAAAAAAAAAAAATGAAATTAGTTGCGAATCCTCGCCGCTAAAATCGCTCGTAGTTAACCATTTTTTTGAATAAAGTATCACAAATTTTGCAATTTAGCAACAAAAGTTATATGTCGCTGATTCATGTTTTATTAGTCATGAGGATATTGGGTGACTATAAAATCATTCCAGGATTAAGAAGAAGAGTGCAATCTATATGCACACGAATGTGACAATGGATAAAGTAGTTACTGCAGAAGTGATAACTAGAATAGGAAGGAAGGAATTTTCTTTCACATACTTGGGTTGTCCTATTTTTCATATGAGGAGGAAAAAGGAGTACTATAGTCAAATGATCAATAGGATAGCAAACAAGTTACAGACATGGAAAGGGAAACATATTTCATATGGTGGCAAGAGAATTTTGGTCAATCATGTGCTGCAAAGCTCATTTTTTGAGTAGTTGAATAGGAGGTAGAAGCAGACATTGAAATTCATGGGCTAATATAATATGTGCAGAGAAGAAACATGGTGTAAACACCTAATTTTTTACCGTAAGATAAGTTTTTACACCTTGTTTAGCTTTTAAATATTTCTTTTAGGTCTAGATTAGATATTTTGATTTTTATGTCAATTTTAGTTAGTTTTATTTTAAAAATTGAAAACTTTAAAAATAGAGTCACATTTTAGAATAAGTCTTGTTTTCATTTTATTTTTAAGCGAAAAGAAATTTGAAAAAAAATATGTTTTCTTCTAAATCAGATTTAATAAATAAGCTAGTGATTTTAGTATTTTTCTTAGTTACATTATATTTTAGTGTAGTTATTTATTTATGTTATTCTAAAAAATAGTTAGCTAGTACTTTTATTTTTACATTTCTATTCTAATATTTAAAGATAAACAAAAAAAAATCTTAAAATAATTATCTCAACTTAAAATAAGCTAACTAATCCTACTACCCTCACCCTCACGTCTCTCACCCAAAACCAATCCCTTAAACTCACGTCTCTCCCTCCTTATCCTCCAATCCCTTTTTTTCATGCAACAAACACACACACTCCCACGACACAACACACACACATCCATATAAATATACACCCAACAACACATATACGAGGACACACATCAGAAGCAGTACAAAGAACGAAAAAAAAAAAAAAAAACACAGAGAACGAAAAAAAAAACACGAGAAAAAGAAAGAACACAGATACTAAGAAAAAAAAAACAGAGAGTGCATTGAGAGTGAAAATAACTTTTCATCACAGTTTTGGTTTGTATTTGAGGTTGGTTTCGAGTTTCGTTTGCGGTTTCGAGTTTCGTGGACTTGAAAGTTAGCATTGCTAGCTTTGGAAATCTGTAGATTGTACGTTGCTTTTGTTATTGATCAAAAAGAATTTGAAGGTTCGTTTTCGTTATTACTTTTCTATTTCGATATATTAGATGAATCAAAGTTTTGTTGAAGAATCATTTGACATGGGATAATATCTTTTGATGTTTAATAGTTTGGGACTTATATATGTTCGAGTTCAAATTTAAATTGCAGTTGAATATGTTGGAATCTCCCGAATCCGTTTTCTTTGCTTAAGTATGGAGATATATTTTTAGATAAATAGTAAGTTTTGATCATGTTTTAGTCATGTATAATATATATATATATATATATATATATATATATATATATATATATATATTCAATGGTTTTGTTAGTGCTCTTAAAGATTGTTAAGTATAAAATTATTTCTTTTTGTGTGCATGTTTTAATGGTTCTGAAATTTGTTGGTAACACGTTAGGTTAGAGCTTTCTTCTAATATTACTAATAGTTTATTCCATTTTGAGTTTAAAAGTTTATGATAACATAAATGGTTAGCCTTTGAATGCTCAGTTCCCTTTGTTTAGTATTGAAGTTTAATTTCTTTCATGACTTACAATGAGAATGGTAGAATTCCAAGCTTGTAGTGTTAATAAATTAACTATATACACAGTATTATACACGTTATAGTCAAATATATAAGTAGAATAAATGTATAAACGATAATATAATAGTGGATATATATATGGTATAATAATGTATATAATACATGTTATATAAGTTTTAAAAAAAAAATTAAATCCTACATGTAAACATACACAGAAAAATATACTAGGAAAATATATGGTATATGCTTATAATTTATATTTTATAATGAAAATATGAGATATTGAAGTATTTATGTGAATAAATGGGGTTTAATAGATGAGCGAAAAATCAGAATAATAAAGATAATCATCATTTTTTTTAAGTAGGGCGAGTAGACGCAAAATTCTAGGTGCGGTACGCAAGTTAAGGTCGCGTTTACACGTCTTGACTAGTGTATGTCGAGACTGAGATCACAACTACGCTTCTTAGTTAAGACTAATAAAAGTTCAACAATATGTTTCATCGTAGTTATATTTTTTCAGTTCTGCTTTCATTGTGCACTGCAATATTGACATAGAAGGTCCATTTCTAATCCATTCTTAATTGATTTTCGTCTTTATTGTTGTGCATTTTTATCTTGACTTGAGCATATCTTTTTTATTGTTTAATCTCTGAAGCTTTAATAGTTGTTTGTACTATTGTTATCTTATTTAATAAGTTAGCTCTTGGATCTAATTTAGACATTAGTATAAGGAAATGAGAAGCCTTCAGAAGTTTGCAAATGAATTTGACATTCACGTTATTTCAAGTCAAAAAAATGTTGAGAGTGATGTTTATGAATTTCGAATATAGACTAAATGGGATGGCATTTAATTGCAACGTTTTTAAAAAGAAAAAAAAAACACTAAAGTTAAGAAGGAAAACTAGGTTGGGTTGATTTAAACAATAAATTAGACATGTGATTTGATTTTTGTAATATTTGAGCTTAATATGATATATTCTATTTTATTCCTTAACGCTTGATGTGTCGCTAAGAGCACGTATATACTCATGAATAAAATAAGTAAATATGAGGATATGTTTAATGCTAGGCAAATAGAGGTGTGTTTGAGAATTATTGTTATGTGTGCGGTTACGCTCCTTGAAGTCTCTAATAAAATGTGTTGGCCATGTGTATGGTTACGTTACTTGGCTATCTCAAACAAACATTTCAAAAAAGGGCTTTGTGTGCGGTTTTCTAGGCCAAAAATATAAGTCACAACTCTAAGTGAATAAATTGGGCAAACGTAGTTAAGAGTTAAGTCAAGAATAATTTTATCCAAGATTAATTTAAGCCAAATATTAGTCAATGAAAGCGACCGTGCTAGAACCACGGGACTCGGGGAATGCCTAATACCTTCTCCCTGGTCAACAGAATTCCTTACCCGCACTTTTGTTTTCACAGACTAATAATTAAAGAGTCAACTTCCTCTTGATTAGGGATTCAATAAGGTGACCTGGAACACCAAAACTCGATTCCAAGTGGCGACTCTGAATAAATAAAAATAATCCCTTTTCGAAATGTCACTTTAATTGGAAAAACTCCTTTTAAATAAAAACAAATCAAATTTATTTTTATTACGGAAAAAAAAAGGGGTGTGACAGATGGCGACTCTGCTGGGGAACGAACCCAGAATCTCTGGTTTCGCAGAGAACGAAAAAAAAAACACAGAGAAAAAGAAAGGACACAGATACTAAGAAAAAAAAAAACAGAGAGTGCATTGAGAGTGAAAATAACTTTTCATCATAGTTTTGGTTTGTATTTGAGGTTGGTTTCGAGTTTCGTTTGCGGTTTCGAGTTTCGTGGACTTGAAAGTTAGCATTGCTAGCTTTGGAAATCTGTAGATTGTACGTTGCTTTTGTTATTGATCGAAAAGAATTTGAAGGTTCGTTTTCATTATTACTTCTCTATTTCGATATATTAGATGAATCAAAGTTTTGTTGAAGAATCATTTGAAATGGGATAATATCTCTTGATGTTTAATAATTTGGGACTTATATATGTTCGAGTTCAAATTTAAATTGCAGTTGAATATGCTGGAGTCTCCCGAATCCTTTTTCTTTGCTTAAGTATGGAGATATATTTTTAGATAAATAGTACGTTTTGATCATATTTTAGTTATGTATAATATATATATATATATATATATATATATATATATATATATATATATATATATATATATTCAATGGTTTTGTTAGTGCTCTTAAAGATTGTTAAGTATAAAATTATTTATTTTCGTGTGCATGTTTTAATGGTTACGAAATTTGTTGGTAACACGTTAGGTTAGAGCTTTCTTTTAATATCACTAATAGTTTATTCCATTTTGAGTTAAAAGTTTATGATAACATAAATGGTTAGCCTTTGAATGCTCAGTTCCCTTTGTTTAGTATTGAAATTTAATTTCTTTCATGACTTAGAATGAGAATGGTAGAATTCCAAGCTTGTAGTGTTAATAAATTAACTATATACACAGTATTATACACGTTATAGTCAAATATATAAGTAGAATAAATGTATAAATGATAATATAATAGTGGATATATATATGGTATAATAATGTATATAATACATGTTATATAAGTTTTAAAAAAAATTAAATCCTACATGTAAACATACACAGAAAAATATACTAGGAAAATATATGGTATATGCTTATAATTTATATTTTATAATGAAAATATGAGATATTGAAGTATTTATGTGAATAAATGGGGTTTAATAGATGAGCGAAAAATCGAATAATAAAGATAATCATCATTTTTTTTAAGTAGGGCGAGTAGACGCAAAATTCTAGGTGCGGTACGCAAGTTAAGGTCGCGTTTACACGTCTTGACTAGTGTATGTCGAGACTGAGATCGCAACTACGCTTCTTAGTTAAGACTAATAAAAGTTCAACGATATGTTTCATCGTAGTTATATTTTTTTGAGTTCTGCTTTCATTGTGCACTGCAATATTGACATAGAAGGTCCATTTCTAATCCATTCTTAATTGATTTTCGTCTTTATCGTTGTGCATTTTTATCTTGACTTGGGCATATCTTTTTTATTGTTTAATCTCTGAAGCTTTAATAGTTGTTTGTACTATTGTTATCTTATTTAATAAGTTAGCTCTTGGATCTAATTTAGACATTAGTATAAGGAAATGAGAAGCCTTCAGAAGTTTGCAAATGAATTTGACATTCACGTTATTTCAAGTCAAAAAAATGTTGAGAGTGATGTTTATGAATTTCGAATATAGACTAAATGGGATGGCATTTAATTGCAACGTTTTTAAAAAGAAAAAAAAAACACTAAAGTTAAGAAGGAAAACTAGGTTGGGTTGATTTAAACAATAAATTAGACATGTGATTTGATTTTTGTAATACTTGAGCTTAATATGATATATTCTATTTTATTCCTTAACGCTTGATGTGTCGCTAAGAGCACGTATATACTCATGAATAAAATAAGTAAATATGAGGATATGTTTAATGCTAGGCAAATAGAGGTGTGTTTGAGAATTATTGTTATGTGTGCGGTTACGCTCCTTGAAGTCTCTAATAAAATGTGTTGGCCATGTGTATGGTTACGTTACTTGGCTATCTCAAACAAACATTTCAAAAAAGGGCTTTGTGTGCGGTTTTCTAGGCCAAAAATATAAGTCACAACTCTAAGCGAATAAATTGGGCAAACGTAGTTAAGAGTTAAGTCAAGAATAATTTTATCCAAGATTAATTCAAGCCAAATATTAGTCAATGAAAGTGACCGTGCTAGAACCACGGGACTCGGGGAATGCCTAATACCTTCTCCCTGGTCAACAGAATTCCTTACCCGCACTTTTGTTTTCGCAGACCAATAATTAAAGAGTCAACTTCCTTTTGATTAGGGATTCAATAAGGTGACTTGGAACACCAAAACTCGATTCCGAGTGGCGACTCTGAATAAATAAAAATAATCACTTTTCAAAACATCACTTTAATTGGAAAAACTCCTTTTAAATAAAAACAAATCAAATTTATTTTTATTACGGAAAAAAAAGGGGTGTGACATATGGAATGGGATATAGGTCGATGAATGCATCAATTGCACTTTTCTATAAGTTATGGTGGCATTTCAGAAGTAGACTTACTTGCGAAGTGTATACAAAAGTAACAAAAACTATAAAAAAGAAAATGCAGTACTAATATAATGGAGACCAATTGGATCACATATACAGAAAACTACTTCAGGTTAGAGACTTAGTAGAGCATCAAATATGGTGGTGTTGGCATTGGCATGTGTATATTTTAATAATTGACAAAGTAAATGAACAAGGCGAATGAACCAAGTCGGTGGACATGTTCTATCTCAGAGATAGATGTAAGATAATGTGAATTAACCAGACAAAGAGGCAAAATAAGGACTAAACTGGTCTATGACATGTACTATCTCATATACTGAGACGAGTTAGAGTTGAATGAACCAGGTGCTTAAACTAGGTCCAAGAACATGTTCCAGCTCAAGTCCTGTTCCGAGTAGGATTTGTGATTTATGGTAAGGACTTGGTAGACAAGTTACATGATTTCTTGCCATAATTATCAAGATACACTTCAGACTCCTAAAGGGATAAGGAAGCCGCGTGCAAGAAACCTAAGTCAACTCAAACCCTAACTCGCATAATTGGCCTCATCGTGTAGGGTTTTTGTTTTCCAACTTGATGCGCTTCTAAAGCTATATATATCCAAGTCCTTCCATGAAGAACTTTACACACTCATATAGAGAGAAAAATTGAAATTGAACAAACATTATCAATGCAAATAATTGAGAGTTCTAATTATTGAAGTGCGGCCTGGTACAAAGAAGAAGATTGAAGAACCAGCTTCATAGAGTTATGTTTTACAGTCTTCAATTCTAGATTCGTGTATTATGATTGTTTATTGAGTGGTACCTTTATCAGCTCTCATAGAAGCAATAGTGATACATATAAACAATTGTCAAATTCAGCTTCAAGTTGAGGGCAACTTAAAGTGGGCTCATTAGTCTAGGGAGATTAGTGAGATAGGAATTAGAGTTTAGTTCCTAGGTTACAGAGTTTGTAACTTGAATTTACAAAGTCTCACAATTGTAGTAGAGTTTGGAAAAAATCCTATAGAGATGTAGGTCGTGGTTTTTTCATCCTTTGTGAGTAAGGTGGTTTCTATATAAAAATTAATGTGTCCTTACTTTCCTATTTTTTATTATTCCGCAAACGCTAGCTTGGAACAGGTAGAGAACTTGGTCTATCCTACGTGCGAAAATAAGGTGTCACTTAGGATAGACATTTGGTCGTGCAAATTATCAATTGATATCAAAGCAAGTTCTCTTCAAGAGGCTAACACCTTAAGAAAAGATCATGATGAATTCTGCACCACTGTTTAATTGAAAATACTATAGCTGGTGGAAGGCTCACATGAAGGATCACTTGCAAGCAGAAGATTATGAGCTATAGAATAGGGTCTTTGAGGGACGCCAAATATCCCTCCAAGAAGGGGGCTGATGGAACTGACATGAAAAAGGAGGAGAACGAATATTTCGAAAGTGACTGCAAGATATTAGAGAAGAAATCAAAGGACAAGAATGTCTTAATCTATGTACTTGGACCAGATGAGTAAAATAGAATCTCTGGATGTAAAACTGCCAAACAAATCTGGGATGCCCTGAAGAATGCTCATGAAGGAACCAGTCAAGTAAGGAAGTTCAGGAAGGCTATGCTTGCCACCGAGTTTGAAATTTTCAAAATGAAGCCTGAAGAGACAGTTCCTGAGATGTTTACTGGATACACTTTCATCATGAATGAATTGACATCCCTTGGAAAAACCATCACCACAGAAGAATCAGTGGATAAAATCTTGAGGAATTTAACCAAGTATTTCAAGATGAAGGTCACAACCATAAGGGAAGCAAAGGACATAGAAGTTATATCCCTAGATGAACGAGTTGGGAATCTAAATACCTATGAGATGTCATGACCCAACCGGAGGGTCATGACGGGCACTCAGAGCTAACCTACCGAGCACCTCAAAATGTATATCTCATAGTCATATCTGAGTGGGCCATATAGATAACTCATAAATATCACCAGCTTTAAGGGACACAAGCCCAAAAGATAATATACATACATCATCAAGTTGATCCCAAGTATACATGCCAAAAAGGCTATCAAAATAGTGATATAACAGAATATGGACTGAGAAGGTCATAGAACATCTAACTGTGCATATCTGTCTATGAGACTCTACTGGAATGCATAACATAATAAGGACGGGACAGGACCCGACCATACCTATTTATACACAAAAAGATCATACCAAATGGACTGCAACTTCAGAACAAGTGGAGTGCTCCTGTACAACCACTGAGATGGCAACCTAAGAGTCTAAACCGTCTCTCTGTCTACCTGTGGGCATAAACGCGGCGTCCACAAACAAAAGGACGTCAGTACGAATAATGTACTGGGTATCTAGGGCATGAATAACAACATAATGAAAATATGAAGATAACATAAGATAAGAAAGATCAAGTTGTACCTCTGAATGCCCCTTAAGGCGGATGTCATGCATGCTTGCCTTTTGAAAAAAAAACATTTTCATATATATATATATATATATATATATATATATATATATATATATATATATATATATAATACCGTACCCGGACATATAGGTTCGGTGTTATCATCATATCATCATCATAACATACCCGACCTTTTTAGGACTCGGTGTTTAATGTACCCGGCCTTTTTAGGACTCGGTGTGTAACGTACCTGGCCTTTTCAGGACTTGGTGTGTAACGTACCCAGCTCCTCATTGTGAAAACCCAACTAATCAGTGGTTGCACAATAGGTGCCGTACCTGGCCGACTATAGCGCGGCTAGGTGTGAGAAAATAGCTACATATATATATATAAGCATGCATGTGAGCCCAAATAAAAGCTATGACTCTATCGGAGTGACGTAAGGTCGGTAAACCTCCGATTATCATTATGGAACTATTATCATGGACATATCTCACCTTGAAGGAACAATAATTATAAGATGAGATCAATATCAATAATAACATCAATAACCGTAATATGAGATCAATGACCAATAATCATGAGATAAGGATGAACAATATCATAAGAACATCAAGAACATAAGCTTCTAATATTTCTAAGAGAGGAATCATTATGGACATACTTTGTATAAGCTCAATGGAACATGCCTTGAGAAAGAAAGGGACAGCCTTAACATACCTCAAGTGGCCCAAGCAATCCAAAAATCAAGCTTCTTAAAACTAGCACGCCAATCCTATAACAAGGAATATATATATATATATATATATATATATATATATATATATATATATATATATGGCGCTAGTATATCATATATATCAATGATAACTTGATTCTAAAGTAAAACGGACAACATTTCCCCTTACTCTCCAATCACCTCAACATATACAACAACCCACAATAACAACAACAAACTTACAAAAGTTCTTAAATACTCCTTCCACTGCTCATACAAAGAATATGCACCAAACAACCCAAAGCATACTAATATACAATAACAAAATACGCTTCCTTTCTTCTCAATCAAGGAGTATAATCTCATCAACACACCAAAAACATTAGATACCATCCATATACATGGAAATTAGCTCAACAACGCAGCCATAACAATGCTAAAAACAGTCCATAAACTCAACAACTACAACACAACACTTTATGAACTTTCCTCCATAACTATTTTCACTTTTAAGACTTGCTAAACCTTCAAATCAACTCAACATAAGAGATAAGATGAAGAACATACCTTATACTTGAATAACTTTAGCCACACCAACTTATCCAAAGCTTATTCACCACAACTTCATCTAGAAGCAAGAACCAACACTTTCTATGAACAGTTTAGTGTAAATCTTGTTGAATTCTTGATCCAAGGGACTATAAGTGTTTAGGAGATTTAAATGCAGGTTTCTAGAAGAGAAGTGTAAATGATGATAAAATGGGGAGAATGGGGTATTTATACCCTTGAAAGTCTGTGGAACCGCCTCACCAATTGGCCTCTGGGATTGTGAGGCCTTTGGTTCGCGATCGCGAAGGTTTGAAAGCCTCCGGTAGTCTATCTTGAAACGACCATAACTTCCTACTCCGATTTTGTATCAACAAACGGTTTGTTGCGTTGGAATATAGACTCAATAAACTTCAATTTACATAGGTTATACATTTCATAACTCCCCATATTCTAAGAGATACACCTCCCTCAAGTTAGACAAAAAATTCCTGTCTAAAATTCTGCCAAGTTTTTTCCAAAATTTTGACAAAATTAATTTCTTTGATTCGCTTGATCCTGAAACCTTTAGACATTTTCTTAGCACTTGTTAGAAGTCTTCTTTAACATTATAAGGGTTCCATGACCTCTCTGTCTTATGTTAGCTTACTTACACCGCAAACAACGAGAAAATTTTTGAGGTCTAACATGAGATGGACATGGAGAATGCAAAAAAAAGAAGACTGGAAAGTCTCTGGACTCAAGGCCACATAAAGAGAAGATGAAGATGAAATGGCCCTGATAACCAAAAACTTTAGGAAGTTCCTCAAAAAAGGAAAATCAATATGACAAAAATAATAAATCTGAAAAGGGAAGGAGTTTGACAAGCCACAGGCTGGAGGATGCTTCAAGAGTGAGAAAACTTATCATATAATCAAAGATTGTCCACTATGGGAATTAGACTGCAAAAGGGAAAGATTATAAAAGGAAAAGAAGAATGAGCAGGCCAGTGACAAGAAGAACAAAGAGACCACAAAAGCTGTGGTGGCAACCTGGGGTTCTGATGATGACTCTTAAGATGAAGCTAATCAGTCTGCTCTCATGATTGTTGATGATTCAGGCTCAGACACTGAGGATGATACCAAGGTAAGTGTTCTTGATCTTAAAGATAAGCTAGATCTTTTTCCAAGAAAAGACACATGACCTTGATGATCACCTTAATTGATTAATATCAGGACATGAGTGCAAAAAGAGTTGAGTTACTCAGTGACTTTACTAGCATAAAGGATGAATTCATAAATGTTGAAGTCAATAAATACAAAAATGAAAAAGAAAACTGCTCTTTGAAAGGAGAGGTAACTCAACTTGGTTCATATGTCCTGACATTCCAATCTGAAGTCCTAAAGTTAGCAATGAACTATTTAGGTATGAATTTGAGTTGAAAAGGATAAAAAATTAGCTGCACTTTGAAAGAGACATGTCCAGAGAAATAAGTTCAAAACTCACTAAAACAGAATTTGATCTAGAAAGAGCTAGTCATTGGACACAATTCTCTTAGTTGCTCAGAAATCTCACCAGTCACTCACATAGTATAACCACTGGTATGGGGTTTAATAGAACTATAAAAAGGGAGCTTGTAGAAGAGGAACTGTCAACTCTTTGTGGTAAGACCAGAAATCGTAAAGTCAAGTGCCTGGTGAACATAAGCTACTAAAACAGAAACCTGAAAATTGCAAACAGAAACTCCAAACCTATCATAAGGGTTGGAACATGTTCAGAAAACAGGTTCTCTTGTTCCTGCCAGGATGGACAAATAAAGAACTTATTCATCCTGTTGTTAAAGGAAAAGGACCCAACTAGTCTGGCTTCCTAAAATTAACCAATGATTGAACTGCAGATTAAAGTGAAAAGGAGCAGGTAGAAGTGGTATAGAAATGGTGCCTGCTCGAAGATCATGATAAGAAATAGATAAATTCCTTTCACTTGTAGTTTTTCAAGGAAACAGGGGGAACTCTAGATGAAACTTACAGATAAAATTGGACCACTGCAGGAATCTTAGCAGAACTATCATAGAAGACTCTCTATGATTCACCTAAATAAAGAAAGCCTGATATCTCTCCTTCAAAAGAATCTAGATGAAAAGGATGATGATGGGGAGGCCATGCTCAACTTATCTCTGATTAAATCAATAAGAAAAAAGGAGGTAACTTATCTGATAACTAGGATCATCGATTGAAGAGTATGCTTAGCACATAGACAGGGGGAACATGCAATGCAAACCCCGCTAAACCTGTTTGATCCAAGAAATTTTTAAGTGAGACTTTGAACGCACTAAGGATTTAGCACCAGAGGGATATGAATATTAGCGATATTATTCCATCAAAATTATTGTGTCAAACCTAAATGTTGGAATGATATCCAGTTCTGGTTTAAAAGAGTCCTCCTGACTTTGATGCCTCCTCATTCATCTTAGAGCCAAAGAAAGTTAATAAAGCTGTGCATAATGCGGAATGGACAGGCACTATGCAAAAGGCGCTTAATCAAATTGATAAGGAACAATTCACACCTGGTGGTCCAAGATCCTTGTAGCATACATGGAACTCACATTTCATCAAATGGGTGCTAAAAGTGCTTTCTTTGGATGGATGCTGAAAATGTTGAACTTTCTGATCAAGTGTACAAGGTTAATAAGGGTTCTACTAGCTCAGACAAGCCTCGGGAGCGTGGTTTATGTGAAAGACATCATTCGAGCAAAAATTAAGTACTTCTCCAAAGAAATTGCTGCACTAATGGAAGTGAAGTTGAGATAAGCAAAATAGGAGAACTCAATTTCCTAGTGGGACTATAAATTGAGCAACCCTCAACAGAATGATGACATATTAGCAAAGTATGTTAAGCAACTGATCAAGGAGGTTTAAGAAAGGCAACAGGAGTAGTACAGGATCTGGAACCCTCAGTTGGTTCTCAAGAAGGATCACTTGACTCTCATGTGCCGATGACAAGTTGAGGGACTTATTCTAACAAATGCATGAAGACAATCAAATAGAACAAGTGTCTCAACCTGATCCAGGTGAGTGTGATATGGGTAAATGAAAAGATGATGATAATGATGTGATTATTTCTGAGTTTGCAATATAGTAGGTAATTGGTGAAGTATAACAGGTATGGCTTACTCTCTTGAATCATGGCTGGTATTTAGGGTAATCTAAGAAGGAGAAATTTTTTATCTTCCTGGAAGAATTGGTGGTCTCTATCTCTTGTTGTTCTTAGTCATCATGAATCTAGCAACAATTAAAGAGTTGGTATGGAAATTGATTGTGTGGTCACAATGTGCTATCAATACTGCTAAATTCTGTTCAGCTTAAGCACACAAATCACCTTGATATAAGACATTTCACCGGAAAGCAATATTGAAAAAGGTCTTATTTCAATCTAAATTTCATGCTACTGAAAATAAATTACAGACTTCTTCACAAATGGTTTAGGAAGAGATCGCCTTGAAAGAGTTAAGTTAGTTGGGGATGATCAAAACTACAAATGTATACCTCAATGACTAGCTTGAATTTTTTCTGCAAATTAACTAAGGGCTTTAAATTGAAAAATATTTTACTCAGTCATGTACATTTAGTTGTATGTCCTGTACCATGATAGTCTCATGATCTCATAAAGTCTAATAATTAATTCTATCACAGAAATTTGCTTGAAATTAAAAATTGCGTGTGGATATTCATTATGTCACGACCCATATTAGGATTGCGCGAGCACCTACCATACCCACCTCGGTAGGCGAACCCTCAACCCGACATAAAACATTCAGAAGTAAAGGACGAGTCTTAATAATATTTCTTGAGATATAATAATCGAAACCAATACATTTAAATGAAATAGCGAAAGTGTTTACAACGAATAAATAAATGCAATGACTCACTCCCATGACCTGGCCTAGACTAGTACAAGAGCGACTAATGTTGAATCGGAATAAAATAATAAATCTAAGACCCAACCTCCATCTCAGAATGAAAATGATGGAGGCCTTCAAGATAGGCCCCATGCATCTTCTGGAAAACTCCAACAATCAATTTCCTAAAAAACTCTACACCCCAAAAGGGATGTAGCAAGAGTAGTATCAGTATAACACTAGTACTGGTAAGCATCATAGGCTGAAAATGGTTAGAAGAACATATCAGTAATAGAATTCACAAATAAACATGGTAGGTAAACTAGGTCAACAGTGCACATTACCTACCGCTCGACGCAACAATAAAGACTTTAATTCTCATCAACTCTCCCCTAGTGATCCATTTACCAAACTTACACTATACTCTATTCTAACTCACCTAACATACAATAGACAATTTGTCTCAAATATGACAAGCCAACTACCCTTACCCAATCCACCCTTAGTATCGGAAAGTTATCTCGTTATTCTGATATTCATTATTCGCCTAAATTTTAGGAAGCCAAATATAAAACTAATCCAACGATTACCAACAACAGTATTTCAAGATCATGGCCTATGGTTATAGAAACTAAGCCCAACTGTGTTAAGTCTCAATACATCCAGTCTGAGTTCGTATATCACAACTAGATCACAAGATTAGCACACGACTATCACAAGAATAACCCGAGAAGTCAATAACTACAATGCAATGCAATAATGTATGAAATATGGAAGCAATGCATATGCACCATACACATGTACTCCGGTGATGGAACATCACATCTCGGCATCACAACCTATTGGTGACCCGCGAAGCCCATATACCTTACGATTTCGGTAACAACCTCGGAACCGTTTACCTCGCGGTCCTAACAACAACCTCGCAATCGCTATCTCTCCTCCCAAAGTTGGGATAAACACGGGCTGGTTCCTCCTCTCCTCCCCGAGCCCACTAAAGTTTTTTCGAAATATCATCAATATTCAAGGTTCATAAAATTGGAAAAGCGTGCAATGTAGAGTTCAAATTTCCCAAATTTTCAAATCAACATCAAAAAATTTCCCCGCATCCAATTTTTTTAAGAAAAGATTAACACAAAAGTTCATTAAAACAAATATGCCCCTTTCACCACCGGGAAGGTGCTACATTATCATGAACGGGAAATTTAAAATGGGCACCAATCCCGGGGTTTGGGGGTAATCATAATAACAATATCACCCTCTTTCCTTTACTTTAATGACATCAATACAAAGGGTTTAAAGGGGTTTTTTATTTATAAAGTCCCCCTAAAAATCCTCCCCCAATCATTTTTTTTTTTTGGGATGTTTTTTCAATTTCAATTTTCGGTTTTTTTTCAAAGTTAAAAGACATAACAT
>NC_081347.1:54609075-54708228 GCF_029784015.1 Lycium ferocissimum
TTACATAGAGGGTTAAAAGAACATGTGATTTTCATTATAAAAAAGGGCGAATTTATTGGTACCAGCATGTGTATGTTTTGTTGATCGACAAAGTGAATGAGCAAGGTGAATAAACCAAGTCGGTGAACATGTTCTATCTCAATAATAGATGCAAGAAAATGTGAATGAACTAGACATAGAGGGAAGATAAGGATGAAT
Organism: Lycium ferocissimum; assembly: GCF_029784015.1. Classification (NCBI taxonomy): domain Eukaryota; kingdom Viridiplantae; phylum Streptophyta; class Magnoliopsida; order Solanales; family Solanaceae; genus Lycium; species Lycium ferocissimum. Next base: position 54,609,274 of record NC_081347.1, read on the forward strand.
GAATGTGTTCTTTGGACATGTTTTGTCTCATATACTGAGATGAGTTAGAGTTAAATGAACCAGGTCCAACAACATGTTACATCTCAAGTCCTACTGCGAGTAGGATTTGAGATTTACGGTAAGGACTTGGTAGACAAGTTACATGATTTCTGGCTATAACTTCCAAGATACACTTCAGACTCCTAAAAGGACACGGAAGCCGCGTGACTGCAATAAACCTAAGTCAACTCAAACCTTAACTCTCATAATTGGCATCATCACATAGGTTTGTGTATGCTGACTTGATTTACTCTTAAAGCTATATATATCCAAGTTCTGCCATGACGAACTTTACGCACTCATATAGATAGAAAATTGAAATTGAGCAAACACTGTCAATGCAAAGAATGGAGAGTTCTGATTACTGAAGTGCGGCCTGATATAAAGAAGAAGATTGGAGAACCTGTTTCATAGAGTTATGTTTTACAGTCTTTAAGTATAGATTCGTGTATTAGGATTGTTTAACGAGTTGTACCTTTATCAGCTATCATAGACGCAATAGTCATAGGTATAAACAATTGACAAATTCAGCTTCAAGTTGAGGGCAACTTAAAGTGGGCTCATTAGTCTATGGATATTAGTGAGATTAGAATTAAAATTTAGTTCCTAGCTTACATAGTTTGTAACTTGAATTTGCAAAGGCTCACAGTTGTAGTGGGATTTGGGAAAAATCCTACAGAAATTATCGTGTCCTTACTTTTCTGTTCTTTATTATTCCACAAATGATAGCTTGAAGCATATAGAGTAACTTGGTCTATCCCACTAGCGAAAATAAGGTGTCACTTAGGATAGATGTTTGGTCGTGCGAATGGTGGAAACCCAGAATAGGATCAGCTCAATTTTGGTATGATAACTGAACATGATTAGGTGCACTATATGATATTATCCCTGCAGATTTTAAGTTTAATGAGGAGATACAGAATATAACTGATGTAGTGAAAAATGACAAGTGGAATAACACAGTGTTAGAGGTAATCTTCCTGCAAATATAGCACAACACATTGTGCACAAAATTTCTTCTCCAGGAACTAGTACATAATTGTATAAACCATGGTGGATGCTTGAAAGAAGAGGAAAATTTACTGCCAAATCAGCATGGACTACATAAGGCACAAGGAACAGAAGAATGGTATATAAGAAATATCTGGATAAAGGGGTTGCCATTAAAGATATCTTAAGTTCAAGATCCCTATTGATGATAAAATGAGAAGATGGGGATTTACCTTACTATCAAAGTGTTTGTGTTACACTGAAGCTGCCCAGGAGACTATGTATCATCTCTTTGTGAACTCACTAACTACTAACAGGACTTAGTCCTATTTCTCTTCTTTTGCAGGTATAAATACTGAAAGGCTTCATTAGAGAAATATTGTTCTCACCTGGTGGAAACTACCTGCAAGGAATAACCTGAAATCTTATTTTCAAGCTATTCCTTGCATTATCCCGTTGGAATTAAGGAGAAGAATGAATCAATGAAAGCATAACGAAACTGTTTGATCAACAAACAGGATAATTTTTCTGGTTACTTATGCTATTCAGATGTTGATAAAGGAAAAGAGGCCTTCTTTAAAGAACATTCCATTTAAGTGACTAGATATATTATAAGTGCTACAAAACTTTTCTCCTAGACTCACAGTGACAAAGATTCCACTGAAACCACCACCTAAAGAATACATAAAGATAAATATAGATAGTGCCTATAGAGGAAATTCAGGAAGTAGTTCTTATGCATATAGTATTAGAGACACATAAGGAGACTTGATTTATGCTTCAACAAAGAAGATACGACACATATCAAATACTGAAAAGAATCTATGGTAAGCATTTCAAGCATATAATCATTCAAACAAATTCACTGTTCTTGAAGAATGTCATAGAAAGTACCTGGAAACCTCCATGACACATTATCAACTGGATTGAAGAGATTCAAAAGATCATTATGAAGCAAGACTACCAGATAACTCACATCCTGGGGGAAGAAAATAAGCAGATCATTCAGCAAATGCCACTTTAGACTATGGAGATACGGAAGCTTATTCATTCCAGGAGTTGAGGATAGAAAGGGGGAGGTTCAGTGAAGACTTCACTTGATGAACATCATAATATTCTATCTAATTCGCAGAATCAACACTGGTAAAGAATTACTCGAAGGAAGAATGGACAGCAACAACAAAGAACAATATAGATCATAGGTCATACACTTTGATAAATATTTAGAATCTTACTTTGCAAATTTAAGGGAGACTAACTTATAAGTTCAACCTTGAATTTAGTTTTATGATTATGTCAAGTTCTAATTATTTACATTCATGTACAACTATTTATTTTGTTGTTATTTATTAACAAAAAGTCACCACCAAAGGATGCGGTGCAGTGGATGGGACTGCTCCTCCCTTAGGTTCAAGCCCTGGGCATGAAAAAATCCTTAGTAGGAAGGTCTTTGTTACACCTTGTAGTTTTATGCATTAAGATTCGTCGTAAGTTAGTATCGTCTTAATTTTGGACACCGAGATTTTCCTTCGAGGTTATATGAGATTGGACTTGTCTAACTTATTCTTAAAAGTGTTTAAGTTCATGTTTTGTAAGTTACAAAAGGATTAGAGAATAAGTGAATCGAAGCGGAAGTGTTCGTTAAAAGTTGTTTCTTGAAAAAATATAGAATATGGACCGTATAATTGAGATATCGTTCGTATTTTAAGATATCTACCGTATTTAAGGATTTCAAAAATTTCCAGAGAAGACAATTTTAGAGGTGGCATTATACGGCTAACTATATGGACCATATAATTTTATACGGCCAGGATGTTGGACATATAACGTTATACGGCCAAGGATACAGACCGTATATATATATATATATATATATATATATATATGATGTTACACCTCATAAATTTTCACGTTGGTTGTGTCAGAGGTAAACTAGCGTAAGACGGAGAGGCCATGGAACCCTTACAAGGTTAAGGAAGACTTTTAACAAGTTTTAAGCAAATATCTAAAGGTTTCGCAATCAAGCAAATCGAAGAAATCAAGTTTATCGAACATTTTGGGAAAACTTGACAGAATTTTGGACAGGATTTTTGGTCACCTTTGAGGGAGGTATATCTCTTAGCATATGAAGAGTTACAGAATGCATAACCTATGTTAATTTAAGTTCAGAGAGTCTTCTTTCCAATGCGACTAACATGTTGCAAATCTGAAAACTACAGCCAAATTTATGGCCCGTATAAAGTTATACGACCGGAGATACAGACCATATAATTTATACGACCAAGAAATACGGCCAGTATAATACAATGTCGGTGGAATTTACCAGATTTTAAGTATGATGACCGATCTTCATTTTAGACATAACTCTAAGTCCTAGAAAGCTCTACAGACCTCTCCAAACACATTCAAACACTTCTCCAAGCATAAATCAAAGATCAAAGTGAAGATTAAAGTGCCTAGGGTTTGAAAGTGTGGTTGGAACTTGTCTCTTTTTCTTGTAAAAGCTTTGGAGGATATTTGAAAGTAAAGTGATCTTGGAATTAGAGTTTTGAGGTAAGATTTCATTCTATTTCATATTTATGAATTCATGGGGTAAATATGTTAAGATATGAGGGGAAGAAGTTGAAGAAAAATTTCAAATATGAATTTGATGATATTCTGAGTTGTAAATTAACTTGAGTTATAATTGTTAGAAAGTTATGAGTATAATCTTGCTATGAGGGATAATAACTATGTTAAGGAAGTGTAGTATACAAGTGTATAAGGGGATGTGTTGAAGTTGTCGTTATGGAATGATTATGAAAAGAAGTTTTGGGATTGAATTAAGTATAATTTAAATGTAATCTTTTGATTATGGAAATGTTGATGCTCTATTGTGGTTTTGGGAGTCGTTTTGAAGTTGGAGGAAGTAGAAGATATACGGGAAATGTTGTTTGATTTTCATTAGCTTACCAATTTATGTAGTTTGACCTTATAAGCGTTTCAATAACTTACCCTTAGTGCGAATCATCTTGAATGTAGATTTATAAGCTCAGGAGGATAGGCGTTGAGTAGTTAAGGAGACAACAAGGTATGTTAAAGCTGTCTCTTTCTTTCTTAAGGTATGATTCCATTGCTTCGAGCTTACACAAAGTATGTCCATAAGGATTCCTCTCTTAGAAATATTAGAAGCAAATGTTCTTGATGTTCTTATGATATTGTTGATCCTTATTTCATGATTATTGGTTATTTATCTCATATTATAGTTATTGATCTTATTATTGATATTGATCTCATCTTATGATTATTTGTTACACCTTGGAAAATTTCGCGTTATCAAGACTGTGGACGGCTTAGTATGAGCTCAGGGGATAGCAGAGTTACACAAGGATTATGGATGAATATTATGTTGTCTGAGCATAAGAACATATATATGACATTTGGAGAGTGTATGAAGTAAATCGGTTAACATGATCACTCGATGATAGCCCTTGAAACCATGAGTTAAGGTGGGGCCCACATGTCAGGATTTTGTAAAGGATATATTATAAGTGATACAATTAGTACATCGAAAGTTGAGCAAGTCCTAAGAAGGACCCATAAGCCAAATATGGACATAAGCCCTCCAAAAGGACGATTTAAGGAAACGTTTTCGGATGAGTTGACTTGGAGGGCGGCTTGACGCATTATAAGTTTGGAATTTGGAAAAACACCAAGAATAAAAGTTGTAGATAATTGAAATAGATTTTCAACCATAGGTCGTGGGCCCTCACACGATGTCCAAATCAATAGTTATGGCTATTTTAAGAGCAAGACCCCAAGCTGCCAAAGGGTTTCGCGGGCCCCACATGAATAAGTCGGTGGAACCGACCTAGGGGGGCTATAAATACCCCATCAGCCCATTTTTTAGCATATTAACATTCCAAAGAGTCCTAGAAGCCTCTCAAAACATCTCCCAAATATTATGATCCGATAAATCAAGAATTTGATAAGATTACGCCAGACTAGTCCGTGAAAGGTGATTGTTCTTGCTTCTACTTAAGCTTGGTGTTGGAAAAGGTTGATGTGGCTGAGTTTTTTTTTCAAGTATAAGGTATGTTATTTATCCCATCTTTTATGTTGAGTTTATTTGAAGGTCTAGCAAGCCTTAAAAATGAAACTAGTCATGGAGAAAAGGTCATAGAGTGTTGTATTGTAGTTGTTGTGTTTATGGGTCTGTTTTTGAACGTGTTGTGGCCATGTGGATGGACTGATTTATGCATATAAAAATGGTATCTAACATGGTTGGCGTATTGATGAGATTATACTCCCTGATTGGGATGGAAGAAAGTGCATATTGTTGTTGTATGTTGAAAAACATCGTGTGGGACGTTTATGGAATGTGTTGGTATGAATAACGTTGTTGTTGATGTTGGTATTATTGTTGTTGTTGATTGGTTGTTTGGATTGTAATTTTGGGCTAGGCATATAAACGGGGGAGATCTTTGCCCGATTTTCGGCGAATATAAAGTAGTTTGATTTGAAATTTGGAACAAGTGTGCAATAAAGAGTCTAACGTTAGTGTGAATCCTTTTAAGTGTAGGCATACAAGCTTGGACGAATAAGCGTAGCTAATAAGAGGGAACGGGTATGTAAAGCGTATCCTTTCTTTCTTTTGGCAAGTCTTAGTTCTAAGTAAGCTATGGTACGAGCCTTGGGGTAACTCCATTCTTAAGATCCGAGCATGTCTACGATTCTTATTCATTTCTTGATGTTGGCATTCTAAATGTAGTCGAACTATGGTCCTTATGTTTTTTGTATGATTGGATTTCAAATGTTGCATAAAGAGTTTTGTGTTCCTAAAGGATTCTATGTTGAATAAGGTCCCTAACTTTCATAGATGGGCTCGGATCGCTTCGATACGTTCGTAGAAGATTTCATAACGAGTAATGCCCGTAACTTTCATAGGCGGGCTCAGATTGGTTTGATACTTGTCCATGGTCCCCGAGACTTTCCTTTGTATAGTTCTAACGACTTTTTGAAAGAACTTACATGACTATCATCTTAACCCCCGAGCGTTGATTACTTATTTATCCATTGAGTCTGGAATGAGAATTTATATGCATATGGTTGCTCACTACTCTGCTCGTGCATATGGTTGTTACATCTTTCGCCAAGTCCCGGGCCGGTTGTGTCATCGTGCGCACTATGCTATATTCCGGAGTAAGATGTGTTATGGTTCGCCGAGTCCCTCGCTAGAGGGCCGGGTACCGTATATATATTCTGGTGTTATGATGTGTTATGGCGTTATGATGTGTTATGGAGATATCTTTGGGTTACGGAGATATGCAATCTTAAGGAGTATGATGTGTTATGGCGCCAAAGACGGGGTGGCGACCATGTTCCCTGAGCCCCATGCATGATTTGTGTTTCAAAAGTAAATATTTTTGATATTCTGGATATTGTACTTATTTTCTGTACTTCTTGTTCCGGTTATGATCCTGTTTACTGTACTTCATACTTTATATATTCGACATATTTCATCACCGACCCCTTTCTTCGGGGTCGCGTTTCATGCCCGCAGGTCGGACGCCCACTTTGGTGATCCGCCGACTTAGGACATCTACTCGCTATCTTGGAGTGCTCCTTTGTTCCGAAGCCTATATTTTGGTACGGACTCTTCCGTTGTATATGCATATGTCCATTCGGGGGTACGGCGGGGCCCCCGTCCCGTCATATGATTACATTTGTTACTTTTAGAGTCCGTAGACATATATGTGGGTTGGGAATATTCTTGTTCGCCTGTGTTCGTATGATTTATGTTTTGGGCGGTCCCATTCGTCGTGGCAGCCTTGTCGGCTTGCGGTTGTATATATTTTGGGACGATGTGCTTTATGGTAGCCTTGCTGGCTTCTGTGATATCTATTTGTACATACGACACTTTGGAGACGACGTCTGACCTTTGTATATGTATAAGCTATTTGTATGCTGATTCTGGTTATTGGGTATGTACGAGTGTCCAGCTCGGGCACTAGTCACGGCCTACGGGGTTGGGTCGTGACAAAAGTGGTATCAGAGCAGTTCGTCCTCGGAGTGTCTACAGACCGTGTCTAGTAGAGTCTTGTTTATCGGTGTGTTGTGCACCACATCTATAAACAGGAAGCTACAGGACATTTAGGATGTTACCTTTCTTTCATAGCTAAGATCGTGCGATAGAGCCAAGTCATAGGAAATGAGATTTCTTAAACTAACCTTTGATTTCAGCAGAAGGACGACATCGACAGAAGAAAGTGATTGACGATATTGGAAGTTACAAAGCACGCAGGTAAGCAAAGGTATGAAAGATATATGTCGGGTAAGATATTGAAGTACGATTGAAATACAAGTTGAAGATTAAAAGGGAAAGCAAACAAGAAAGTGTAACAGGTGCAGTTTGAGTTGGGCATAAGAGGTATGTTCATCATTTTTTTGTACTATTATGGATATTGGGAGCCCTGTGTGGCCGTGATATGATATAATATATATATTATATATATATATATATATATATATATATATATATATATATATATATATATATATATATATATATGTGTGTGTGTGTGTGTGTGTGTGTGTGTGTGTGTGTGTGTTGTGAGGCATTGTTGGTATTTCCTGCGTGCAGGTTTTGAGATAGTAAGAAATATAGAGGAAACTCTGCCAAAATTTTCCAAGAAATAAAAAGAGAATGAGATATGGGTTTGTGATACGCCTTGAAAGGTCGTGTCAATAGTAATGGTAAGATTTGACTAAGCTACGAGTACGGCCGACATCGAGAAAGAAGTTAATTGCTGAATTGAGGATAATAATAATTAGGAGGTCGATATCGATATGGTAAAAAGGAATTTGGAAAGGGCTTGTGATATTAAGAGATGATTTAGAAGAGACTGGCAAATCTTGATAGAGCGTTATATTAAGGTACCAACTGAATTGATAAGCAGGGATAAATTATGACGAGTTTATAGTTAGAAGAAATAATAGTATGATTGAGACAAGAGTACAGAGGGAAAAGAATTGTGACGGATATGAATGTATTGATAAGACAGCTTGTGAGATATCAAGGATAAGATTGACCAAAAAGGGTAAGAAGTGTTACACTATAAGATTGATTACGAACAAGATATAATGTGAATATAATGAGGATTGTTATGAAAATAAGTAAAGCTTAGTAAGAAAGTGGCAAAAGCTAGGATGTGATCTATGTAGCTAGAATAAAAGGCAAGTGTGAAACGGAAAAGCGAGCTATAGAACGAATAAGGAAGGCTTATCAAGTTCTGTAGGAGAAGTTTGGAATAAGGGTTATATAATAACGGAAATGATAGCGAGAGTAAGAAAAGAAAGGGTAATTGGAAGAAGAAAATAAGAAGAAAGCGAGATAACAGGGTAGTAATAGACCATGACATGTGTAGCCAAGGATGCGAGAATCTATAAGTGACGGGACGTGAAAGACTCGGTTATAGAAAGGATGAGGAACGAGGTAAAATGAAGGCGAAATTCAAAGGCCGATAACCAAGTATTTGTAAGTAACGGCGATCGTGGTGTGTTCCTTACCATTGGGAATCTGGAAGTCTAGGACGGAAAGTAGTCATATCCATAGGTGAAAAGTGAATATTGAGGTTTAAAAAAGGGCTAAAATAGTAATTGTAGAGTCAGAAGGGTAAGAGACCCTTTCTCATTCAGAGGGAGATGTGTTATGAGAGCGTTTCGAAATCTGTTAAGACTTCAACTTACTCCAGATTATGTGATGAAGGTCATGCGGTGAGGTGGACGCTATCATACTAGTATTAAAGCATCGTATTTCATCAGAGTTCCAAAGTTAAGCGTGCTGGAGTGAGAGAAATTTTAGGATGGGTGACCCCCTGGGAAGTGTACCAAAAGTCCTATAAAGTCAGACACGGGAGAACCAAATGGGAAGCTAGAGTAGTCTAAGGGGAAATTAGAGTATGCAGAGTGGGCAAAAATCTTAAGAGGTCGTGTAGGCCGAGGCGGACTAAACCGGTGAAGAGAAAGAAGGTGTATCACAGTTCTAGAATTAGGGCGAGTTGGGATAGCATTTGGAAATATTTTGTAAGCGAGATGGTAATAATTATACGTATACGTATGTATATGATATCCCATACATGGCTATATCAGTGGGTATGTGTATCGATATCCCAGCAATCGATGTGGCGGTATATGGAAGGCATTAATCGGACAGGGTAACGAAGTTCAAGTGAGAAAAAAATATATAGATGGCACAGATGTTACAAGGCAAGCTGATGCTGTTTTCACTACAGGTTAAGCTTGGAAAGTTCTAGTACAATGATATTTGGAAAAGAAAGGAAGTGAGTAGATGGAAGGCAAGGGGATCAAAATGTCGGAATAAAAGTGCCGCCTAATTGAGATTGGAAACACGGGCATAGGGCAAAGTATAATCGGGTAATAGTATAAGTACACCCTTAAGGGGGGAAGAGGGTGCGAGAGATACAAGTGTAAGATGGAGACAATCGACACTACAATATATTTGATACGGATGCTTGGGCTACAGGTAAGGTTCCTTGCTGAGACAAGTTAGTAAGAGCTAAAAGCCAGCAATAAAGGGGTAGAAGTTAGGATGGTAGTTGAGATAGTGCTAAGAATTAATATGGAGATCTTAAATGATATGACATTGGAAAGTGGATGAAAAAAAAAGGAGAGAATACAACAAGAGAATGATAACGAGTAACTTACAGAGACATTGTGAAAGACAACATTGCTATGCTGGATTGGAGGTTAAGATATGGGCAATAGAGTTGTTCGCTAATGATACTGCGACCTATAAGTAGCAAGGGAGAAGATAGAAAACCTCCTATAGTAGGAAGTGAGAAAAGGAAGGGAAAGGAGTATGACAAGATGGGCTACCAGCGAATGTTAGTATGGAGAGGATATGTGAAGTAGCATGAACTAGGAGAAGGAAAGATCGTGACTAAGATTGAATATCCTTTATACAGGTCGTACAAGGGTAGTTATGTTACCTATGAGTATTTAGATGCTAGGGATGAGACCAAGCAAATACTTAATGAGAAAAGTTTGGGTTCAGTAGTAACAATATGGTTACGAGATTTTGGGTGCATTAAGGAAAGATGTAAAGATGGTTTAAGCTAAATTACCGATATAGAATTAGTACTGAGGACAACAGGATATGGCTATGGTTGAACCAAAGACCTATCCCGATACCGGTTGTAAGATAAGAGAGGCGAAGACAAGTAAAACATAAGAATTAGTGAAGCCACGCTAAGGTATTTCTTGGGCTAAATTGAGCACCTTCGTATATTCGCGTAAGGATTGCAACATCATGTGTGACAGGGAAGTTGAGAGCAAGATCTGAGCAAAGGGACATTAGAAGGGTTTGAATTAAAGATAAAGGAACGACACGAGATAATGTACCTAGAATGTTACAAGTGGAGTAAAGGGGGATTATAAGACGATTTAAGCAAGATGATCAGAACTAGCTGGTTACTAAAAGAGGGTAAATTTATATGTCAAATTCTTTCGAATTATACCCGGTGATGATAGTTAAAGCCGGGAGCGATTAGGTAAAGTTATTATATGAGGGGACTTCATCGCTACTTGATAACCAACTCTAAAGATAGAGACTAAAAGCAAAAGGTAGAGTGACAGTTAAAGTCTTTTAGAGGAGTCTCAACACAGTATGTCACCCTCAGACTGACGGACAGACCGAGCATACTATTCAGATGCAAGGAGATATGTTGCGGGCCTGTGTTATTGATTTCAGAGGCAGTTGGGGTGATTATCTGCCACTTATGGAGTTTGTCTATAATAATAGCTACCATTCTAGCATCCAGATGACACCGTATGAAGTGAGATGGCAAGAAGTGCGGGGCACCTACTGGCTGGTTTGATGTTGGAAAAAACTAAGTTAATCGGCCCAGATATGATTCAACAAGCCATTGATAAGGTAAAACTTGTTCGGGAACGGTTATTAGCAGCTCAGAGTCAACAGAAATTATATGCAGATAATCGACGTCGACACTTAGAGTTCCAGATTAGTGATTGGGTATTCCTGAAAGTGTCACCCATGAAGGGTGTTATGAGATTCGGCAAGAAGGGGAAACTCAGTCCGAGGTATGTTGGACCTTACCAGATCATCCGTAAGATAGGCATGGTTGCCTATGAATTACACCTACCATCTGATTTGGGAGCAGTGCATCCAGTTTTCCACGTGTCTATGCTTCGCAAATGCATTGGTGACCCTTCCAGAGTATTTCCCATAGATGATATCCAGGTGACAGAGGAGTTATCCTACGAGGAGCAGCCTATAGCCATACTGGATTGTCAGGTGAGACAGTTGCGTACTAAAGATATGGCTTCCGTTAAGGTATTGTGGCAGAACAATAACAGGGAGGAGATGACCTGGGAAGCTGAAAAGGAGATGAAGAAGAAGTATCCCCACTTATTTCCTATGCCTACAGGTAATCTAAATTCCAAGAGTGGTTATGTTGATTGATAAATAACCGTATGTGGTAGCTATAAAAGGAACTCCCCGAAGTGCCTATAAGACCCTATAAGACTAGTTTAACATTCGAGGACGAATGTTTCTAAAGGGGGGAAGAATGTTACACCTTGAAAAATTTCGCGTTATCAAGGCATCGTGGACGGCTTAGTACGAGCTCGTGGAGAGCAGAGTTACACAAGGATTATGGATGAAGATTATGTTATCTAAGCATAAGAACATATATATGACATTTGGAGAGTGTATGGAGTAAATCGGTTAACATGATCACTCGATAGCCCTCGAAACCATGAGTTAAGGTGGGCCCACATGCCGAAATTTTGTAAAGGATATATTATAAGTGATACAAGTAGTACATCGAAATTTGAGCAAGTCCTAAGAAGGACCCAAAAGCCAAATATGGACATAAGCCCTCCAAAAGGACGATTTAAGGAAACGTTATCGGATGAGTTGACTTGGAGGGGCAGAAACGGTATTATAAGTTTGGAATTTGGAAAAACACCAAGAATAAAAGTTGTATATAATTGAAATAGATTTCCAGGCATAGGTTGTGAGCCCTCACACGATGTCGGAATCAAGAGTTATGGCCATTTTAAGAGCAAGACCCCAGTACCAAAGGTTCCGCGGGCCCCACATGAATAAGTCGGTGGAACCGACCTAGGGAGCTATAAATACCCCATCAGCCCATTTTTTTCAGCATATTAACATTCCAAAGAGTCCTAGAAGCCTCTCAAAACATCTCCCAAATATTACGGTCCGATAAATCAAGAATTTGACAAGATTACGCCAGACTAGTCCGTGAAAGGTGATTGTTCTTGCTTCTACTTAAGCTTGGTGTTGGTAAAGGTTGATGTGGCTGAGTTTTTTTTCAAGTATAAGGTATGTTATTTATCTCATCTTTTATGTTGTGTTTATTTGAAGGTCTAGCAAGCCTTAAAAATGAAACTAGTCATAGAGAAAAGGTCATAGAGTGTTGTATTGTAGTTGTTGTGTTTATGGGCTGTTTTGAACGTGTTGTGGCCGTGTGGATGGACTGATTTACGCATATAAAAATGGTATCTAACATGTGTTATATCCCGTATTTTTTTTTTGCATTGGAACAATCCGGATTAATTATGACAAGTTAAGGACAAAGCCGTTCCGGGATGCAAAGTCGGGATTTTTGGGACCTTCGATTTTATTTTGAGCCATGAGTTGTGCATGAATTTGTTGCATGGGACAATTAGGAAAATTTGGGACCAAAATTGATATAGTTGGAACTTGCAAATCATGCAAATTGAGGCCCTTGGCCGTGTGAGTGGGAGATGGCTCCCACACAATTTTTGTGTCAACTTTTAATTGCTCCAACACATTAGTGTGGGCCAAGATCATGTGCAACTCTAGTAGGGGATTAAAAGATGACTTCTAAGTCATCTTTAGTCATTACAACACTTAGAAAATAACAAGAAGTTGAAGAACTCCCTCCACCAAACTCTCGGCCAAGAGCTAGGAAAACCAACTTTCATTCAAGCTCTTCTAAAAATATTTTGTTGATGCAAACTCACTAATTTTATGTCCCTAAGTAGCGTGGAAGTGTTGTTGGAGCGATCAACCCGCTAGTTTTCATTATCGCAAACCCTAGCCTATTGTGAAGTTGAAGGAAGAAAGGTAAGATTTGATTATGTTTTATGTGTTATAAAGGTTGTATGTATGTTGTAGTATGCTAAAATGAAGGAAATTCATGAAATATAGTGTGTTGGAGTTGAGGCCATGTGTGTGAGATTTAGCCGTGTAAGTGTGTGTGTGGTGTTGTATTGAAGTGATGAATTAAGTTCTATATAGTATGTTGATGGTTGTAGTGTGAAGAAATGAATGAGAATTATCCATATGTATATATGTTGTGTGTTGGCCGAAAATGATCATGGAATATGACAAAGAACGCATTAATGTCGCTTAGTGTTTTAGTCGTCGTCGCTATGAATTCTATGTTGGAAATGAATGTTTAATGACTCAAATTGATGTTGTAATTGTTGCGGACTGATTTGGAGGTTATTGTACATTTGATGTAATTTGTATATTGATGAGAATAGCATTGCTAGAATGTGAATTATTGATGCAAATCATGGTTTGGAAATGAGGAGTATGTTATAGGGGTGTCTCGGGTTTGGGGGCTGTTTTCGGGTAGATTGGAGCAATTTTTGGATTGTTGGAAATGTTGTATGAATTGCTTAGAATGTCTTTAAATATTGTTGGTATGGGTTCGGGTTAGTATTTGAATGTATAAGCGTCGATGTTGGCTTGAAGGTAAGCCATTGAATTGGAATTATGAATGTTGTTGAATGATGGAAAAGAGAGTTATTATTGTTGTATTGCCTTTCGGATTGATTATTAATGTTGCTAGGTTGGTTGTTGTTGTTGTTGTTGTTGATTTAGGCCGAGTTAAATTCTCGGGGTGGCCTATTTACAGGGAAAATGCTGCCCAAATTTCTGTAGAATTAAGGGCTAAATTGGAATTAAATGCCCAAAATGTCTATAGCTAATGTTTGGCATTTTATGACTTGTTTGTAGATCTTGGGCAGCCCGAGACGTAGGTTGGATTTAGCTTGAATTTGGGTTATCTTGGAGAGCGTTTGAGGTATGTAAAGCCCAACCTTCCTTCTTTGGCATGCCTTAGTTAAAATAGGCTATGACACGAGTCTCGAGGAAACTCTATTCTCGCAATCCGAGCATGTCTATGATACGCATTTGTTTCTTGATATTCATATGTTGATGTGATGAAATATTGATCCTATGTCCTTGGAATTATTGGTTTGTAAAGGTTGCATGAAAGTTTGGTTTTTAAAGAGTTTATTCTTAAACGATTCTAAAACTACAAATGCCCATAACTTTCATAGAAAAGCTCGGATTGCTTTGAGATTTTCGTAGAAGGTTGTATGATGTAGGATGAGTATGTTTTCCATAGGCGGGCCCAGCTCGGTCTATACTCGTCCGTGGGTCCCGCGACGTTCCTTTATGTAATTTCGACAACTTTTGAAAGAAAATGTTGTAATTATTATTCCGATTTCAAATATGACTATTTTACTTATCTTTTGGATTTATGACAATGATTTTATGCATATGATTCCTCATGACTCTGCTCGTGCATTCTGTTATATCTTTCGCCGAGTCCCGGCCGGCTCGTTGTCGTGCGCATTATGATATACTCCGGTGTTATGCTGTGTTTATGGTTCATCGTGCTCCTCGCTCGAGGTCCGGGTTCCGCTATATTTGGTGTTATGCTGTGTGTGGCGATATGCTGTGTATGATATGTGACGGGGATACGGAGATTTGAAACTTTCTGGTGTTAGGTTGTGTTATGGCGCCATCGACAGGCGGGCGACCATATTTTCTGTGCCCTATGCATGACTCATATTTTTAAAGTAACATTGTGATATTTAGGAAATGCATTTACTTTCTGTACCTCTATTTCGATTACGACTCAGATTTGTATACTACATTTTCTCGCTTTGCATACTCGCACATATTTCGTACCGACCCCCTTTCTTCGGGGTCGCGTTTCATGCCCGCAGTACGACGCACGCTTGGTGATCCACCCGTTTAGGACACCCTTTCTTCGTTTGGAGTGCTCCCTTATTCCGGAGCCATATTTTGGTATATATTCGTTCGTTGCATTTGTATATATTTGTTCGGGGGGTACGGCGGGCCCTATCCCGTCTTATGATTCTGTTTGTCTCCGTTTAGAGGTCGTGGACATGTATGTGGGTTATGCCCATTCGTACGCTGTGTTTGTATATGTTATGTTCCCGGGGGCGATCCCCTTTTCGTGTGGCGCCCTCGTCGGTCATGCTTGTATATGTTTTGGGCCGATGCGCCATTTGATAGTCTTGCCGACTTTTGATATATATTCGGTTGTGTTTGAGATTTGTTTGAGACATGCGCTTGATATAATCCGAGACAAATTTGATATTTATGTCCGTATAAACCATATGTTTGTGACTCGGATTTATGAATGTGTTTGGGTGCCCAGCTCGGGCACTAGTCACGGCCTACGGGGTTGGGTCATGACAACATGGTTGGCGTATTGATGAGATTATACTCCCTGATTGGGATGGAAGAAAGTGCATATTGTTGTTGTATGTTGAAAAATGTCGTGTGGGACGTTTATGGCATGTGTTGGTATGAATAATAGTGTTGTTGATGTTGGTATTATTGTTGTTGTTGATTGGTTGGCCGATTGTAATTTTGGGCTAGGCATATAAACAAGGGAGATGTCGCCGATTTTCGCGAAATATAGAGTAGTTTGATTTGAAATTTGGAACAAGTGTGCAATAAAGAGTCAAACATTAGTGTGAATCCTTTTAAGTGTAGGCTTACGAGCTTGGATGAATAAGCGTAGCTAATAAGAGGGAACAGGTATGTAAAGCGTATCCTTTCTTTCTTTTGGCATGTCTTAGTTATAAGTAAGCTATGGTACGAGCCTTGGGGTAACTCTATTCTTAAGATCCGAGCATGTCTACGATTCTTATTCGCTTCTTGATGTTGGCATTCTAAATGTAGTCGAACCATGGTCCTTCTTTATGTTTTTTTTTGTATGATTGGATTTCAAATGTTGCATAAAGAGTTTTTTGTTCCTAAAGGATTCTATGTTGAATAAGGTCCCTAACTTTCATAGACGGGCTCGGATCGCTTCGATACGTTCGTAGAAGATTCCATAATGAGTAATGCCCGTAACTTTCATAGGCGGGCTCGGATTGGTTTGATACTTGTCCGTGGTCCCCGAGACTTTCCTTTGTATAGTTCTCACGACTTTTTGAAAGAACTTACATGACTATCGTCTTAACCCCCGAGCGTTGATTACTTATTTATCTATTGAGTCTGGAATGAGGATTTATATGCATATGGTTGCTCACTACTCTGCTCGTGCATATGGTTGTTACATCTTTTGCCGAGTCCCGGGCCGGTTGTGTCATCGTGCGCACTATGCTATATTTCGGAGTATGATGTGTTATGGTTCGCCGAGTCCCTCGCTAGATGGCCGGGTACCGTATATATATTCTGGTGTTATGATGTGTTATGGAGATATGCTGGGTTATGGAGATATGCAATCTTCTGGAGTATGATGTGTCAGGCGCCAAAGACGGGGGGCGACCATGTTCCCCGAGCCCCACGCATGATTTGTGTTTCAAAAGTAAATATTTTTGGTATTCGGATATTATACTTATTTTCCGTACTTCTTGTTCCGGTTATGATCCCGTTTTATCGTACTTCATACTTTATATACTCGACATATTTCGTACCGACCCCTTTCTTCTGGGGTCGTTTCATGCCCGCAGTATAGACGCCCACTTTGGTGATCCGCCGCTTAGGACATCTACTCTGCTATCTTGGAGTGCTCCTTTATTCCGGAGCCTATATTTTGGTACAGACTCTTCCGTTGTATATGCATATGTCCATTAAGGGGTATGGCGGGGCCCTGTCCCATCATATGATTCTGTTGTTACTTTTAGAGGTCTCAGAGACATATATGTGGGTTGGGAATATTACTGTTCAGTTGTGTTCGTATGATTTAAGTTTTGGGTGGTCCTTTTCACATGGGCGGCCTTGTCGGCTTGCGGTTGTATATATTTTGGGACGCCGTGCTTTATGATAGCCTTGCAAGCCATGGATATCTATTTGTACATACGACATTTTGGAGACGACGCCTGACCTTTGTATATGTATAAGCTATTTGTATGTTGATTCTGGTTATTGGGTATGTACGAGTGTCCAGCTCGGGCACTAGTCACGGCCTACGGGGTTGGGTCGTGACATTATTGTTCCTTCAAGATGAGATATGATGATGATGATGATAGATCCATAATGATAATTAGAGGTTACCGACCTTACGTCACTCCGACAGAGTCATAGCTTTTCGTTGGGGGTAGGTTATGATGTTACCCCAGACGCGGGATGCCCTGGATGCTGGATGATGATAACACCGAGGCTATACGGTCGGTACGGTATTATATATATATATATATATATATATATATATATATATATATATATATATATATATATATATAGTATGAAAATGTTTTTTTTAAAAGCTAAGCATGCATGACATCCGCCTTAAGAGGCCTTCAGAGGTACAGGCTAATCTCTTTTACCTTATGTTATCTTCATACTTTCTCTATGTTGTTACTCATGCCTTACATACTCAGTACATTGTTCGTACTGACGTCCTTTTGCTTGTGGACATTGTGTTCATGCCCGCAGGTAGGCAGAGAGATGGTATAGACTCATAGGCTATTTTCTCAGTGGTTGTACAGGAGCACTCCACTTGCTCCGGAGCTGCATTCCAGTTGGTATGATCTTTTTTGTATACAGATGGGTACGGCAGGGTCCTGTCCCGTATTTTTTTTTATGTTATGCACTCCAGTAGTGGCTTGTAGGCGGATATGCATAGTCAAATGTTCCATGACCTTTTCAGTCTATGTTTTATTCTATCCTCATTCTGATAGACTTGTCGGGATGTATACTTGGGATCAACGTGATGATGTTTCTATAATATCTTTTGCGCTTGTGACCCATACAGTTTATAATAATTATGAGTTAGCATGATGGTCCAATCAAGTATGGATATGAGATGCATCTACGTGTTGTGGTGTTCGGTAGGTTAGCTCCGAGTTCCCATCATGGCCCTTCGGTTGGGTCATGATAAAAGTGGTATTAGCGTAGTTCTGTCCTAGGGTTTGTCTATGAGCCATGTCCAGTAGAGTCTTATTTATGGGTATGAAGTGCGCCACACTTATAAATAGGAGGTTGTAGGGCACTTAAGATGGTTACCCTTCTTTGTATTCTAGATCGTGATATAGAGCTTAGTGATAAGGTGTAAATATTCAACCCTGGCCTCTGTTGTTTTACAGTTTGACGACGAATCCTTCAAAAAAGACTATGGGTGATTTGAGGATTGCAATGATGACAGGAGGAAGAATAAGTTACTCTTTAGAGGAGGACCAAAGTTAAGATATATCCTCCATTGAGACAGGCCCATCTGAGATCATGCCTTCTATGGAAACAGATCCGTCGGAGGTTCAGGATGAATTAGTGTTACAGATATCATAGACTTTGATAAGAATAGAGGAGCCAGGAAAAGCTCTGATGTTGCTTGGCCATAGCGGGACTAGAAAGGGAAAGGTCAATGATGGGAGACCAGCGGAGAGTACAGGGCCTTCCAGGAAACCGAAGTATTTGCAGCTTGAGAACCCTATTATCCAAGACTTGACGACATCTTCGGGGCAAGGTTCAAATGAAGGTGGTGGCCAGGCCGGATAGGTTAGTATAGTTGGTGCATTTATAAAAGTTCTGGATGGTGGTGAAAGACAAATCAAGAGTCAACAAGAAGAAGAATTTTCCTAGCCCATATTAGAGCGATTCGTCCCAGATCAGGGTTCTAGAGTAAGGCCATGGAAAGTCCCACATCCGTCAGAGTTTCAGGACTAGAGTAACTAATGATGGAAGGTATATTTTTCGCTTTGATAAAGTGTTAAAATTAAGCAAGTATGATTTTGAAATGTTTTATGTTATGCAACAATGCTAAATCATAATGCCCCAATAATTATATTAAGGAAAGCAAAAAGAGTAATATTAAAGAAGAACCTTAAGTGAAATCTGTGGTTAGACGATGGATTAAAATTTTGAATATGTTGATAGAACGGTGGAAGAAGATATGTTGTGGTTATAAGGCAATGGTATAGTAAAACAGGAAAGGTATGTGTGGGGAACATAGTTCGATAAAGAGATTATTTCTACAGAATTCCGAATAATGGGGTCTAATAGGAATCAGCAAGATACGAGTGACTTGTAAGTAAGAGGGGATAGTACAGTGTGATGGGATGAGTGATGACACTACGTATAATTAGTGTTGTAATAATGTTTATACATCCTTATGAGATATTACATCTAATTCTGCTAAGTTTTGGAGTATTACGGATAGGACTTAAAAAGAAGAGAAGTTTGATGGGATTTTTAGTTGGGCGATAGCAAATGACTATGGTTATATTGTAAGTGGTTAGCAACCTTAGAAGTGTTTTATTAATGAGACATCGATTTGATTAGATGGGATACTGTAAGTGGTTAGCAACCTTATACTGTAAGTTGTAACTTTCCCTCGAGGTAAGGCATGGAAAGGATACGTATGTTTTTAAATATAACCCTTGAGTATAAATATGCCAATGATTCATGAGTAGAAAGAGGTAAAGCAAGAATTACGGAAATGGAAAAGAGTATCAGTTGTAAGGATGATGATGCTTAATTTCTAAAGGGGATAGGATACGAAATGCAGGATTTGCCAAGGATAGTTATTGTTTGTATGTTAAAGAAAATATATGATTGGTTAGAAGAGGTAAAAGAACGATGTACGTTACTAAATGAGCTAGATATTGACGAGGGCCTTCTTATCGTATAAAGTATATTGGCAAGGATGTTGTACAGAGGTACGAGTATAAGGATATATGAATCATGAATTAATTCGTAGGAATGTACAAGACAAAGGTAGGACCAAGGTACGGAAATTTCTCCTCCAGAAGTTCTCTTACCACAGGAATTATTGAGTTAGTAGTACAAGGCAAAATAGCTGATGAAGGAAGTGAGTGATGTTTTTGAAGGAATTAATTGTATGATGGGAGATGAATGAGTTTGAAGTCGCGAATTGATATAAGATGTACCCTTCTTTAATGATATGAATTTGTTGTCTAAAATAGGCTTGTCTGTTTATGTAGCGAAGAGAAGAAGGAATATTAACAATCAGGGCATATTTTGAGAATAGAATTTGTAGTAGATACCATTACGGTGAGTAGGAGAAAGGTGATTTTGGAAGAACGGTAAGGAAATCATGAAGATATTTTTGATGAAAGATTAGGCCCATCCAAGGCCAGTACGTCTATGAGAATATGTGACCGGTTAAAAGTATGTGCAACTGGCTAGATAGACTCAGACGATAGACAATTACAGCTAAAATTAGTCGCAGAAATTACTAGAAGTAAGTATTTGCAAGAAAAAGGAGAACTAAATGGGATGTTAATTATAGAATAGTGGGCTAACACCTTAAGGGGGGAAGATGAGACAACAAGTATTGGATCAGGAGTATGCTTTGTCAAAGATGGGAGGATAGCAACAAAAAGGAATTGAGAACCACCTCAAGAGGATGAGGTTGGGAAATCCAAGGAAGGTTTACTCGAAGTTACTAGACAAAGATGTTATGAAAGATCTAGTAATGAAGAAACAAAGAAGGATTGGATATGATAACATGGAAGCAAAAGCTTATAGATGATACGAGAATTTTAGGTACAGAATATTCAGGACGTAAAGGAGTTAAAGTCGTGTTGCAAGTAAAATGGAACAAGATAGACCTAAATGAAGAACTAAATGTTACTAGTGGAAATGCAGAAGGATAATGTTAAATAAGTTCGCATAAAATGGCTTGATTGTATTAAGAAGAATAAGGATAGATCTAGCACCGAAATGGATACGTTTATTCTGGGAGGTAGCAGAACGGTATAGAATTATGTATCACAGATATGATATAAGTGTATGAGAAGCTTGCCAAAATCACTATAGAGCTTAAACTGGTGAAGCATAGCGTAGCCGAGAATAGTAATAGCAAAGTATGGTATATGTCGGAAACCTGAGTAAAGACATAGCATACTAGATATAGTACATCTCCTAACCCAAGCTCGAAAGAGGATTCAGGGAAAGAGTATCTCAGCAAGATGGATTCCTAAGATATCAAACTAACTTTATGTTGGATAAAGTAAGGGTAGATTATCTATTCAGAGGCATCAAAGGTGTATCATGACCTTAGTGGACCGATATAAAGGAAATACTATAGAGTTTGTGGTTCGTTAATAAATAACCAAAAGCCTGAAAGACCGAGGTAACATATGGATATGCCGTTATGGATGAAAGAATAATCAGTATGGATTTTATAATTATAAGAAATTTCATAAGCTATATGTGGAATTGTCCAGTTGCCTAGCATTCCTGTTCATTTGGTTAAGGTGCCCAGTTCTTTACTAACACTTGAAGATCTGCATATTCAGAGAAACCTAGAAAACATAGATTACCCAGTATTTCCCTCCACCTTGGGATAAATGAGTAGATAGAGAGCACTTTTCGGATGTTGAGGATATATTATGAGAAAGTATGGAAATATCGACTCTTGCGGAGTCCAAAAAAAATGAAATTCCAAAAAATCAGCTGCTCATGCTCCAATTTCATCTCTATCGAATTTGAATATCAGAATAGAGGATATATTATGAGAAAGTATGTTGGACCTGTAAGGAAGTTGGGGTCATCAATTAATGTGGCTTGAATCCGCATATGGTTTTAGTCATCATATCAATGTTCAGATAGCCTGTATGAAGCCGTATAAGAACAAAAGAGTATCAGACAGTTTGAGATTTGGAATTTGAATTTGATGAGATTTATGAGATTTGATAAGGAGGACAAGTTTACCCCTAGATATTTTAGCTTTCGCAGGACTACACGCAAAGTGAGCCAAATGGCCTATGAGTTAGATTTACCCTTAGATTGGGGATCTATACATCCATTCTATCATATGTCCATGCTTCTTAAGTGTGTTGGGAATCCTCCCAGAGTCACGCCAGTTGATAAATTTCTAATTACAGAACAGTCATCGTACGAGAAAGTTACTATTACCCGCTCAGACCGCCAAGTTCTAGATTCGTGGATTGAGAACCAGAGATGTAGTCTCAGTAGAAGTATTATGAAGAAATGTGAATATAGAGAAAATGACTTGAGAAGCTGAGGAAGACAGGAGATTCTGATATCCGTGCTTGTTTTTCCAAGAGGGGACCCAGACTAAAACATCACAGCCTCCAGGTGCGTATTGTTCCGTTTCTTATGATCATTGGTCATGTGAGGCCATTTTTTTTATTGATTTTTGTGGCCCTGTGTGGCATTGTATGGTTTGGGTTGCTGTGTGGCAGGTTGGTAGTGGTGAAGTTACAGGGGAAACTTGTCACGACCCGACCGGAGGGCCATGACGGGCACCCGGTGCTAACCCACCCGGGCACCTCTTATCGTACATCCACATTAACATCTAGGTGAACCACATGGCCTACGCATGATTTCTATATATCAATAATACTAATCTCATTGGGCAACGACACATTTATATCATCATCAACAACTATGCCCATATCCATAGATACAAGCCAAGGAGGCTAACAAAATGATGTACAAAAATATAAGCCGACAAGGCTAAAAGACATCTAACTATACACAACTGTCTACGAGCCTCTAAGAAGAGTATGTAACATCATATAGGCGGGACAGGTGTTATACCTCGCATTTTGTACATTTGGATATTCCGAGTTAATGGCAGAAAGTTAAGGACAAGGTTATAAATTTTTTTCGGTTGTGTTAGGAATGCATAAGTTGCATATTCATTCTTTTATTGGTATGGAGTACTAAGGGCAAAATTGGAATAAGGAAGATTAAGGGCTAAAGAGGAAACAAAATTTTCATGAAATGGCCAAAAGGCCAAGGTGGCCGTGGGCCCCACTCACATGTTGGCCAATTGTTTTAAGCCAAAAAGGGGGCCATGTGTTTATTTCATATTTGTAGGGGCATGTATGTGTATATGTATAATTCATGACCATGCAAGACTACAATTCATCTTTTATAACTTAAAGAAAATTCTAGAAAATTGGAGAAAATTGGAGGAAAAATAGAGTGCACATGACCGGCCATGTGCTCCCATGTGTATATATATATATATATATATATATATATATATATATATATGTGTGTGTGTGTGTGTGTGTGTGTGTGTGTGTGTGTGTGTGTGTGTGTGTGAATACATAACAAAGCACAATTTCTCATTATTCTTCATCCTAGAGAATTCAAGAAACATGAAGAAAAAAAAAAAAAGGCACTCGGCTATGGGGGCTGGCCGAATATGGCCCCAAGTGTTGATTAAGAAAAATTATTTCCTCCTTGTCTCTCTACTAATTGAAAGGTCCTCGTCAACGTGGAGTAGTCGTTGGAGAAATTAAATTATTCGTTGTGGTCATGAACACTCCTAGCCGAGTGAAGAAACTAAGTGGAGAAAGGTAAGATTCAATCTCTTCTTCCATATGTTATGCATGGTTTGTATGTTGTGGAGTGTGGAAATGAATGGAATTCATGAGATTATGGTGTGTTGTGTTGTGGCCGTGTATATGTAGTGTGGTGTAAAAGTGTAGAACTAATTTTATGTAGTATTTTGGTTGTTGTTTGTTGTGGATTATGTAGTGAAAGTGAAGGTTTGATGACTCAACTGGGAGTCGTAATTGTTGTGGGCTGATTTAGAACATAATGTGATTTTAATATAGATGCTCGAACTGATGAAAATGATGTTGCTAACATATGGAATTATTGATATAGTTTATGAATTTGGGAGAAGAAAATGTGTTATTGATGTTCCTAATGTAGTTGAAGGATTTCGGGTGGAATGGCCTATTGTTTGGGTTGTTTTGAATATTGTATGGATTGCTTGGAACGTTCTTAAATCTTGTTTGAATGGTTGCGGATTAGTAATTGAATATGTGAGCATTCATATTGAAATGATCGTATGTAGTTTATTTGAATATAAACGAAATGTTGTCGAATTGTGTAGAAAGGAATTATTAACGTTAGAATGCGTTTCGAATAACTTATGGATATTGTTGGTATGGTTGTTGTTGATTTGGCTGAGTTGAATTCTCGGGGATGTTGAAGTTATAGGGGAAATGCTGCCGAAATTTTTGTAGACAAAGTGTTAATTTGGAATTGGATTCTCAAGTGTTATGGCTAATGGTTGATACCTAATGACATTATTGTAGATCGTGAGAGGTCGAGACTTAAGTTTGGATTAGTTTAGGAAGTAGCTAAGGTATGTAAAGCTCAACCTTTCTTTCTTTGGCATGTCTTAGTTAAAAGTAAGTTATGACACGAGTCTCGAGGTAACTCTATTCTTGCAATCCGAGCATGTTTATGATTCGTATTTGTTTCTTGATATCCGTATTCTTAATGTAGTCGAATTATGGTTCTTATGTTTTTGTATGACTAAGTTTCAAAAGTTGCATAAAAGTTTTGTTTTCAGAAGAGTTTTGTTCTTAAATGATTCCGTAACTACGAACGACTGCAACTTTCACAGAAGGGCTCGGATTGCTTCGATATGTTCGTAGGAAGTCCTAAGGTGAATAAGGTCCGTAACTTTCCGAGGCGGACTCGGATTGGTTTGACGTATGACTATGACCCCTACGGTCTTTTGATATGCTTATGATGTTTGTTATGTTTCCGAGTAGTGTCCGAAAGATATTTGATATAACTTTTGTCCCGATTTTCAAATGACGACTCGCTTTGATTACTTCATTGAGTCTTTGATAATGTTTTATGTGCATATGGTTTCTCGCTACTCTGCTCGTGCCAGCCTCAATATGTCTTTCACTGCGTCCCGGGCCAGGGCATGTATTCGTGCAATTCCATTGCATTATTCACCGCGTCCCTCACTAGAGGGCCGGGGCACGTTATATGATATGATGATATGGGGGAGGTGGCCAGGATGGCATATGATGATTCCCTTTACCGCGTCCCTCACTAGAGGGCCGGGGCACGTTACATGTACATGCATTTGATGATTTCAAATACCGCGTCCCTCCTTAGAGGGCCGGGGCACGTTATATGTACATATGATGTTTTTATGATATCGATATGCATGATTTATGTTTTAAAGGCAAGTTTTATGATTTTCTTTACTCTTTACTTCGATGATCCCGCTTACTATATTTCATGCTTTACATACTCGGACATATTCCGTGCATCGACCCCTTTCTTCGGGGGCTGCGTTTCATGCCGCGTAGGTACACCCGCATGAGCCGAAGATATTAGTAGAAGATGTTCCAAATGGGATTGGCGAGCTCCATTTTCTCCGGAGTGCTGCCGAGTCAGCGTATTATGTTTTGGTATCATGTTCCATGTTAGAGACTTTGCAGACAGGGTCATGTGTAAAGTGTGTCAGTTTGTAAGCGGCTCCATAAACCAACGTATTGTTACGTATTATTTTACAGACTTTATATGGTTATAGACTTCATTTGATTGGAAAAAGTATGAAAAGCATATTTGATTTCCGAAAACCTTTCATGATTATATTTATGTTATGATTTAAGGGCCCAGTATGATTATGAGTGTTACGAGAGTCAGCGGGTTCGCTCGGCCCTACGTAAGGGTCGGGTGCCCATCACACCCTATCGGATTAAGGGTGTGACAACAGGACCCCGCCACGCCCATATGTATGTACACAAAAGAATAATACCAAAAGCTGTAGCTCCGGATGAAATGGAGCTCCTCTATGCAGTCCCTGAACAAGAAATCTATGGATCAAGCATGTCTCCTTGTCCACCTGCGGGCATGACGCAACGTCCACAAACAAAAGGACGTCAGTACGAATAATGTACTGAGTACGTAGAGTATAATCAACATCATAGTAGGAGCATAAGAGACAGCATAAGAAATAGCATAAGATGGGAGAATCAGGAGGTAATAGAGTCATTTGTACCTCTAGTGGCCTTCATCATATCTACTACTTGTCTTTCATAGGGACCTTCCATTTCTAATGCTTACTCATGTATATATATATATATATATATATATATATATATGTATTTGTATCATACCCGACCATGAAGGTTCGGTGTTTCACATACCCGGCCATGACAAGGCTCGGTGATTATACATACCTGGCCCTACCAAGACTCAGTGTCATCCGTACCCAACTGCAGTGGTGTGCGCGCGATAGGTATCATACCTAGCCATATGAGCTCGGTGTTACATAATAGTCATACATACTTAGAAACGTATACATAAGAGTCCATAAGAATCATCAACATCCTTACCATCATCGCTTTCGTTACATCTATCCTTAGAAGATCAACTATCATATAAGGGAGGTAATAGCATTATGAAAGTATCGAGGATCATGAGCTTTAGTAATTTTAGAGATAGAGTCATTTGGAAGACATTATGGAACTCATGAGAGGGTATATAGTGAAGGAATCATGCCTTAATGAAAGAAGGGTTAGCCTTACATACCTCTTGGTCTTCTTAACTACTTAACGTTCACCGTTGAAGCTTGAACAATCTACATTTAGAAGGATCCATACCATAGTTAAGCCTTAATGATACTCTTAAATTCAAACTAGAATAATTCATAATCAAATGAAAATTGGGCAGCATTTCCCCTATTTCGTCAACTCCCACCATATTACAAAACCACTCCCAACAACCACAATATCATAATCAAGTAATCACATTCCATTGAGTCTTCAAAATTCATTCTTATGTTCAACTTATACTAACAACTTCACACCCAACCTTAGCACATTTTCATACAATGCTTCCTTATCACTATTACTGCTTCCCATAACAAGATCATACCCATATCATACTAAGAATCATGACTCAAGTTGCTTACTACTCAAAAACATCATAAAAGTTACATTTAGCCCTCATTTTCTACTTTCTTCTTCTACCCAAGTTGTTCAACAACCAAGCATCCATGATAACATGAAATAAGCATGAAAACTAATATTTTATCTCATGGTAATGAGCTTTGGAGCAGCTATCAACTTATATGAAAACGCTAGCTTCAATACCCAAGAATCTCTTGTGGTCTACTAACCCTAGCAAGACTTCTAACACATGGGTACCTTGATTCTTGCCTCTTGATCCTTGTTCTCTCTTGGGTTGGAGTGGAATATATTTGGAGAAGGGTTTGGAGCTCTCAAGACTTGTGGGAAATGAAAAATTAAATAAAAGAACAAGAGCCATCTATTTATACAAAAATATAAAAATCAGCCCGATGGACTTATACGGACCACTTATACGGTCCGTATAAGTGGACCGTATAACGCCTCCAAGAAAAAGACACTTTCTGTAAATGTCAAGTTATATGGACCCCCTTATACGGACCGTATAAAGTTATACAGACTGTATAAGTAGTCGTATAACTCCCAGTTATGCGGAACTTTCTCTCGTTGATTCGTTTGACTTCCAATCCTTGTGGAACCTTCTTGGCACTTACATAATACTTCATTAACCATACAATAGGCCCTATAGCAGCCCCTCAAGATATTCTAAATAAACATTAGCTCAATTATAGTGAAAACCTTTCCGAAATCGACTTATATTTCACTTCCTTCAACAAACTAAGGCTCATATACTCATACAACTTCAAAATCTTACGGTACGCACCTTAAGCTATCTAATACCTTTCTTAATCTCGTAAGGGTTTCATAATCACCTTAAGCTCATGTTAGCCTACTCACAAGCCAACAAAAATCAGAAATATTTGAGGTGTAACAAAACTCTGCCGAAATTTTTATAAAATTCCTAGAAGTTAACATTCGAGGATGAATATTTCTAAGGGGGGAAGAATGTTACACCTTGTAGTTTTATGCATTAAGATTTGTCGTACGTTTGTTGTCTTAATTTTGGACACCGGGATTTTCCTTCGAGGTTATATGAGATTGGACATGCCTAACTTATACTTAAAAGTGTTTTAAGTTTATGTTTGGCAAGTTACAGAAGGATTAGAGAATAAGTGAATTGAAGCGGAAGGGTTCGTTAAAAGTTGTTTCTGGAAAATATAGAATATGGACCATATAATTGAGATATGGTCCGTATTTTGAGATGGACCTTATTTAAGGATTTTAAAAATTCCAGAGAAGATAGTTTTGGAGGTGGTATTATACGGTCAACTATACAGACTGTATAATTTTATACGGCCAGGATGTTAGCCGTATAATGTTATACGGCCAAGGATACGGACCGCATATATATATGATGTTACACCTCGCAAATTTTTGAGTTGGTTGTGTCAGAGGTAAACTAGCGTAAGCCGGAGAGGCCATGGAACTCTTATAAGGTTAAGGAATACTTTTAACAAGTATTAAGCAAGTATCTAAAGGTTCTGAGATCAAGCGAATCGACGAGACCAAGCGAATCGAAGAAATTAAGTTTGTCGAAACCTTGGGAAAACTTGACAGAATTTTGACAGGATTTTTGGTCCAACTTGAGGGAGGTATATCTCTTAGCATATGAGAAGTTACAGAATGCATAACCTATGTAAATTCAAGTTTAGAAAGTTTTTTTCCCAATGCAACTGACATATTCTAAATCTGAGAAATACGGCCAAAGTTACGGCTCATATAAAATTATACGACCGGAGATGTGGACCATATAATTTATACGACCAAGAAATATGGCAGTAATAATACAATGTCAGTGGAATTTTCTAGATTTTAAGTATGATGACCCCTCTTCATTTTAATCATTTTATTCATAACCTCAAGTCCTAGAAAGCTCTAGAGACCTCTCCAAACACATTCAAACACTTCTCCAAGCATGAATCAAAGATTAAAGTGCCTAGGGTTTGAAAGTGTGGTTGGAACTTGTCTCTTTTTCTTGTAAAAACTTTGGAGGATATTTCAAAGTGAAGTGATCTTAGAATTGGAGTTTTGAGGTAAGATTTCATTCTATTTCATGTTTATGAATTCATGGGGTAAATATCTTAAGATATAAGGGGAAGAAATTGAAGGAAAAGTTCAAATATAAATTTGATGATATTCTGAGTTACAAATTAACTTGAGCTATAATTGTTAGCATGTTATGAGTATAATCTTGTTATGAGAGATAATAATGATGTTGAGGAAATGTAGTATACAAGTGTTTAAGGGGTTGTGTTGAAGTTGTTGTTATGGATTTATTATGAAAAGAAGTTTTGGGATTGAATTGAGTATAATTTGAATGTAATCTTTTGATTATGGAATTGTTGATGCTCTATTGTGGTTTTGGGAGTCGTTTTGAAGGTGGTAGAAGATATAAGGGAAATGCCGTCTGATTTTCATTAGCTTACCAACTAATTTAATTTGACCTTATAAGAGTTTCAATGACTTACCCTTAGTGCGAATCATCTTGAATATAGATTTACAAGGTCGGGAGGATAGGCATTGAGTAGTTAAGGAGACAACAAGGTATGTTAAGGCTGTCCCTTTCTTTCTTAAGGCATGATTCCATTGCTTCGAGCTTACACTAAGTATGTCCATATGGATTCCTCTCTTAGAAATATTAGAAGCAAATGTTCTTGATGTTCTTATGATATTGTTGATCCTTATTTCATGATTATTGGTTATTGATATCATATTAAAGTTATTGATCTTATTATTGATGTTGATCTTATCTTATGATTATTGTTCCTTCAAGGTGAGATATGATGATGATGATGATAGATCCATAATGATAATCGGAGGTTACCGACCTTACGTCACTCTGATAGAGTCATAGCTTTTTGTTGAGCTCTATATATATATATATACACACACACAAACACACACACACACACACACACACACACACACACACACACACACACATATATATATATATATATATATATATATATATATATATATATATATATATATATACATATATATATAAATGTTTTTTCTCACATCGAGCCACGCTATAGTTGGCTGGGTAGGCATATAGATGTGCACACCACTGCAGTGGGCAGGTTATAATGTTACCCTGGATGTGGGATGCTCCGGACGCGGGATGATGATAACATCGAGCCTATATTGCCGGGTACAGTATTATTTTATATATGTATGTATGGAATTTTTTTTTTAAAAGCTAAGTATGCAAGACATCTGCCTTAAAAAGCATTTAGAGGTGTAAGATCTTTTTTATCTTATGTTATCTTCATACTTTTACTATGTTGCTACCCATGCCTTACATACTCGGTACATTATTCATACTGATGTCCTTTTGCTTGTATACGCTGCGTTCATGCCCGCAGGTAGGCAGGGAGACGGTTCAAACTCATAGGTTGCATTCTCAGTGGTTGTACAGGAGCACTATAGTTGTTTCGAAGCTGCAGTCCAGCTGATATGATCATTTTCTGTACAGATGGGTGCAGTGGGGTCCTGTCTCATTTTTTTATGTTGCGCACTCCAGTAGAGGCTCGTTGTAGTGACCCGCTTGGTCGTTATTGCATTTTCGACCCTTTTGACCCTTTCTCGAGCTTGGTTAGCTTACTTATGACCCGAGGGAACCGTTGACATGCTTCTCGAGGTTTTCGGGATTGAATTTGGTGACTTTTTGGGAAAAATTGGCTTTAATCGAAAAAGAGTTGACTCAAAGTTGACTTTTAGACAAACAGACCTTTTTTGAAAATCCGTCGATTCCGAGAGGTCCGAATGGTCATTTAGAACTTGTGTGCATATCTAGTTCGGTTCCCAATGCACTCGGGTACATTTTGGGACTTGGGTTGGGAAGCTAGTTTTGAGGTATCGGGGTTGACTGGGTCAACGAGATCTCCAATGGAAATTCTGAGGACACGAGTGCGTTCGTAGAGCATTTTTATCTATATCTGCAAATTTGGTTTGTGTCCAGGAGGTTCCGGGATGGTTCCGGGGGGTCGATTTCAAGTTTGGGAATACACTAGAAAAAATTTTGGTGTATGGTGACCGCTTTGGCGAGGTAGCGGTAGCGCAGAAGCGCGCACAAAAGCACGGCCGAACCGCTGAAGCGGTGGCCAAACCGCTGAAACGGTGGACGAACCGCTGAAGCAGTAGCGCAAAAGCACTGGCCGAACTGCTAAAGCACTGGCCGAACGGCTGAAGCGGTAGCGCGAAAGCGCTGGCCCCGATGGATCAGATTTCTTATTTAAAGGCCCTAAGTCTTTCATTCATTACCCACTCCAAAAATAGAGCTTTTGGGAGCATTTCAAGGCATTTCATAGGGGATAATCATTGTGGTAAGTTCTTCCATCTTCATTACCATTCCATTATTCCTAATCATTCTAGAATCCCTTTCATCTTGTTAGTTCATTAAGTAATGGAAGATTAAAGTGGGTTTAATGGATATTTTATCTAGCCTTCTAAATCATGATTTCTTGGTTGGTTTAGCTTCAATAAGCATTGAATTGATGATTAGAACCCTTATTTCATAACTTCTTCCTAATTAGAGGCTAATATGTGGATCTAAGAGTTAGGGTTTATACCCAAAATTGGGGGTTTTGCTTGGATTCCGAAATTGGATGAATCCTTGAGTTAATTTAGCAATTAGTTGATGGGTTTTGATCACCTGGTATTTAATTGGATAATTTACCCACAAATTTTCCCTTTTGACCTTGTGGGCCCCGTTTCCCCAAATTCTAGGGTTGGTTTTTTAACCAATTTGAATGATAGCAATATAGGTATTGATCTTCACAACTTCTAATCTAGATTTCGAATATGCTTATACTTTCTTGATTTCGAGGCTCAGCGGAAAGGAAAGGCTAAGGAGTGATTGTTGGTATTATCGCTGTTCGGCCATCCAGGTAGGTTATGGCTTACCCTTGGTGAGACTTCGTTTAGCGAAGCATATATTTAGATGATATTGTCAGAGAAAGCATGTAAACCTTCGGGTATGAAGTTGGGTTGGATATTGTCTTAGGTTGGGCCCTGTAGTGTGATTGGGGCTAGCCACCCCGTTGTGTTGTGATTTGATTTTTTCTATTGTTATTGGTTTGATGCCGCGTGGTGATAGTAGATATGAGAGACTGTTGATATATCTTGTTCATGATATTGTGGTACCTTACTTGTTGATATTTGATATGAGGATAGTATTCTATATGGCTTATGTAGCCTTTTTTCATGATATTGTTGGCGTACCCTTGCTTGGTACTTGTGATAGTGATCTAATTATTTACATTGAACTCATTCACTGCACGCATTCTCATCCTTCATGATATACTGTTGATACATTGATGATACTTAAGGAAACACTGTGATGAGCTGGGCTCAGTTTGGATGAGAGTGACGTGAGGTCCGATATCCGATGGCTGTCCCGAAATCATGGTTGAGTGGTAGCAATATCCGAGGTTATTGCCGAACCGTGAGGTACATGGACTCCGCGGGTCCCCCATGGGTTGTGCTGATGAAAATCTTCCGTGGACAAAGATCCGGAGTCTCTTCTATCTATTGGGCAAAGATCCGGGACGAGTAGTACATAGACCTTGTGAGTCATCCTGGGTTGTGCTACCGAGACGTCGATCCTTCCATACGGAGTACATGTGTACACAGCATTGCATTGCATATTTGCATTCATACATTATTGCATTGTATTGCATTATGACTTATTTTGTGATAGTCTGGTGATTTACTTGTATTATTTGGATTCGGACTATATATATTGAGACTTGGTGCACTTGGTTTTAGATGCTACAACCTAGGTGATGATGGTTACTTGGTTCTGGCTTGTGTTTGATTTATACGTGTTGATTTATCTGCTTATCTCACTTTATTTTCTGAATTATGTTATCTAAACTTAGTCGGCCTATGATACCTACCAGTACTGTTGTGTCGTACTGACCTGCACTTGCTGCATTCTTTTATGAATGCAGAACTCCAGGTTGGATCTACTTCTGTTTCTCGGGGCTGATAGTCGCTCCGAGATCTGCTTAGAGTCTACAGGGTGAGCACGAAACGTCCGCTGCCTTGAAGATTCTTCTTATTTATGTCTTACTTCCCATCCCGAGACATATTCAGACTTGATGTATTTTTTATATTCCCGACTTGTATATTTCTAGTTAGATGCTCTTGTATGGATTAGACTAGACTCTGGGGTGTATTTTCTTATTTCCGCACTTGTTCTATATTATTATCGCCTGACTTACGTGATTTATTCTCTTCCGCTTATTTAATTATTTATTATTTACGTTTTTTTACTATCATTGGGTTGAGGGTTCGCTTATCGAGGCGGGAAAGGTAACTGCTCGCACGACTTAGCTAAATTGGGTCGTGACACTCGTAGACAAATATGCATAGTCAGATGTTTCATGACCTTCTCGATTTATGTTTTATTGTATCCTCATTCTAATAGCCTTGTCGGCATGTATACTTGGGATCAGCTTGATGATGTATGTATAATAACTTTTGGGCTTGTGTCCCATACAGTTTACGATATTTATGAGTTAACATGATGGCTCACTCAAGTATGAATATGAGATGCATGTACGTGTTGTGGTGCTCAATAGGTTAGCTCCGGGTGCCTGTCATGGCCCTCCTGTTGGGTCGTGACAGTCTTCCCCCAAATGAGCCCTACGTGGCGCTAATCCGAATTTAGTCGGGCTCTAATGCGGGTATCAAACACTGGGTGGGAAACCAAAAAAAAAAAAGTCACAGGCGTCTGGTCTGATGACAAAATTTATCTAAAAAAAGTTATATGCATTGATAATGTAATATTTTTTTATGTTATTAGTGTAATATATTATAATTGTTTAGTTATATTTTAAACCCCACTCGTGGGATTACACTAGGTATGTTATTGTTGTTGTTGTTGTTGTTATAGACTATATTAATCAATATTATTAAAAAGAATTTCATGCATTTACATTTTAAATGACTTGCTTGTGTGTACGAGATATGTCAAATATAGTACATCATCAGTGTAATTCAATTTATTATACTCGATAGTTACTTCCTCCGGATAAAAAAGAGTATCCACTTAGCCTCTTTTTCCTCGGGTCAAAAAGAATGTTCACTTATCAAATCAAGAAAGAATGAACCTTATTTTTTCAGATTTGCCCCTTTTAAGTGCTATTTGATCAAATTCCAATACTTATATAATTAGGGGCAGTTTAGTTAAATTACTTATTTTTGTCTAGGAATAAGTATTTTCTTAAGGAGTGTGCAAATGACTAAGTGAAAACTCTTTTTGATCCGGAGGGAGTATCATTTATCAAAAATTATATTAATTAATACTATTAAGTTGGAATCCCTGCAATTACTTTAATATGACTTGCTTGTGCACGAGACACATCAAATATAGTACATCATCAGTGGAATTTTATTTATATCTATGAGTTATCATTTATTATAGATTAAATTACTTGCAATTACTTTAATGTGTTCTGCTTGTGTCCGTGATACGTCAAATATAGTACATCATCAGTGTAATTTAATTTGTTATACCAATTAGTTCTCATTTATTATAGGTTATATTAATTAATACTATTAAGTAAAATAATTTGCAATTATATTTTGAGTGAACTACTTATGTACGAGATACGTAAAATATAGTTAATCATTTGTAATTAAATTTATTATAATCAATTAATTATTATTTATTATAAATTATTAATCAATCCTATTATATAAAATTACCTGCAATTACATTTTAAATAACCTGCTTGTGCACAAGATACATCAAATCTAGTTGTAGTAGGAAAGTGACGCGGAAATTTTAAATAGTTCAATCACATTTGAGAAGACATTAAATTAATTTCTAATAATGTTTTGTTTGGTGTACAAGTTCACACAAATAAAGAATTATAACCAACCTTAATTATGTAACTTCCCAAACTTTTACTAGGAATGTAATCTATAGTATCATATTATTTCCAAAATTTAATACCAAAGCATTTCTATAAATACTAAACTTTTTTTCTTAACATTGTAAAAATTCATCAAAGACATACTGCTATATTATTACTTGTATTAGTGTGCTATGAAGAAGGTTTTCTTCTACAATTTCATCCCATCAAAAGTAGAAGAAGAATCATGTAGAAATAGTAACATCCCATGGCTAGTGACTCGTCGTTTAGTAGAAATAAGGGACAAATACTCCGCCCCGGTCATAGATCTGGAGGACCCGTGGCAGATCAAGAAGTCCATCACATATTACGAGGCGATCGTCGGAAAGCTAGTGCTTCCATTTGCCGAGGTTTTCGAGCACATTTTTCGGTATTGGACATTGGACATGGCTGAATTTGTAATGTCAGGGCACAAGACGAATGTTTATTTATGGGACGTTACTGAAGAGAACAACCCTAAGAAGTATCATAATGATGGGACTTATTTTGAGATGATGCCTAATGAGGACTATGCTCTTGTGTGTGTAGACTTGTTTAAGGATCGTGGATTGAGTGTTGGTGATGAGATTGGATTGTATTGGGATCCTAGCTGGTCTTCGCATTTTAAATTCAAGTTAATTTGCAATGGTCATGCAGTTTTATGAAATCTTGTGATGATTTAACATTATTTTTTTAATTGAACGGAGATTATAGATTGTTATACTTTTACTTTGTAAAAGGAAATTTATGTTTTTAATCCTTTAAATATTGATAAATTTTAATATTCATTTTTATGATATATGACTAAATAAATTGCTCCTTATAAATCTTAAATCACTTTCGATACACCTCCTACACTTATTATCATGTCCAAGTTATATGGTACTAGTTCGTAGCCTGCATTAACACGCAAAACATTATTTCTTATCGTCGTTTGCGCACTTTAATAAAACCTTACAAAATTGACCATATCTGTATTAGTACTTTCATTCATCATTGTCCCACTAAAATATTTTCATACGTGGAAAAACAATGATGACAACGGGTAGTCTAGAGATTGTAATAACATAAAGGAAAATCAGTAAAATCAAGCTTGTGACGTGAAGTTATAAATCATTATTAGGATTAAATACATTATTATCTTACCTATCATAAGGTCTAAATTGTAAACATTCTATCCTACCTAGGTTACTTTACCCTAAAAAGAAAAAACATCCACAAAATAAAAGGGACCGAGAGAACACTTGAGATTATAGCCAGTTTGACTTGAGATTATTGTATTGGTTTTATCTATCTAAATGCAGAATCTTTAGGTTTGCATTTTTGTCAGGTTCATTAATCAAATAAAGCTTGTGTTTCAAACATAATCAAGTAAATAAAAAGTGTGCTCTCTCTAATAGCTTAAGCTTTTAGATGAGACGATGGTCACGTACACTTGAACAGATTAAACTGTCTTTAGCATATGCATGTGTCACGACCCAATTTGTGAATCGTGATGGCACCTACATTGTCCCCCCAGGTAGGCGAACCATTCCCAAATCATTTTAGTCATTTATAAGAATTATTCAGAAATAAACAATAATTAAGCTAATAGATTTAAATTATATGAATGATAAACGCGGAAGTGATAACAACCCCAAAATCTGGTTTGGACTAGTACAAGAGCCACTATTACATAGATACAAGTTTGATAGAAAGTAAATACAAATCTCAAATATCAATACTGTCTCAGGAATGCAAACAAAATAGTTAATTATAAGGAAGAGTCTCCGGGTTGCGGATCTAGTCCAAAAGCTCACCCTGGAATCTTTGTCACGTAGACTCGGATCACCCTCGACGACAGGAACTTGAACTAGTAACAAACTCTGCACTCAAAAGAAGAGTACAACAAGAGTAGCATCAGTACAAATAACACATACTGAGTAAGCATCATAGGCCGACTAAGATTAGTTCACGCATACAAGCATAAAATCAACAAGACAAGCAGAGAGGGACATAATACTCAATCCAAGGTGACAAAATATCCTATAACTGAATCACAACCTAAGACGAAGCTTCCAAAACCACAAGTCTGTTGAGTCTTCATAATCTCAATCGATAATGACGAATCCAAGTCCTGAACCTGGGCAGAGTCACTACTCCACAATCTGACCCAGTCCATAATCTGATCCATGCCACCACAATGATACTAACAGACCATACCAAATCAGAAGTAAGAGCTATATGATGTTGCAAAATAAAATGTAATGATGTGCAATGCAATGCACTGGCCAAATACCTCAAACTTGTACACACATGCTAATGGTATTGTTTGTCCAATAGTCATGACCCATGGGGACCGGCGAAGTCCATGTACCCCTCGCTCCGGAATAGACCTCGGATCACTAGTTCATAAACAGGCCACATCCTCACCCTCTATCAAATGTGCCTTATATACATATATCAGGATAGGCCACATCCTCACCCCCTGTTATATGTGCCTTTATAGAGATGTTGTAGGGAAAATGAGTATTCAAAATATGGTTCAAGTCTAGAACCTCAATATGAAACATCAACTCAAAGTAAGCATGATCAATCAATGAAATCAAATACCAATGAACGTGC
The DNA here is from genome assembly GCF_029784015.1 of Lycium ferocissimum. Lineage (NCBI taxonomy): Eukaryota > Viridiplantae > Streptophyta > Magnoliopsida > Solanales > Solanaceae > Lycium > Lycium ferocissimum. Next base: position 54,646,800 of record NC_081347.1, read on the forward strand.
AAGTCACAATTCCATTACCATATCAGGACATAGAATAATCAACTCAACCCTGGAATGAATCATACAAATCCTCTATATCAACATAAGAGTCTTTGACACCCTTTACTTCCACATATAGCAAGTACCTCTCACAACTAAGTCTTGCATCACCAAAGTGTTCCATTTTCTTTCATAGTTGCCATAAGTCTTTCATCAATCATTTTCGGACCATTTCCATCATGTATGTATGAATGCAGGAATGAGGAATCAGTGAAATGAATATGCTATGAAGATCACAAACACCATAAGTTGTATCGAATCTTGCATAACTTTGTTATCATCAGCAAATCATAATTAATATCTCATTTGTGCCTTATCACAAGTACATATCCAATTCAAGCCTAATCTCATTATCTGATCACAATATGAATCTCAAAGTATTTCCGATTTTACAGTCAATATGGAACAGGATCAGCCGATAATATCAAGGTCAATGAATACAAGGCACCATGCCACAAGTCATAACAAGACTCAGATTGATCACTCAACAACAGCAAGGATATGTAACCATCTCAATCAACAAGTAGAGTATATATTGACTCCTTCCTTCTCATATCACAGCAAATACACATCAGGTTTCAGTACATAAAGTAATTGCAATAAGCCCACATAATCAGAAATCATACAAGAACGGATACGCGGAAACAATAAAATAATAGGGAAAAGAAAAGATAGATAGATTAACACAAAAATAGGCACAATTAGGCAGCCAAAACTCTAAATTAGTTAAGACCACCTAATTACACACTATTAAGCACCTAATATTTTAGGATGACCTCAAGGGAATTGAATTCCCAAGCAACCAATCCTTTCAACAACAAGAATCAACAAGAGCTTAATTCCATAAGCCTCTCACAAGTTTCTCTCTCTAGAGATAACCCTAAAACACTCAAAATATTCATCAATTCATCAAAAGCCCCAAATAAAATAAAAGACTATCTATTTATACTAATGAAATAAAGAAGACACTACTTTATTACATAAATGTCATTAATGAGGCAAGGGCCTTGTTTGGCTAGCCTTGTGGGGATGAAAGTCTTGGAATTAAGAAAGTGACCTCTTTTGCAATTATAGCCTTCCTTTACTCGTTTGGCCACTTTAATGCTCTTCCATCTCCAATCCATCCTCCCATGCTATCATCCACACTTTGACTCCACGGGACGGTCCTCGAATTGTCCTTGAGGTAACTCAGCTTGCATCATATATGGACAAAATTGGGGAAGAGGAACTTCTACCCTTCTCGAATGGTGAAACCATCATTAAATGGTAAATTTATCATAATCTCAGTCCTAACAATCATAATCTTTCAATTTATAGGTTTCTAATCACCTTTAATCTTTCAAACAAATTTTGGTCCAAAGTTCCCCTTTTTATTACATCCCTAAGTCTCAATACACAATTCCCAACACAATTAACCAATTTCCCATCCTAGAAGGTGATTACCAACCCTCCTAGATGATTAAACAACAAGAAAATCGACAACCCGTCAATTATTCTACGGTTTAATACTTCTAGGGTTCTAGGCTTTTCATTCACCATTAAAGAACCTTAACTAACATAAGTGCTTAAAGATGATAAGGGAATGAACAATGAAAAGGGTTAAGACTTACCTTCAAAGGAGAACTTCACTCTAGCCTTAGAAAATCGCCTCTCACTTTCTTGGGAACTGTTTTTTGGTGTTATGTGATGAATGACTCGAAATTCAGTAATATAAAAGTGGGTTTCTGTCTCCCGTCGACGATCGCTGCAGCGGTCTGACCCACCGCTATGGCAGACCTCATTAACTCCCCTAATCCCGCGGCGGCAACCGTCGCCCTGCTGTGGCGGACTCATTGCAGCGGTCGCATCCGACCAGTAACCTCTGGTTTTTCACCAAATTTTCACCCAAAATCCCAACATCAATCCGAGACCCTACAGACACAACCAAACATGCACACATAAGTAAAAACGCACTACAGCCTAACCCGTGGCCTCGAAATTCCCAGGGATATCTAATTTACTAAGTCACCACCAAACGGGAATAAACCCAGTTTCCAATTAATGCATAACATACAATCAAATGCCTCAGTTTTTAGAATTCTAACTCTTTAAGTTCTCACTAGACTCGCTCCTAGTTTCGGAAATGAACTAGCCGGGGTAAAATGGTCAAAACACACATAACGACCTAGCGGGTCGTTACACAATGATTATGTCCCAAGGGAATGCAGTTTAGAATTGTAATGAAAAAAATAACGTGTTGTTCCTCAATCGGAAAATATATACAGTTTGTTTTACATTCGTTAACAATAAAAGTTTATTCCATGCATCTTTTGCCTGCATAAGGTTTGATAGATCTTCCAAATGTTAGTATTGTACAATATTTACGGCTTTCTTGTAATCGATCTTAGTTTAACAGCACAAACATGTTGCTGGAATTTTCCCTGTTGATCTGATTTTATTTGCTTTCTCTTTCGCCTTAAGCTCTTCATTTGCTTGATTTTTCTCTGCTTGTGATTTGGCTCCTCCAGCAATGTTTTCAATCCTTCCAATATCACTGTAAAAACTTTGCCTTGTTTTCGCCCTTCGCATATCTAATTTTGCCTATAATTTCATTCAGTGTGTAGTCAGCAAATGAACATGATTCAACATGTCGTATATAGAATATATTAAGATAGAAATTAATCAACCTCAATTTGCTCTAAATGACGCTTTGCCTTTTTCTTCTTCTTAGACTCCCAGTCAAGTATCACTTTATTCAGTTTCTTATACCTGAAATCTCTTTCTAATTAGAAGGCAACAATTTATTCTTGAACTTCTGAGGAAATTGGTTTGGGTCAAGGCTCAATTTTAATGTCAATCTTATAAAATTCAGTATAAATTCGTACCGTTCTTTGATCTTCTTCATCTCTTCTTTCTCCCAAATATCTGCTTTAGAATTTCCAGTACCCGGATTTGTCGTAACTGGTCCTTTCGTCATCTCCTTTTGAGACGTCGATTGTCTAGTTTGAATTTTGGGAGATGTGATGTCTTTGTCTTGAACCTTTGAACTTGATTTTGAAGTTTTGACAGCTGATTGTGAATATGGAGGAAATGAGTAAAACATGTTATTATATAGGCTGAATATATAGACGATCCCTTTAATTAGCCAGCAAATTTCATTTAGATATTCGCACTCTAACTTCTTTTGATTGAATACCTGGACACATGATAAGGTTTTCCTATACTTTCGACTCAAATTTTGGAAAAATCTTTGCGCGTGTTCTCAATCGGTCATTACGTAGATGAAATAACAACTAAAAACGTCACATCCCTTAATTACACGCATTAGCCTCAATAAGGACCAAAACCTCATGCCTATTCCAATTGAGGTCGATGTGTGTAATTAAAAAAGGTGATATATCTATGTGGTTAACTTATCTACGTAATAGGCGTTTAAGAACACGTGTAAAAGCTTTTCCAAAGTTTGAGTCTGAAGTATCTAATAAGAACATTTTATCATGTGTTGAGGCGCTCAACTAGAAAAAGCCATAGTTCGAATGCCTAAATAAAATTTACTGTTAAATTAAAGGGGCAGTAGATGTTTTCCGCCTATTATATACGGAATAAGAAAATATGACTTCTTTAAGATTTGTTCTTACCTGTGGACTTGTCAGGTCTCCCAATTGTATCATCTACTTTACTTTTTGTCTTGCTCAAAGGTTTATTAGATCCAGTATTTGTCCTTGTTTGGTCTCCATTACTCTTGTCTTCAATTGATTTTACAACAAATGCAGCTACAGCTACTGCAGTTGGGTAATCGACAGGATCACTGGAATCATAATCTCGAGTGGCCTTCGTTGTAAATTGTCTTTCTAACCAGCTAATGGTTCTTTTTGTATCTGTCAAAGAAAAAAAAACACGAAACTATTCACATATTTTTTTTTTCAAGATTCAGACTCTAAAGAGCCCCAAGCCTTCAATCTAATAGTAAGAGCACAGCCCATGATGTGGGGTTGGGAATACGTCACGAAAATTTCCGGTTATTCATCGAGTTTTGAAACGTGCCCCACTAGCTTTAGGAATCGGTTATAGAAAAAAATTCAGATTTTGAAGAGCTTATTTACCATGTTTAGACATTTGTGTTTTCTGGGGTGGTATTCCTCTGTCTATATTGATATTGCTCCTTTCTTTCTCTTCTTCCCCTGCACCAGAGAAACTGACCCTAATAGAAATTGTGAATTAACGGGAATTAAAAAAGAAATATTACAAGTATTTTAAAAGGAAAAATAATGGAGTAAAAAGAAGAAAGAAAACACAGTGGTTTATGTTTTCCTTACCGTAATATAAGTTTGAAACTCTTTGAACAGTGAATGTATCTGATTGATGCCTATTTGAAGAAGCATGATTTTGTTTGGGAAAGGTGATTGAAAGAGCAAGGTTTAAGGTATCTTTGCATGCAAGGTAAGTATTCTTTTCTTCTTACTGGTGGTTGCTTTTTCCATGAATAGGCTGTGAACACTTTTTAGGTTTCCTTTTTTACTTTGTACAGATTTTTAGTGAATAGAACATTTCTGAAAAGAAGAATCTAAATATTCTGAGCGGTCCTTTTCTCATTAATTATGCAATCCGTGGACGGAAAGTTCCCTAACCATAATTCCATCGTTGCTAATTAGCAATATATCAAATAAATTTGAGAATGTCAGATGACTAAAACATTGTAATATTGCAATCCATCTAAGTGAATTTCCCAAATTATAGTGACGATTACACTACGGATAATTTAAGAGGGTTGTGATAGGTTAACAATCACGAAAAAGTATAATTTAACTATGATGGATCCTCAAAATACTGAATTCATTTGGATATATCCACATAGACACCTGTTACACGATCATCCAAAAAAGTAACTAGTGTGTTAGTTATCAAGCAGCAAAACAGAGAGTAATAGAAATAGCCATGTACAACAGGATATAGTCACTATGCGTAAATCTATATATATAAAATAAATCTAGGAATAAAAAAGGTGATGTGGCATTTCTCTTTGGCCAAGAAAGCCATCTATCCTTTTTTTCACCTTTTTTGGTTTTTGTCTCATTTTAAAAATTTATGTGCTAGATTAAAAAAATCCCAACAATCACGTCTCTTAATTAAAGACTTGTGAAGGCAATTTCTAGTTACAATGGCTAACGATTGATTGATAAATAAGAATGAATAAGTCCACTAGGTCTTTAAAATGAAAGAAACGGACATGATTCTTAATTATAGACATGAAGCAAATTAATGCTCTTAATATATCCTTGACTATGGACCTATGGTAACAATATAGAAGCTTAAGAATCACATCGGTTAAGCTTCAAAAAGAGCAAATAAAATGTTCCTATCCTATCTTTGCCCAGGAGTTCGAAAAGGGTAATGAAAACCATCTACTTCTTTGTACAAATTTGCTAAGAATATTAACATGACCATCATTATCTATCGTTAAAAGGACTGTATATAATGCGGCCATGAAGGTGGCAGAAGTAATGTCAGTGAAGGTAAGAGCCGTGAAAATATAGTAATGCTGGATTTTTTTGCAAACATTTGGGTATGTTTTTGATATTGTTACACGCAAATCATAGTATGATTTTATGCTTCGTATGAACTATGAACATGAACACTATGCCCATAACATTAAAGAAATAATCTCTTTAATATTACTCAATTCTCAAAAAATATTTAATAAATAGGGGTAATTTAGTAAACTCCGCATTATATATATTAATTTTTTAACGAGCGTGCTTCTTACTAAGGTGACACTTATTTTGGAACGGAGAAACTACTCAAAGAATAAGATTTGGAAATTGTAAAAAACGAAAAGTGAGTAATGAAATATGTGATACATTCATCATTTCACGAAGAATTCAAATGCAAGAGAAAGAAGAGCAGTCTTGATCACTTCACAGAAAAAACATCTGTCTACTCCAAAAGCTCAAATTTGTTTCAACAAAATCTACCCCAAATGGAATCTGGGGCAGATGAAGCTAGGGGCGGAGCCTGTAAGGGTCAAGGGAGTTCGTCTGAATCCCCTTCGGCGAAAAATTACACTGTATATACAAGGCGAAAATTATTCTTTATGTATACATAGTAGATATCGAACCCCCTTCGCTTCTTTGTTTGCCTACTTCTTTATATTTTCGAACTTCCTTAATTAAAATCCTAGCTCCGCCACTGGATACAGGGGCAAACCCACCTTGAAGGGGGGTGGGGGGGGGTGCACTTACCCCTGTAACTTCGGAAAAAACCCTATAGACATTTATCTATATACCTAGAAAAACTATCATATATTTTAAAAGGACCCCTCAAACATAATTGCTAAAGTAGTTCAGTTGGTAGGAGCGCCCCTGCGTTGATGCTCACTGGTCGTGACCCGAGTTTGAATATCGGCTCCTACAATTTTTTTTTTTAATTTTTTTTATGCAGTAAACTGCTGTACAATCATGTGTTTAATGCAGATTTTAATTCTTTTTTATCTTTTTATTATTTAGTCCCTCTCCCATTTTACTTTTTCATTAAAACCCTCCCCCCAAAAATCCCAAATCCTAAAAGATCTTTTCCCACTTCCCACTCATCTTTTCCCAACGTAATAAGCAAAAAGAAACTCCGTGGACTCTCTCCATTCTTCCATTATCAAGTTTTCTCACCGATCACTAAGTTAGGAACATCACCCATAGTCGAATCTATTGTCGATATTCATTAATTTCTCCGGCAATCGAATTCGAGCCAACGATCGGACTTCTCTTACGATAAAGCTTTCCCTTCTTTTTTAGTGATCAATATAGATAACTTATTATATAACTTATTATAGTATTTAATTACTAGGGATTTAGGAATACATAACTTTATAGATTTAATTTAATTAAAAATTGTATTATCTTATACTAAGCCCTAAAATTTTATCATATTCTTAAATTTGGGATTTGTACAATTAACTTAAGGTCTTGAAAAGTCAAGTTTGTTTTTATTTTTCAAATGAAAGCGCGTCGAGTTCAAGTATGAGTTGATGATGTACTTTTGTTATATTAGTACCAAATTAATTATATTTGATAATATTGAAGTCTGTACTTTGCTATTGTAATCGATAAGTTTTTTAAGAGTCGCACGCCTAACTTTGTCGCTAGTAATTAGCGTACTAAAGATAATGATGCTCCCGTTGCGCTCAAATCCTAAGTCCGCCTCTGACCGGATGAAGTCTCTCATTTACACACTAAGCTGACTAAACCCACTAAACATTCCATTTTCTTCCACTTCGAAGCAAGATTCAAGCTTTAAAATCTCCATTCTGTCAGTAAAGCTCATCACTAAAATCCTACTAAAGCTTCTAGTTAAAACGCTCTTGAAATTCACGTGTATTTCAAAATTTCGGCTTGCTTTAATCTTTAGCCCTTAATTTGTCAAGACCCTTCTCACCTAATCCATTAACAGCAAGGAATACACCCACCATAAGCTGGTGTGGAGTTTTCCATCTGAGTTGAATTTAAAATTTGTACTCTGAATTCTTTATTTTAAGAATCTGTTACTGAGGACTTGGATTATCGCATGATATCCAATGGATTGTGCAAGAAATTGCAAGGTTCTGTCAATGGATTGATTTGTTTTGCTGATGAGAAAAATGATTTGTTTCTATGGAACCCATCAATAGGAAAGTACAAGAAATTGCCTGGTTCTAGAATTCTGTTGTATTTTGTCTGTTGGAAAATATATGGTTTGATAAGATGAGATTCATGATGATTATGAGGTAGTGGATACTTTTTGAAAATTTGGCACTTTCAATCAAATTAAGCTTGGAGTATATAGTCTAAAGAGTTATTCTTGAAAAAGTATTGATGACTGTCAGATTGGGCCGCGATTAAATGATTCAGATAAGTTTGTGAATGGGAAACTTCATTGGGCTGCTACTACTGGTGTTAATATGTATAAGGGCTGGAACAATCATTTTCTGATTTGGCTAATGAGAAATGGGGAAAGGTGGAGCTTCCCTCCTAGGGAGAATGAGATATCTCTTTATTGCTGCGAGTGTTGGAAGTGATCTTTGTGTCTTTTTTAATTGTGAAGGAACTCATGTAGATGTTTGGGTTATGAAGGAGTATGGGGTTAAAGAATCCTGGACAAAGATGTGTACCATCAAATTGTTAGGGTTTTGCCTTGATTTTCTTATTATATTTGGATTTTACCTTTTCTTGAAGGGTGACAAAGATTTTATCATATTTGGTTTTACTTTTGCTAAAAGGAAAATTTTAATATTTCATATTTGAGTAATCTCTCTATTGGAGGAAAAGATTTTTGGACCTCTATAAATTAAAGAATCCCCTCATACAACACAATACAATAACATCTCTCTCAATAATTCTTATGCTTTCTTTTATATTAGTTTTTATATGTAGGTCAATTGACCAAATTATATCAAAGTATTAAGTGTCTTTAGTATACTTTTCTTTGTTATCTGAGTTATCGTGTTCAAAGTTTGCAATTTTTAGCCCGCATGACGCTCTAATTATTTCGGTCCAACATATCCTGATGATGAAGTGGGTAATGGTCAGAATTTGTTTTATCTGCCCACTTCCATGTCAAGTAACGGCGAAATTTTGGTTGTGGTTTAATTCAACTTGCATGATATACAATCCAAAAAATGAATTGTTAAGATATTCAGTGACAGGAATCGTTAAGATATTCAGAGGCAGAAATCTACATTGAAAGCCTTGTTTGTCCTTTTTATAGAGAAAGGACCGACGATGCAACAACAAAAGGATGAAAAGGCATATAACTTGTAAGAGAATGTTTGTTATCTTGTAAGAGAATTTTTCTTCTCAAGTGCTGTTAATTCTGCCTGTTATCTCAAATATTGAGCGATTTAATGCATGTGTACAGGACATCTTTAAACTATATTGCTGGCATCTTGTGAGTCATTTTCCTTTTATGCGCTATTTTCAAAGAACAATAATGTTGTCTTCAACTTCAAACTAAAATGATACCTGGACATTTTCTCCAGTTTACCAGTGTTTTAAGGAATGTTATCCCTCTAGAGCCTTGACAGAGTAAAAAATAAGGAGCAACAGGAACATGGAAATCATGGCAGGTTAATGTGCCAATAACAACGAGGTCCTTCCCAAGGTGGTTGTTTGGTCTAGGGGCTTGTAGAATTAATCTTCTACGGGTGAAAACTTAATAGGGCAGAAAGAGGAAACTTGGTTGTTCTGGAACATGGATTATGGTCAGGCCTAGTATCTAGTTTTGGCCTTTTCGTATGCTGCTAATCGCTAACAAGTGAAAGTAAGCTATCCAGCAATACATAGCAAAAATGAAAAGGGGAAAACAGAGGCTCGTGCAGAAATCCATCTTTAGCAACTTTCTGCTACTCGGCTTGGAATGCTTTTGACAACTGACATAGTTTGTCGTGCAATGGTCACGACACTGATTAAACAGTTAATCTTTTTACAGTGACGACAAAATTAGAAAATGAAATCTAGTCTAATTAGCTAATATGACAAATTGGAAAGGTCATTAAATCTGGTATATTTGTGATTCTTGGAGAAGTATTGACGATATTCAGAATGGGGTGCCATTTCTATACATTAAGTCCGGTATGTTTGCGAATGGGAGAGTTTCCTTTCAGGTCATGCCTCTGGAGTGTCGGGAAGTAATCTTTCTATGTTTTGTAATCATCAGTGGACTCACGCAGATGTGTGGGTTATGATGGATTATGGGGATAAAGAATTGTGGAAAATATTTTTATCATGTCAAGTGAAGGTAAAATTGTGTTTCAGATTGGATGAAGTTTCACGATTTACAATCCAAAATGACTCAATCAGATTTCCCAATGTTACTAACTGTGATAACTATTTTGTGGCGAAAGATCTACGTTGAAAGCCTTTTTTGGCCCTTTTGTGCAAAAGGTAACAAGAATGAGACAACCACAAAGGCATGAAAAAGCTCAGATGAAGACAATCGTATAATTAATAAGTAATTAGTAACAGTTCTGTATAAATTTTCTCAAGAGCTGTTAATTCTGTTTTTGTTGTAAATTTTAGAACACGATATTGCATATTACGGACTTCTTTGAACCATATCTACTTGTAAATCATGTTACTGCTTAAAGCTTATCAGTTATCATTATGCAATTGCCGATTTACGTAATCACGCAACTGATGCTTGTGCATCAGTGAGAGAGCTCGAATTTCATATTTACCGATCTTAGTCACTAGACAGTTCTTGCCTTAATTTTGAGATTGATTATTCAGTTTGTGAGTCGCTGTCGTGATTGAGAGGAAGAATTGATTTTTCTGTGAAGGTTATATTTTTTTTAGTCAATGTTTTCCTTATCTTAAACACAAGTCAAAGTGAAAACTTCATTGCATCATGAGCAAATACAGAACAACAATAGGTGCATATCCCTCAACTACTAAACAAAATCCTATTATGCTGATTCCAATTCCTTAAAAGTGTTAGCAATGTATGTGTATGTCAATTTTGTTCTTACACCAGTGGAAATATTCTTGTACTAAAATATGCTATATCCAGACTGTTCATAATTTTTTCTCAACTTTCTGGAGAAGTTTGTTAGTATGCTACTTTTTCTTGTTAAACTGACTCATAAATTTTCTGTTCTTGTGGTTTCCTGGTGTGTAGACTGATATGACATCCGTTTGGCTGTTGCGACTTGTTTTGTTAAGGAACCCATATACTTATTTATTGTCTCATTATTTTTGCAGGCACTGGATTTAGAAAGTGGTGCTCCATCACACCTATAAAAGGAACTGGTGTTTCATCACCAATTGGTCAAGAAGATCCTCAGTAGGAAGGAACACTTCCGGCCATATGGTGCTCATTAGAATTTGTTGTTAAAATCAGCTATGGGGTTCTTTTGAGTCTTTTTGATGTTGAATAACTCTTTGAAATTTTAACTTATTTGATGAAGTAATTTTGAAGCATTTATCTTTTTCACGCAACTTTTGTTACCACATAAAAGTTTTTTCACTAAAAGCTTGGCCAAACACATCAATTCCCGAGAAGCAATGGGTCTATTATCCAAGGAGACGAGGAGATCAACGATGATCTCGCACATTGTATTAGAGTAGGGTGGGTGAAATGGGGGCTCGCCTCCAGAGTGTTGTGCAATAAGAATGTGTCGCCTAGGCTGAAAGGTTTGTTCTACAGAGTGGTGCTTAGACCAACATTATTGTATGGGACAGAGTGCTGGCCAGTCAAAACGTTCACGTTTAGAACATGATGGTAACGGAGATGAGGATGCTAAGATCTATGTGTGGGCATACCCGGAGAGATATGATCAAGAATGAACTTATATTGGCTAAAGTGGGTGTGGTATCAGTTGAGGACAAGATGAGGGAAGCAAGACTGTGATGGTTCAGGCATGTGAAGAGAAGGGGTGAGGCTGCGCCAGTTAGGAGGTGCGAGAGGTTGGTTGTTGCACGAGTTAGAGGAGGTAAAGGTAGGCCGAAGAAGAACTGGGGAGCGTGGAGGTAGGAGGGGGGGGGGGTGATTGGATGGGACATAGCACAGCTTCAGCTGACTGAGGACATGACCTTAGATAGGAAGGTATGGAGGTCGAGTATTAAGGTAGAAGAGTAATAGGTAGCTGGAGAGAGAAGGGGGCCAGTTATCTGGAGTCCAGTACTTATTCTTCTCTTTTCTTTACCTTCTATAGTAGTACTCAGTTATCGCGTAGTCACTTATTCTTCGATGTGTATTACTATCTGTTGCTGCATTTGTTTTGTCTCTTACTATTTTGCCGTCTATTTTCGCCAAGGGTCTATTGGAAACAACCTCTCTATCCTAAAAAGGTAGGGGTAAGACCTGTGTACATCCTACCGTCCTCAGACCCCATTTGTGGGATTACATTGGATATGTTGTTGTTGTTGTATTTCATAACTTTATATAGATACTTTAAGCTTGAAAAGAAAACAGCGACGATAGATTTCAACGAAGGCAGGGTAAGAGAAACATGATAACAATTAAATATGAAAATGAGCATTGCATTACCACTAGAAATTCAACTAGGGGCGTACATGGACCGGGTTGGTTCGGATTTTTTAAACACCAAACCAAACCAATTGCGTCGGGTTTTTGAATTTATAGACCAAACCAAACCAATAAAATTCGGGTTTTTCAACCTCGGGTTTTTCGGGTTTTTTTTCCGGAATAGTCTTGATACAAAACATAGAACTTTTACTTCAAATATTTCTTTAGTCCTAGTAAGATACAACTATATAATTAAGGTGTTTCATAAGAAAATAACACAAAATGTGAGAATAGTGATGACATTGTATTAAAATATTCAATAAAAGATAATAAAATCGGTTAAAATAAATATTGTCAATTAATAAGCCATAAAGAAAATGACCATAATCTAAAAATACTAAGTCATGCTAAAATAAGTACGGCTAATAAGTATTAATTATATGACAAGAAAAAAAAACTTAAGTTATGTATTTTCATTCTCTAAACCAATTATGAAAAACTAAAGAATAGATATCCAACATTATTGTCATTCCTAGTGGTAAATTGAATTTCTTTTGTTAGTATTAGTGTTGAGTTGGTTTTGGTTTGGACTTTATATGTGTTATTAACATCCATAGGATATAAAACTTACCCACATTCAAAATTCTAATTAAGTTCAAGCTTAAATAATATGATACTAATAGATAAAAAACTACAAAAAAATTTAAGAAATATTTATAAATTACATTAATAAATAAATATTTTTATGTATAAAATATTTTAAAAATTGAATACATGTAATGTCGGGTTAGTTTGATTCGGTTTGACTTTTTTTTAGCTAAAACCAAACCAAACCAATTATGATTGGGTTTTTTTGTCCAACACCAAACCAAATCAAACCAAACCACTAGTCGGATTTTTTCTCAGTTTGACTCGATTTATCGATTTGGTGCGATTTGTCGGTTTACTTTGTACACTCCTAAATTCAACATAATGAAAGAACTTATAAAAGTAAAGTTTTTTCTCTCCAGGTGAGAGCAGCAACTATTTTATTTTATTAATATCTAGCTCATTTCCCTTGATTAAAAAAAAAAAAAATGCAAGCTCATTGAAAGTTACAAGGGCCATGCAACTCTACTCCTTATCGTGTCTTTGCTTCACAATATTGATAAGACGCAACATCTTTTCCTTCTGCAAAAAGATATGACACAAATAAAGTCAACAACATATAGAATTTACGTTATACGTACACGCTGACAACATAACTAATTATTTTCCGCTATTGATGAATTTTAACATGTGATAGTATGTTAGTTATTATCTTTAATTATTATATTATATAAATATTTATCTTTCACCTATCAGCGCATAAACTTAAACTTCAATATATGCGATGAGAAGAAAACAAACCTCTGCTTTCAGGTCCATCAACGATTCGTGTTGAGGGAAAAGTATGTTGTAGTATTCATGCTTAATAGCCTCGTTATCTTTATTGAATTCCCTAATAATTGAAAGCGCCATAACGAATATTTCGTGAAGAATGTAAAAAAGAAATAGAGTTTAATTTGTATTCATCAACATCGTAAAGAAAATTTTATATTGTCTAGTCATCCGATATTTATAAATAATCCTCCACAAAAAGCTAGATTTATAAACCTTAAATAAGACAAATAAGTTGTTACAACAGGTAACTCTGACCTGATAGCTAGTGTGAAATATTTTACCTTCAGTGGATGTTATCAACTAAACTAAAATAATTAAATAACTAGAAAAAGGGGAAAAGAAAAGAAAATGAAAAAGAAACTCACTTGATAAGTTCTACCTCTCTGAGCTAGAACTCTTTTTCGAGAAGCCATTGGTTAGTCAGAAATTAGAGAGCAAATACATAGTAAAGAAGCTTTTTTTCCTTTATTTAGTTGCTATATGACTTGACAGAGAGACTAGGGTTGTTCAAAATCGAACCGTAACCGATAACCCAACCGCAAAATTGGCTTATTAACTTATTGGTAATGGGTTATCGGATTAACGGTCGGTGAACGGATTCAAATTTTATTGTTAATGGCTTATTGGTGCGGGGGCGGATTACCCAATTTCCTTATCGGATTAACCGTTAACCCGTTAAGACTTATCATATTTATATTTTTACCCCCAAATATATAAAGTATCTATTATAAATCTTAAATCTAAAGGCTATTGAGTATCTTATTTCACTTCTTATCTATTCACCTTTGTTAAGGGAAATAGAAAGAGAGATTCATGGCAAAGAAAAACACTAGTCATGTGTTAATGGTCACTTTGTTGATGGTAATATTCATGGCAATTTGCCTTTACAGTGGCAATGACTATTTTACGGAGTGCAGAGGCTACTGTCGGAAAGGCTATAGGAGACAATCTATATTTTTCGTAATTAACAGTTTAGATGAACCGAGATTATGTAATCTACACAATAACTACTCATTAAATAACAAGGTTTGAAGCAAAAACGAACCAGAAAGGAAATATAACGAAGAAAAAAAAAAGGAAGGGGGGGGGGGGGTGTGAGGAAAAGAATGAGAAAGAGAAAATAATCGCAAATTAGGAACAGACATATATTTCTTTTAACTTTTTAGTTGATAGATTAAAGTACTTACTTTTAGTAAAATAAAGATGAAGTGCTTAGCTTGTATGGTGCAATTTTTGGTATTGCAATTAATTTTTTCACATTTTTCATAAAATCTAGATGTTGAACTTTGTTGAGTATTTTAGAAGTATTTAACTTTATGAGCTCGATTTTAAAGGTTCTTGGCACCGAGCTCATTGTAATTTTAAAATTAATGAGTTGATATCTAGTAGCCTTTGAAAATTTGGTTAGTTTGCACATGAAACTATATACTCAGCATATAAAACAGTAGGTTCAGATGAATTTAATGCCAAACCACTAGATCAGCTTCTGCCAATAGTTCTTTCCATTTGTAAATTTTTCCTATGGGTGTTAGTGTTACACCTCGAAAAAAATTCCCGTTAACGTACAGTGGATAGGCTGACGAAGGATAAGATGTAGATGATGTTTGGGCAAGTAAGAATTAGTCTTTAATGGTCCTAATTAAGATTTCAAGACATTTGAAGTAGGAGATGAAAGTTGGTAAGGAAAGTGAGGTATATGTCATGTGTCGATCAAGATTTACGAGTATCGAATTGATGATGACTTAATGAAGTTTTGGAGAAGAGTTGTAATGCCCCTTGTATTGTTAATGAAGTGTTAAATAAGTGTTAAGAAGGTTCCATAAGGATTTAAGAACAAACAAATAAAGGAATTGAGTTTATGGGAACTTTGGTAAAACTTGGCAAAATTTTGGACAAAATTTTGGTCCACATTGGTGGGGGAATATCTCCTAGAATATGAGGAGTTTTTGTGTGTTTCTTTTTTCAAATTGAATTTTATCGAGTCTAGTTTCCAACGCAATAAACCGCTCATCAATGTGAGGTCTGAGTAAAAAGTTATGGCCATTCAATGACGACTACAA
The DNA here is from genome assembly GCF_029784015.1 of Lycium ferocissimum. Taxonomy (NCBI): domain Eukaryota; kingdom Viridiplantae; phylum Streptophyta; class Magnoliopsida; order Solanales; family Solanaceae; genus Lycium; species Lycium ferocissimum. The sequence continues at coordinate 54,662,291 of NC_081347.1, forward strand.
AGGTAGAAATCCTACGGACCATTTGACGCCCGTAGACTTTTGACGGTCCGTAGGAAATCCTACGGTCCGTCAAATGGACCCGGCCCAGCGTCAAATGGTCACGTGACCCATTTTTGACTGGGCAGTTCTACGGACAATTTTGACGGTCCGTAGGAATTTATACTGACCCGTCAAAATGGGCGTAGAATTGCAGAACCGGATCGATTTCAAGTTATTAAAGGAGACCCACATTCATTTAATTCATTTCATTTTTCATTCCACACAAAGTCAAGAACTCTCTAGAATATTCTCCACTCTTCACACAAGAAATCAAAGGAAATCAAAGATCAATACCAAGAAATCAAGTGAATCAAGTGTAAGAAATTCATCAAAGTTCATCCAAGTCAAGAAATCCCAAGAAAAATGAACTAGGGTTTTGTGTAAGGAGAGTATTACCACTCAAGGTTTATTCCTACACCATCTAAGGTAAGTTTCATGACCTTTACATGCTATTTGAAGTATTTATACGTTGAAACACATGGGTTGTGGAAGAGTGCAATAAATGGGTCATCAAATGGATGAATAGTGTCATTATTGAATAGTAGTGGAAGTAAATCATGGAAATGAGTATGTTGATGATATAAATGCGTTATAAATGACTTATAGAACATGAAATAAGCATTGGATACGAAAGAATGCGAAAGTGAATTTTAGTCATGAATATGGAGAGTTAAAGTAGAATTGTGAAACGCGAATTATGTAAATGAATGACGATTGTTTTTGGTGATGTTGTGATGATTGTTATGAATGTTGGGAGTTGATATGGACTATGGCGGAAAGTTATATAAACAAAGGAAATGCTGCCCAAATTTCTATAGCTTTAGTAAGTATGTTTTCGCGATTATATAGCTAATGTCGATACGAATTCCATTGAAGGTAAACGAGTGCATTAAAGGAGAACGAGCAAGCGATAGAATAGCTAAACGACAAAGGTATGTGAGGCTTAGCCCTTTTCTTTCTAAGGCATGAGTCCTATGGCATGAAATTCATCTTTTACTATAAATGTTCCATCTCCAAGAAAGTTAAGAGTCCCCACTCATGAATAGCCATACGAGATAAGAGATATGAGATGAATCCGATAATGATGATAGTAAGCTAAAGTCTAGAAATGCTATAGCCTATGATATGATGCCTCTAAGAAGTCAATGATGTAATCTATGTAATCTAATGATATTGATCATTATGTACACTCACCTTATGCTTGTTCCTTCAAGGTGAGGCAGAATACGTAAGAATGCTCATAACGACATCGGGGGTCCACGACTTTACATCACCCCGATAAAGTATGAATAGCTAAGAGTCTCTATGCATGTAATATAATAAGTATATGATGTCAAGCATACCATGATGAGTTATGATAAGCATGTTATGATAAGCATGATGTAATGAGTATATGATGATATCACACCGCGCCTATATGGCCGGGCAGACACCGCCAAGGCGGGCGGCTATACACCATGGCCGGGCATAGGCAAGCACCACTAGTCGGCGATGAGATAATATCCGGACGCAGGGCTAATGATGATGCTAATGCTATTGATTATTACACCGTACCTATATGGTCGGGCGGATTTATGCATATATGAGATGATGATGAGTATGAAAGTAAGCCAGTATGTATGATGTACTTTATGATTTAGTCAGTTACAGATTGCTCCTTATTGATGCCTCCTTATTTCATTGATGATTCATTATTGTGTATGCCTTACATACTCAGTACAATATTCGTACTGACGTCCTTTCTTCGGACGTGTTCATGCCCATGTAGACAAGGAGGTGACCCGTATTCAAAGCTAGCGGGCCTGATTTGAGAGCACTCCATATTCCGGAGGTGCCACAGATTATTCTTTTGGTACATATTTGTATATTCATATTTTGGGCATGACGGGGTCCTGTCCCGTCCATATGTCTAGTATTCTAGTAGAGGCTCGTAGATACGCAGTGTGGATAGTATGGTCCCATGGCTTTATGTATATGCATGTATATATTATTTTGATAGCCGAAGGGCTTATGTTTATAAAAGCAAATGTGTTTCAGAAAATGCCAGTCTTATACATTTATGCATATAGCGCGAATGAGAGCAGATGAGTAGTAACAGTATGAGTGGTGTTCGGTGGTTAGCCCCGGATACCCGTCGCGGCCCGTAGTTCGGGTCGTGACAGAAGTGGTATCGGATACCCTAGGAAGTGTCTACAAGCCGTGTCTAGTAGAGTCTTGTTTATGGTGTGTTGCGCGCCACGCTAATAAACAGGAGGCTACAGGGCATTTAGGAAAATGACCATCTTTCTTCATATGAGATCGTGCGATAGAGCCGAGTATAAGATTTAAATCCTCCCTAATGAGTATGTTGTGATTTCAGAAATGCCGCCAAAGGGAAAAGCTAAAGAGCCCAAGGGCAAAGTTACTATGAAAAGGCGGGGCGAAAAGAGAGCCGCCCATGAATGCAAATGAGGATGAATCACATCATGAGGCTTTATCTAGTGCCTCCAATACTCCGCCTATTACGAAGAGCAAGAAGGGCTTTGTTCCGTGTACTTCGGTCAACAAGTGATCGAAGCTATTAATTTATTGATTTTATTGGTTGTGGCTCGGGCACAACGACGTAACGTGGGGCCAAGTGATCGTTCGGCTAGTACTAGAGCCCGCGATTTCATGAGTCTAAATCCACCGGGGTCAAAGCCATGAAGACCCACAAGGCTTCATTGATGAGATGCTACGAACATTGCGGATTATATGCTTCGAGACCGAGTTTGGCATCATATAGACTCCGAGATGTGGCGCTTTATGGTACAATAATTGGATAGCATCGAGGCAAGAAAATGCGCCTCCTCCCGTGTGGCAAGAATTTGTTGATGCTTTCATTCGTCATTATTTGCCACCCGAGGTCCGCCGAGCTAGAGCGGATAGATTATTAAACTTGAAGCAAGGCAATGTGAGTGCCCGAGAGTATAGCCTTCAATTTAATTCCTTGGCTAGATATGCCCCGACGATGGTGGCCGATATGGGCGACAGAGTGTATAGATATGTGAGTGGCCTAGGGCCACATTTGTTCAAAGACTGCTTAACAGCTTCATTGCAAGACGGGATGGACATCTCCCACATTCAAGCCCATGCCCAAAATCTCGAAGGGCAACAACCTCCACAAAGAGGTGAACGTGATGTTGATAGGGGGCCAAGTAAAAGAGCTAGATCTATGGGCACAGGCCGTGATTATAGAGGGGGATCGAGTGGACATTTTCTAGGCACTCAGGTCAGTCAGCGACGAGTGCACCTCCCCAATTTGCAGATAGAAGATTTGATCGCTCTTTCCGTTCAGGACGGGGCCAGAGTTCATGTTATACCTCGCATTTTGAGCGTATTCGGAAAAATTGGAAACAAGTCGGAATGGTAGGAATTAAGGTTCTAATTGGATTCTACTTAGTGTGCATGGGATGTTTAAGGAAATATCGACGCGAAAATATTAAGGAAGGTTAAGGATATTGTAATGTACTGATTTTGTTTGGTTCATAAGTTGGTTATGGAAAATGTAGATATGGAAATATCGGAAAAGACTAAGGGCAAAATGGTAATATTGAGAAAAGTCGAGGGGAAAAAGGGGAATTTCACATAAGGGTTCAAGAATATTCCTAAAAGGGCCCTAATGGCCATGTGACAAAAAAAAGAGAAAGAAAAGATGACAACAAAATAATAAGTCATCTTTTAGAAATAAAAGGAAAATGGAAGAAAAATCTAGAGAGGGGCATGTGCCCCTCACATGCATGCAAGTAGGATGAATATATATAGGAGAGAAGAGTATTCATCTTTTATTAAGAAAGAAAGAACAAGAAAAACAAGAGAAAAGGAAAGAAGGGCATTCGGCCCTATGCTCCAAAAATTCACCCTAAAAAATCTTGCCTCTAAAATTATTCTCTTGCTATATTCCTACTAATTCAAGGTCCCTCTACAACGTGGTGCAATTATTTCGGAAGATAACCCGTTGGTTTTGTCGTTTGGATGAATTGGTCAAGTAAAGAAGATTGAAGAAAAAGGTAAGGATTCATCCCATTTATTTATGTTATGAAGGTTGGTTTGTGTTGGGGAATATGTAAATGAGTAGAAATCATGAAAATATGGATGTTTGCATGGTATTTATATATGCATGTTTATGGCCGTGTGTGTATGTTGTTGTATGGTTGAGATGAGTTGATTTTATGTTGTATTATAGTTGTGATTATGGTGGAATTTGTATTGGAAATGAAAGTAGAACGAAAATGGATTGAAGTTGAAAATTCCATGTTGGCCGTGGGATTAGATGTGAGGTAATGGAAATGGTTTAATGTTGTTTAATATGCTAATTGTGTGGTTGTGATCCTTACAAGGTAAATGAAGGATATATGGGTTAAGTTTGCATGAAAATGGAATATGGAGAATTATGTCGCATTAATGTGATTTTATGTTCTTATGATAATTGAGTGGTTAGGGTGTGAATTATGATGATTGTTGATGAACTTGGAAGATAGGAATATGTTATGAATATGTATGTTAAAGATTAGAAGATTTGGATAAATTATGGCTTTGGTGGAGAGTGTAGATTTTGTATAGTTTGTGTGTATATTGTAGAAATGATATGAAATGCTTCCGAATAGCATTGTAACGATTTTGGTTAGCAATGAATGTGAGTGTGATGGTGTTGGATTGAACATGTGAAGCCGGAATGGAAATTATTGCATTATGTCGAAAAGTTGGCTAGTTATGTTATATTGTGTTTTGTTGATGTCTTTGGTGTTGTTGTTGGGTTGTTGTTGACTATTTTGAGCCGAGTTGAAACTCGGGGGTGCTATAGGTATAGGGGAGGTGCTGCCCAAATTTTTGTAGACAAGTATTGGTTAAGAATGGAATTTCTAAGTCTCATGAATAGTAACTGGTCAATATGACCATTTGCAGATTTTCGACGAAACGGGATTTGATTTTTGGCAATCGTGAAGAGCAGGAAAGGTATGTAAAGCTCTCCCATTTCTTCTATTGGCACGTCTTAGATGCATTAGGCTTGACTTTGGACCTCGGGGGCACCTCTATTCCTCTGAATCCACGTCCAAAAACGCCTCTTTTTCATTCAGTCGAATTGAACTAAATATTTTGCGAATAGTTAGAAAATTTGTTTAAACCCCTAAAACTTGTATAAATGCATTTCGATTGTCCTAATATCCTTGTAAGTGACGTTATGAGTTTAACATATGTAATTTGCGTCCGCCACCTCAATTGACCGAGGTGGGCCCACTATTTCTGATTTTACCCTTTTGTGTCTATGACTTGTCTTCGAGCGGCTCTTAAAAGAAAACGTTTTAACTACTCCTCTATTTATTACTTAAAAATTATTTTGAATATTCCGTTAAGTTAGAGATGCGTTACCTGACTGTATCACGAATCCGAACGTTCTGTTTCGACATAACCCTCCGTGATGTCCGAAAGGTATGTACTATGACTCCGTCCGATTTCATTGATTTGATTTGTCACTTGATCTGCCTCATCGAGTCTCTGGACATATGTATGTTATTTTATTGCATTAGTTTCTCACTACTCCACTCGTGGATGCCTCAATGTTTCCCACACTGAGCCCGGGCCAGGATATGTTCTCAAGCGTATTTCTGCATTGTTCGCCGCGCTCCGGTGTGAGGGGGAAGGTATTACACGTACATGGGTTACGGTGTATGATGTGCCATGTACGTATATTCTGATATCTGATTATGTGATGTGATGTGGCCACTTGGTATGTTATGCTTTGTTTCGGAGATATCCCTACTCGAAGTATGATGTGCTTTGGCGCGGGACGAAGGAGCGCCTCTACAACCGTTCACCGAGTCCCATAGCGGGCGGCTTTTGCATATGTTTTCTGCATGCATTACGTATGATTTCTGGTACGCATTTTTGATTACCTATGCGTCTCCATTGTTTTCCGCACATTCTGTTTTGATTTTAATTTTATTTATTACATGCTCTGCTTTACATATTCAGTACATTTTCCGTACTGACCCCCCTCTCTTCGGGGGTTGCGTTTCGTGCCGCGCAGGTACAGACATTTGATTTGCTGATTCGCCCGCCTAGGTTGTTTGCTCAGTACGGTTGAAGTGCTCCTTTGTCCGGGGCCCGTATTTTGGTATAAAATTTTTCGTTGCATTTGTACATATTCGTTACGGGGTACGACGGGGCCCGTCCCGTCATATGATTATGTTTTGTTCGTGAGGTACGTAGACATGTGGTGTGGGTTACGTATATGTTCCGTGAGATTTGCGTACGTTTAGAGTTTATCTATGTTTTGTGACGGCCTTATCGGCCTTCGTGCGGCATGCCCACTTGTCCTTGTTAAATTATTATTTCTGTTTGTCTTTAATATTTTGCCAATTTAGGGTAAGGTACGTATGAGTGCCCAACTAGGGCACGAGTCGCGGCCTACGGAGTTGGGTCGTGACAGTTCAAGGGCCCCAGGTTCACAGTTTGGGGGAGATTATAGTCAGAGGAGACCTCCAGTGCCACGATGCAGTCAGTGCGGTAGATTACATTACGGGATGGTGCCGCCGGGGGTTCAGATGCTTGTTACACTTGTGGTCGGGTAGGGCATATGATGAGAGATTGCCCGTCGATGAGCGGCAGAGCTAGGACCCACCCACGGGATCGGCGACGGGTTCTTCTTCAAAGACGTCCTACGGGCGGACTCCTCGGACTCCGGCAGCCGAGGTAGAGGCCGAGGGGGTATCTACTTCGGGTGCCACACGGCACGCTTATATGCTTTAGCCGGACGACAGGATCTCGAGTCGTCTCCAGATGTGGTCACAGGTACATTGACTGTGTTTTCTCATGACGTGTATGCATTGATAGATCCGGGTTTCACGTTATCATATATTACTCCCTATGTTGCTAATCGTATTGGGGTGAAACCCGAGCCAATTAAACCTTTCGAGGTATCCACTCCGGTTGGTGATCTCGTGATAGCTGAACAAGTGTATAAAGATTGTATAATTGTGATATGTGATCGCCAAACCAAAGCCGATTTAGTTGAGCTAGAAATGCTAGACTTTGATGTTATTATGGGTATGGATTGGTTGGCCTCATGCTATGCTAATGTTGATTGCCGAATGAAATTAGTTCGATTCCAATTTTCAGGAGAGCCCGTGCTTGAATGGAAGGGTAATACGGCAACCCCGAGAGGTAGGTTTATTTCCTACCTTAAGGCAAGAAAGATGATAGCTAAGGGCTATATTTATCATTTAGTCCGAGTTCACGACACCGAGGCAACATCGCCAACTTTCCAATCTGTTCCGGTAGTAAATGAATTTCCGGATGTATTTCCAGATGAACTTCCAGGCCTTCCTCCAGAAAGGGAGATTGAGTTTGCCATTGATGTATTGCCGGATATCGAGCCTATTTCTATTCCTCCTTATCGAATGGCTCCGGCAGAATTGAAGGAACTAAAGGCCCAGTTGAAAGATTTGCTTGAAAAGGGGTTCATTAGACCAGTTAATCACGTGGGGAGCGCCGGTTTTATTTGTGAAAAAGAAAGATGGCTCGCTTTACGAATGTGCATTGATTACGAACGGTGAATAAAGTGACCATAAAGAATAAATATCCTCTTCCGAGAATTGATGATTTATTTGATCAATTACAAGGTGCCAAGTGGTTTTCCAAAATAGACTTGAGATCGGGTTATCATCGAGTAGAGTCGAGAGAAGACATTCCCAAAACGACCTTGAACGAGATATGGCCATTATGAATTTCGGGTGATGTCATTTGGGCTAACTAATGCCCGGCGGTGTTCATGAATTTAATGAATAATGTATCAAGCTCTCTTGGATCTATTCGTAATAGTATTCATTGATGATATTGGTGTACTCTCGTACAGAATCAGAACATGCAGACCATTTACGTATTGTTCTTGGAATTCTCCGAACTCGGGAGTTGTATGCAAAATTTTCAAAGTGCGAGTTCTGGCTAAATTCTGTGACATTCTTGGGCCATGTGATTTCAGATGATGGCATTCGAGTTGACACTCAGAAAATTGAAGCTGTAAAGACTTGGCCAAGGCCTACGACGCCTACAGAAGTTCGTAGTTTTCTGGGATTGGCAGGCTATTATAGAAGATTTGTAGAGGGCTTTTCATCTATTTCAGCCCCATTGACGAAGTTAACTCAGAAATCAGCAAAATTTCAGTGGAATGACGCTTGTGAGCGTAGCTTCCAAGAGTTGAAGGACAGGTTAACCTCAGCTCCAGTCTTAACGCTTCCAGAAGGGCCGGATGGCTATGTTGTGTATTGTGATGCTTCCGGTGTGGGGGTAGGATGTGTATTAATGCAGCATGGAAAAGTCATTGCTTATGCTTCGAGCGGTAAACGAAAACATGAAAAGAATTACCCAACCCATGATCTTGAATTGGCTGCAGTTATTCATGCCTTGAAAATGTGGAGACATTATTTATATGGCGTGCATGTCGACATCTACACAGATCATAAGAGCCTCCAATATATTTTCAAACAAAAGGAGTTGAATGCGCGACGACGGGCGGTGGTTAGAATTATTGAAAGATTATGATGTGAATATCTTATACCACCCCGGAAAGGCAAATGTAGTAGCGGATGCGCTTAGCCGCCGATCAATGAGTAGCTTATGTGAAGTGCCCTCGGGGAAGAAAGAAATGATTCGCGAGCTCCATCAACTAGCTAGCCTTGGAGTGCGCATAATTGATTCAGGCGATGCAGGAGTCAGTGTTAACAATCCCACTATTTCATCCTTGGATGCGGAAATAAAAGAGCGTCAATACGAGGATCCCAAGTTGAAGTATTATAAAGGTGTGAAATTTCCAAAAAAAAAGTCACCATTTGAAGTCTCGGTAGATGGGGTTCTCAGGTACCAGAATAGGTTATGTGTCCCGGATGTTGCGGGACTTCGTCGTCAGATTCTAGAAGAAGCTCATCATTCTCGGTATTCTATTCATCCAGGGGCGACGAAAATGTATCATGACCTTAAATTGAGGTATTGGTGGGATGGCATGAAAAGAGACATAGCAGAATTTGTAGCCAAATGTCTGAATTGTCAGCAAGTAAAGGTAGAACATCAAAAGCCAGGAGGATTATTGCAAGCAATGGAAATTCCTACGTGGAAATGGGAAGTGATCAATATGGATTTTATTGTAGGATTGCCCCGCTCTCGAGGCAAGTATGATTCCATATGGGTGATTGTGGATAGATTGACAAAAGCGACCCGTTTCTCCCGATCGAACTACGTATTCAGCTGAAGATTATGCAAGGTTATATCTTAAGGAGATTGTAAGGCTTCACGGTATTCCAATATCTATCATCACAGACAGAGGAGCACAGTTCACCGCCAAATTCTGGAAATCCTTTCAAGAGGGTCTAGGTACTCAAGTAAGGCTTAGTACAGCATTTCACCCGCAGACTGACGGACAAGCCGAGCGTACTATTCAGACTTTGGAAGATATGCTAAGGGCATGTGTTTTAGATTTTGGTGGTAGTTGGGATGACCATTTACCCTAATCGAATTTGCCTACAACAATAGCTACCATTCTAGTATCCAAATGGCTCCGTACGAAGCTTTATATGGAAGGAAATGTAGATCTCCGATTGGATGGTTTGATGTCGGAGAAGTGCAATTGATAGGCCCCGAGTTGATTCAGCAAGCCATAGAAAAAGTCAAGGTGATCCGAGATCGATTATTGACAGCCCAAAGTCGCCAAAAGTCTTATGCGGATAACCGCCGGCGAGATTTAGAATTTCAAGTCAACGATTGGGTATTTCTGAAAGTATCGCCAATGAAAGGGGTAATGAGATTTGGTAAGAAAGGGAAGTTAAGTCCTCGCTATATTGGACCTTACAGAATCATTCGCAAGGTAGGTCAAGTAGCGTATGAATTAGACTTGCCTTCAGAGCTTGAATTAGTTCACCCAGTATTTCATGTTTCAATGCTCCGCAAATGTGTGGGAGACCCCACAAAGATCGTGCCAATAGATGATGTTCAGATCACAGAAAAGCTAGCTTATGAAGAAGTGCCTATTACTATACTAGACAGGCAAGTACGAAGACTTCGGAATAAGGAAATAGCTTCAGTCAAAGTCCTATGGCGAAATAATAACCGGGAAGAAATGACTTGGGAAGTGGAAGAGAAGATGAAGTCTACATATCCACACCTATTTCAGCCCCCGGAAGAGACCTATGATGAGACATCGAGGTTTTAAGGTATGTATGCTTTTCTTTTATGCATATGGGTCGTGTGTGGCCAATTCATATTGCTATTGTGTTGTGGCCCTGTGAGGCAATGTTATTATGGGTTGTTGTGACGGGATGGTAGTGCCATATTATAGGGGAAACTCTGGCGAAATTTTTCTAGAATTCCCGATGACTTAACATTCGAGGACGAATGTTCCAAAAGGGGGGAAGAATGTTACACCTCGAAAAAAATTCCCGTTAATGTACAGTGGATAGGCTGACGAAGGATAAGATGTAGATGATGTTTGGGCAAGTAAGAATTAGTCTTTAATGGTCCTAATTAAGATTTCAAGACATTTGAAGTAGGAGATGAAAGTTGGTAAGGAAAGTGAGGTATATGTCATGTGTCGATCAAGATTTACGAGTATCGAATTGATGATGACTTAATGAAGTTTTGGAGAAGAGTTGTAATGCCCCTTGTATTGTTAATGAAGTGTTAAATAAGTGTTAAGAAGGTTCCATAAGGATTTAAGAACAAACAAATAAAGGAATTGAGTTTATGGGAACTTTGGTAAAACTTGGCAAAATTTTCGGACAAAATTTTGGTCCACATTGGTGGGGGAATATCTCCTAGAATATGAGGAGTTTTTGTGTGTTTCTTTTTTTCAAATTGAATTTTATCGAGTCTAGTTTCCAACGCAATAAACCGCTCATCAATGTGAGGTCTGAGTAAAAAGTTATGGCCATTCAATGACAGACTGTCTGAGCAGAGAAATCCTACGGACCATTTGACGCCCCGTAGAACTTTTGACGGTCCGTAGGAAATCCTACGGTCCGTCAAATGGACCCAGCCCAGCGTCAAATGGTCACAGTGACCCATTTTGACTGGGGCAGTTCTACGGACAATTTTGACGGTCCGTAGGAATTTATACGGCCGTCAAAATGGGCGTAGGATTACCGACGGGATCAGATTTCAAGTTATTAAAAGGAGACCCACATTCATTTAATTCATTTCATTTTTCATTCCACACAAAGTCAAGAACTCTCTAGAATATTCTCCACTCTTCACACAAGAAATCAAAGGAAATCAAAGATCAATACCAAGAAATCAAGTGAATCAAGTGTAAGAAATTCATCAAAGTTCATCCAAGTCAAGAAATCCCAAGAAAAAATGAACTAGGGTTTTTGTGTAAGGAGAGTATTACCACTCAAGGTTTATTCCTACACCATCTAAGGTAAGTTTCATGACCTTTACATGCTATTTGAAGTATTTATACGTTGAAACACATGGGTTGTGGAAGAGTGCAATAAATGGGTCATCAAATGGATGAATAGTGTCATTATTGAATAGTAGTGGAATTAAATCATGGAAATGAGTATGTTGATGATATAAATGCGTTATAAATGACTTATAGAACATGAAATAAGCATTGGATACGAAAGAATGCGAAAGTGAATTTTAGTCATGAATATGGAGAGTTAAAGTAGAATTGTGAAACGCGAATTATGTAAATGAATGACGATTGTTGTTGGTGATGTTGTGATGATTGTTATGAATGTTGGGAGTTGATATGGACTATGGCGGAAAGTTATATAAACAAAGGAAATGCTGCCCAAATTTCTATAGCTTTAGTAAGTATGTTTTCGCGATTATATAGCTAATGTCGATACGAATTCCATTGAAGGTAAACGAGTGCATTAAAGGAGAACGAGCAAGCGATAGAATAGCTAAACGACAAAGGTATGTGAGGCTTAGCCCTTTTCTTTCTAAGGCATGAGTCCTATGGCATGAAATTCATCTTTTACTATAAATGTTCCATCTCCAAGAAAGTTAAGAGTCCCCACTCATGAATAGCCATACGAGATAAGAGATATGAGATGAATCCGATAATGATGATAGTAAGCTAAAGTCTAGAAATGCTATAGCCTATGATATGATGCCTCTAAGAAGTCAATGATGTAATCTATGTAATCTAATGATATTGATCATTATGTACACTCACCTTATGCTTGTTCCTTCAAGGTGAGGGGAGATACGTAAGAATGTTTCATAACGACATCGGGGGTCCACGATTTTTCATCACCCCGATAAAGTATGAATAGCTAAGAGTCTCTATGCATGTAATGTAATAAGTATATGATGTCAAGCATACCATGATGAGTTATGATAAGCATGTTATGATAAGCATGATGTAATGAGTATATGATGATATCACACCGCGCCTATATGGCCGGGAAGACACCGCCAAGGCGGGCAGCTATACACCATGGCCGGATAACACATCTCGGTCACACTAGTGGGCAGCATGAGATAATATCCTAGACGCAGGCTAATGATGATGCTAATGCTATTGATTATTACACCGTACCTATATGGTCGGGCAGCTTATACATTTATGCATATATGAGATGATGATGAGTATGAAAGTAAGCCAGTATGTATGATGTACTTTATGATTCAGTCAGTTACAGATTGCTCCTTATTGATGCCTCCTTATTTCATTGATGATTCATTATTGTGTATGCCTTACATACTCAGTACAATATTCGTACTGACGTCCTTTCTTCGGACGCTGTGTTCATGCCCACAGGTAGACAAGGAGGTGACCCAGACTCATAGGAGCTAGCGGGCCGATTTGAGAGCACTCCATATTCGGAGGTGCCACAGACTATTCTTTTGGTACATATTTGTATATTCATATTTTGGGCATGACGGGGTCCTGTCCCGTCCATATGTCTAGTATTCTAGTAGAGGCTCGTAGATACGCAGTGTGGGTAGTATGGTCCCATGGCTTTATGTATATGCATGTATATATTATTTTGATAGCCGAAGGGCTTATGCTTATAAAAGCAAATGTGTTTCAGAAAATGCCAGTCTTATATGATTATGAGCATATAGCGCGAATGAGAGCAGATAAGTAGTAACAGTATGAGTGGTGTTCGGTGGTTATCCCCGGATACCCGTCGCGGCCCGTAGTTCGGGTCGTGACAGTTAGAAATTGCTGAATTTGTTAATAAAATTTGTAAATATTTTCAGTTTTGACTTAAAAAGGGAAAAAATCGACGATGCCACTAAAAAATCGACCATGCCACTTTTACGAAAATATAATCCATGATAATATATGCATGCTTCGCGCCGAAGTGAGAGCATCTTCATTTATGTTGGTTTACTGGAGCCAATTGTAATTTCAAACTTGAGTTTCTTTTCATTTGGTATTCATAACTTTATATAAATACTTTACGACTTTCAAAAAAAAAAAAAAAAAACACAATGACAATAGATTTCAAGGAAGGCAAGGTAAGAGAAACATGATAACAATTAAATCTGAAAATGAGCATTGTATTACCACCAGAAATTCGAGATAATTAGATAACTTATAAGAGTTAAGTTTTTCTCTCCAGAGTAAGAGCTGCATCTATTTTATTTTATTAATATCTAACTCTTTTCCCTTGATAAAAAAACAATGCAATCTCATTGAAAGTTTATAGGCCCATACAACTCTATCTTTATCATGTCTTTTCTTCACAATATTTATAAAAAGCGACATCTTTTCCTTCTGCAAAAAGGAAAGACACAAATAAAGTCAATAATCTATAGGATTCACGTTATAATTATTGACAACTAACTATTTTACGCTATTGATGAATTTTAAAATGTGATAGTATGTTAGTTACCATCTTTACCATACTATATAATTTTTTTTTTTTCTTCTATCATTGCATAGAACTCATACTTCAATATATGTGATGAGATGTAAACTAACCTCTGCTTTTAGCAGTGGGGAGCTAAAATTTTCATTAAGGGGTGTCAAAATATAAAGAAGTAAATTCATGAAGAAGCCAAGGAGTGTCAATATGTAATATATGTACATAAAAATAAAAAATTTACCTAGCTACACCGTGTAATTTTTCAACGAAGGGGTGTCAACCGACACCCCTCAACTACATGTGCCTTCGCCACTGGCTTTTAGTTGGTCAATCAATATTTATGTTGCAAGAAAAGCATGTTCTAGTTCGCAAGCTTAAGAGCCTCGTGTTTTTTTTTTTTTTTTTTTTTTTTTTTTTTTTTTGATTTCCCTAATAATTGAAAGCACCATAAAGAATATTTCGTAAAGAATTCTATGATTCGGTTTGTATCAATCCCTGTGGAGAGGAAAAATGCTCTCTTCTCTCTCCTAAATTTTGCATGCGAAAAAACAGTAAACCCTACTCTAAACCCTAAACCATCGCCATTTTTGGCTGGCAGCTGGCTCACCTCTTTCCATTGTTTGAGGGGAGGATGTCCCTCCTATAAACCCTTCGCATGAACATATTGCTATTACGTCTGGTGAGCAGATCGTTTCTTACACAAATTATGCAAATATTATCAAACGCTCACATACCATGCAGATCAAGAATGTAGAACCAATCCCTTTTAAGAAGACGACGTTCCTTCATGGTGAACCAATGATTCAACTGACGGAAGCTGAAGTTAAACGTATGAACGTCATTGAGAATCTCCAATATGCGGTGGTGGGAAAGTTTTCATACGGATGGCCTGAGTTGGATGATCTCCGGAAATTGATTCCTAATCAGTGTGGGATTAATGGTGATTGTCAAATAGGTTTTTTCCGGCATGGGCATATGTTAATTCATCTGTCGTTGTTGGAGGATTTTTTAACTTTACATCAATAGGAGTATATTACATTACGGATAAGGATGGATACAATTAGCAAATGAGGCCACTAATATATGATTCCCGATTTAAGATTGATGAAGAGACGTAGAAAGTTATGACATGGATATCATTTCTTGATTTACTTCCCACGTTTTATGTGAAAAAATCATTATTTTCACTAGCGTCAGTAGTGGGTAAACCATTGCAGTTGGATATATGGCAACAGTGAATAAATACTAAAAACGAAAATAGAATTAAAATGCAAGAAAAGAAAAGGATAGATAATTTGACACAACTTAAGACCTAATTTAGCAACCAAAGTTATAGAAAACTAAGACCTCTAAATTAAGAACAAAAGAAACACCAAATTCTTAGGATGACCTCAGAGGGATTTGAATCCCAAATAACCAATCCTCTCAACAATTACTCAATCAAAGAGCTTTTATACAAGCTCTCAACTCTCAAAGAGTTTTACAATTCTCAAAATATCAATATTCAAAATAGTCTAAGTCTTCCATGAAGAAGAAGAGAACTATTTATACTATGCTAGAAATAAAAGAAAGCAAAATGACATAAACACCCTTAATGAGACAAGGGCCTTGTTTGGCTATTCTTCTTTCTTCAAAATCTTGAAATCTCCTTTGCAAGAATAGCCAACTCTTCATCTTTTAGCCATTGTGGTAACTTCCCATTTCCTCTTCTTCTCCCCAAGCAATCTTCATCAACAAATGGACTTGGGATCCAAGGTGCTCATCAAAAGTATACTCAAGAGCCTCCCGCTTCATGAATAGGCTTTGCAAGTGTTGTAGTTCCCGGCTTGGCTCCTTGTAAATGGCCTTGAGGCAAGTGGGCTTGCATCATTCTCCCCATCTTGAAGAGAATTTGTCCTCAAATTTGATGGCTCATCACTTTCCATTTCCATGGGAGATAGGTCACAAATGTTGAAGGTGTTGTGAACTTGATATTCCGGAGGGAGATCAATTTTGTAGGCATTATCATTAAGCCTCTCAAGGACTTCAAAGGGACCATCCCCACGCGGCATCAACTTTGTCTTCCTCTTGTTTGGAAATCTTTCTTTTCGGAAGTGCACCCACACCCAATCTCCCGGTTCAAGGACCACCCTTTTTCTCCCTTGGTTTGCCCTTTTCGCCACCTTTTGATTCTTCTTTTCAAGTTGGAGCCTTGCCTTTTCATGGATCTTCTTCATAGCTTCGGCTCTCTTGTTACCATCTAAACTCAATACCACATCTTGAGACAAAGGCGTTAGATCCAAGGGGGTTAGGGGTTAAAACCATACAACACCTCAAAGGGTGACATGCCAATAGTGCTATGAATAACTCTATTATATGCAAATTCTACTAAAGGCAATTGGTCTTCCCAAGAGGCTAGCTTCCCTTTTACCATGGCCCGAAGCATAGAACCTAAAGTCCTATTGACAACTTCGGTTTGGCCATCGGTTTGTGGGTGGCAAGAGGTGGAAAACAACAACTTCGTTCCAAGCCTACCCCACAATTCTTTCCAAAAGTGGCTAAGGAACTTGGGGTCCCTATCGCTCACAATTGTCTTGGGAATGCCATGCAATTTAACCACATTTTCAACAAACAAGGAAGCAATATGGGGAGCATCATCAACCTTATGGCAAGCAATGAAATGGGCCATTTTCGAAAAACGATCAACAACAACAAAGATGCTATCTTTTCCCCTTTTTGTCCTAGGCAATCCCATCACAAAGTCCATGGAAATGTCAAACCAAGGTTGTTGAGGAATGGGGAGGGGAGTGTACAAGCCATGGGGTTGAAGCCTAGATTTAGCTTTTCGGCATTCAAGGCATTGGCCACAAATTCGGGCCACATCCCGCCGCATGTGGGGCCAATAGAATTGCTCCTCAAGAATCCCCATTGTCTTGTCAATCCCAAAGTGTCCCATCAATCCCCCATTGTGTGCCTCCCTCACAAATAACTCCCTCCAAGAGCTCATGGGCACACATAGTCGCTTGTTCTTGAACAAGAAACCATCAAACTTAGAATAGGGAGTAGAAGATCTATCCCTAAGCCACCTTTCCCTTTCCCATTCTTCGCATTCTAGAAAGATTTGCGCAAAGACGGGGTCCTCGGGATACAATGTCTTCAAGCTCTCAAAACCCATCAATTTGGAAGACAAAGTATTGATCAAAACATGTTTCCTTGATAAGGCATCCGCCACTACGTTATCCTTTCCCTTTTTGTATTGGATTACATAAGGGAAGGATTCAAGGAATTCAACCCATTTGGCATGCCTTTTGTTCAACTTACCTTGGGCCTTAAGATGCTTTAAGGACTCATGGTCGGTCCGAATCACAAACTCTTTAGGCCACAAGTAGTGTTGCCAATTTCCCAAAGCACGAATTAAGGCATACAACTCAAGATCATAGGTAGTATAATTCAAAGTCGCTCCCTTGAGTTTTTCACTAAAATAGGCTATGGGCTTTTGGTCTTGCATTAAAACGGCTCCAATACCCACTTTGCTTGCATCACATTCAATCTCAAATATTTTGTCAAAGTCGGGTAATTGCAACAATGGTGCGGAGCTAAGCATTTTGTTTTAAAGTTTCAAAGGCTTTAGCTTGCTCCGTACCCCAAGAAAAAGGTTTGTCCTTTCGGATTACCTCGGTCAAAGGAGCGGCTATGGTACTAAATCCTTTAACAAAACGCCTATAGAAACTAGCCAAGCCATGAAAGCTTCGTACATCTCCAATGGATTTTGGAGTGGGCCAATTTCTTATGGCTTCTATTTTGGATTCATCAACCTCAACCCCCTTGAGCTCACAACAAATCCCAAGAAAACAACTTCATCCACACAAAAGGAACATTTATCAACATTGGCATAAAGTTGTTCTTGTCTAAGCACTTCAAACACACATTTCAAATGAATAACATGCTCATCCATGGTTTTACTATACACCAAAATATCATCAAAGTAAACAACCACGAATTTGCCAATAAAAGGTTTCATCACATGATTCATCAAACGCATGAAAGTACTAGGAGCGTTAGTGAGGCCAAAAGGCATCACCAACCATTCATATAGACCAAACTTGGTCTTGAATGCGGTTTTCCACTCATCTCCGGATTCATCCGGATTTGATGATACCCGCTCCTAAGATCTATCTTAGAGAAGATGCATGAACCATTCAACTCATCAAGCATGTCATCAAGACGAGGTATGGGATGGCGATACTTTACCGTTATCTTGTTGATGGCACGACAATCAACACACATGCGCCATGATCCATCTTTCTTTGGCACCAAGATCACGGGCACGGCACAAGGACTCATACTTTCTCGCACAACTCCCTTTTCAAGGAGCTCATCCACTTGCCTTTGAAGCTCCTTAGTGTCATCCGGGTTGGCTCTATAAGCCGGTTTGTTTGGCAATTGAGACCCCAGGATAAAGTCAATTTGGTGTTCAATTCCCCTCAAGGGCGGTAACCCCTTTGGGAGTTCCGTTGGGAACACATCATCAAATTCCTGCAAAAGAGAAGAAATAGAACTAGGAAAAGAAGGGGTTAGTTCATTAGTGTGCAATGCATAGTCCCTATGCATGAGGAGAATCACCGGTTGACGCTCCCCCAATTCCTCCCTAATTTCCCCACAATTTGCCAAAAGAGACACCTTGGTTTTTCCTCTAAGCTCTCCTTTCTTTCCACTCACCTCTTGAGAACTACTCTCCTCTACTCTCTCTTCCCCACATTCTTCTTTTGCAATGCACTATGACCCTTCTCCTTCAACTCCCTCATTTTGTTATAGATCTCACCCACTTGGGAGGGGGTCATGGGATTCAAGACATGTTTGATACCATTGTGGACAAGGGTGTATTGGTTAGTTCTCCCATTATGGTTGACGGACCTATCATATTGCCATGGTCGGCCAAGTAGAAGATGACACGCTTGCATGGGAACAACATCACATAACACCTCATCGTGATACTTCCCAACCGTGAATTTGATGATAGCTTGCCGAGTCACCTTCAATTCACCACATTCATTGAGCCATTGAAGTTTGTAAGGGTTTTCATGGCGGGTGGTGGGAAGTTTCAAGAAATCAACAAGGGTGGTACTAGCAACATTGGCACAACTCCCACTATCAATGATCATGATGCTAGTGTTTTGGTTAATGATGCACTTGGAATGGAAGAGATTTTCCCGTTGACTTGGGTCATCCATTGCTTTGCTTATCATGGTTCTTCGCACCACATAGAGAGGTACAATAGGCTCATCATCACCTTCAACACCATCCCCTTCACTATCATGTTGTTCATTCTCATGATCGCCCTCATCATCTCCTTCCTCACATTCTTCCTCATCCTCACTATAAGTTTCTCTCAAAATAAACGCTCTACGATTAGGGCATTCACTTGCTCTATGACCGAAGCCATGACATTTAAAGCATTGAATAGGAGTTTTCGTACCTCCTTCTTTTGGAGCAAACTTCGGAGGTTGTTTGTCAACTTGCTTCTCAACTTGAGTATTCTTCACAAAGGGTTTCTTGACTTCTTGTATGGGACCCTTATTCTTTTGCCAATTGGAGGAGGAGGCTCCTCGTTCTTTGTTATTGTTCCATGAACTCACATAGCCCCTTGACTTATTGATTTTGTCTTCCTTGAGACCCTCCTCTATTTCAATAGTCGCTTGAAGGGTCTCTTCAATGCTCCCATAGTTGTGGAGTCTCATTTGGGAGACAATGTCACCATTTAACCTGGCTCGGAACCGATTCATAGCATTTAACTCATCCTCATCAAAGTCTATTCTCATCTTGACAATTTGGAACTCATCATAGTATTCTTCCACACTCTTTTTGTTTTGCCTTTAGGTATACACCTTCTTGAGTTGTTCTTGTTTGTAGCGTTCGGTGACATACTTACGCCGCATGGCATCCTTCAATTCATCCCAAGTAGGTGTGGGAGGAAGCCCAATAATTCTTCTTGCCTTCACTTGAGTTTCCCACCATGTGGAGGCATACCCTTCGAATTGAGCAATGGCATAAGATGCCTTTTTCACCTCGGACATGTCATTCGTCAAGAAGATTCTATCACAATGCATCACCCAATCAAGAAATGCATCGGGGTCACTTCCTCCTTTGAAGATTGGGAGAGTAACCTTGATAGAATTGAGACTCGTGTCTCGCCCTCCTCCATAACCATGGTTTCCATTCAAATCTCCATCATCATCATAACCTCGATGGTCACGACCTTGGTACCCTTCACGATCTTGGTACCCTCTTTGCCTACCCATGCGAGGGTTAGGACCATGCCTTCCACCCCTCCCTCGATAACCTCCTTGTGCTTGCTCTCGTTGCCGCCAACCTTGGTCACCATATAGTTCGTGCTCAAGTATAGCTTCTTCTATCTCGTCGTCATTTGGTTGTTGGATGTTTGGGCGGTTTTGGGGTGGCATTGGTGCATTTAGGTGTGGATCATTAGGGGGTGGATCATTTGGATGTGGGTTATTTGGAGTTTGATCTTGTGGGGGTGGATTGTTCCGTGGCCTATGGGAATGTTGTTTGGTGGAGTGATGGTTGTGTTTTGAGGAGTGTTTTGGGGAGTGTTTTGGGGAGTGGGGTTATATAGATGATGGAAGGTGCCGGGTGACAATGTAAGTGAAGTGCTTCGAGTAGCTCCACTTGTGCCTCCTTGGTATTGCACTCGGGCGAATACGAGACCTCCCTACTACCTCCTTCAATTGCTTCAACCCTACTTCCCAAGTTTTCCATTCGACCATCCATACTTCCAACCTTATCGTTCAAGGCTTGCAAAGCCCTCATGACATCAACTAATGTAAGTTCCCCGGTGGGAACTTGTGTTTCATCCTCCGTAGCCATGGTACCTATTAAAGACACTCAACAAAACAAGCAAACACGTTAGATTAGTAAAATCAACTCACAATCGCTCAAGTATGCGCACCTTTAATTGCCTCACAAATTGCTTCCGCCAAAGATTGTGTGCTTGTTAATGTCGACTAGTCACAAGGGTTCAAATTCTACTCTTGGTCGGAATAGATTCTTGTTAGACTAAGAAAGACGGACGACTCAATTCAATCTAACGGACTTGAACCAAGAAATTAACAACGAAGCAAAAACGAAGAAAAGCACGAAAGAATTGGCACGAAAGAAATGCGGACACAAGAACTAGCAAACACAAGTAGGAACAACTACTAAATGGCTACTAGTTGAGAGACACAAGAAAATGGAATGCAAAAATCGGGAAAATAAATAAAATTTCGGGCCCGGGTAGGTGATAACTTGAAAACGCGGTCGGGAAGTCCCAATTGATCCAAGGTATCAATTTGAAGTAATGAAAATTTTAAAATTTCTATACTTTTTTTTTTTTTTTTTTTTTTTTTTTTTTTTTTGCTCCCTACCAAAGGAATAGGGACACAAAATCAATAATGAGAGTCAAGAATTTTTTTTTTTTTTTGAGAAATGAAACTTGGATCAATGCAAATTACCTCGAGAAATACGACCTTACTTATACGGTCCGTAGAATAGAATACGGTCCGTGGAAGTGCTCGTATAAGATGATGTCACAAAACAGTAAGTGCTCTTTGTTGGGTCAAGCACCAATTTGGCAATTATACGGTCCGTAGAAGAGGATACGGTCCGTGGAAGTGCTCGTATAAGATGATGTCGCAAAACAAGAAAGTGTCTTGGTTGGGTCCTGAACCACGACCAACTTGTACGGTCCGTAGAATACGATACGGTCCGTGAAAGTACTCGTATAAGACGATGTCACAAAACAGTAACTCTCCTTCGCTGATCCTGAAGCACGACCAACTTATACGGTCCGTAGAATAGGATACGGTCCGTGGAAGTACTCGTATAAGATAATGTCACGAAACAGTAAGTAGTCTTCGCCGGGTCCTGAAGCACGACCAACTTATACGGTCCGTATAAGAATATACGGTCCGTATAAGTACCTCTTTTCTGCTACAGTGATTTTCGTGTTGAAATCGAACTTCTCGAAATTTGGACCAAATTTTCTTGGATCTGGTGACGTTTCTGGGTCCACTCAACCTAGTATTTACCTTTTTGGGGTAGAAAAACACTTTTCCCAAATCTTGACTTGAAAACTTTGGATTAAATGCCCCTTTGGAGAGTCTTCTTCCCTATGAAGATTTGAAGATCTTCAAGAACACCAACAATTTTCAAATTTCCAACTACCTTCAAATCAACTTGTTTTTCCTTCAAATTTCAGATTTAGACTCCCCAAGACTTGTAGAACAAACCCCAATAAGTTTCAAGTCCCAATTTCACCCAAATCAACAAGACCCACTTCAAGTTCTTCAAGTTTTTCAAAAGCTTCAACTCAAAAAATGGTGGATTCTTCAATATTGACCCGATTGACACGAAATTTGAAGATTTGAAACCCTAACGTACTAAGGAACAAGAATCTAATAACAAAACAACAAAACAAACAAAATATTTTTGGGGTTTTCTGATTTCGAATTTTTTTTTTTTTTTTTTTTTTTGTAGAATCAAATCCCAAGCTAGATTTGTTGAAACAAACCTAATTTAGGCTCTGATACCAATTGATACAATACTAAAAACGAAAATAGAATTAAAATGCAAGAAAAGAAAAGGATAGATAATTTGACACAACTTAAGACCTAATTTAGCAACCAAAGTTATAGAAAACTAAGACCTCTAAATTAAGAACAAAAGAAACACCAAATTCTTAGGAAGACCTCAGGGATTTGAATCCCAAGCAACCTTTCCTCTCAACAATTACACAATCCAAGGCTTAACAAGCTCTCAACACTCAAAGAGTTTACAATTCTCAAAATATCAATATCCAAAATAGTCTAAGTCTTCCATGAAGAAGAAGAGAACTATTTATACTATGCTAGAAATAAAAGAAATGCAAATGACATAAACACCCTTAATGAAACAACTCTTCATCTTTTAGCCATTGTGGGCCTTGTTTGGCTATTCTTCTTTCTTCAAAATCTTGAAATCTCCTTTGCAAGAATAGCCAACTCTTCATCTTTTAGCCATTGTGGTAACTTCCCATTTTCCTCTTCTTCTCCCCAAGCAATCTTCATCAACAAATGGACTTGGGATCCAAGGTGCTCATCAAAAGTCAAAAAAATAATCCTGTAATTACGGGGTGAATAATAGTACATTAAATCAAATTCAAAAAACGAAAAGTTTAACATGATACTTTTATGTCGCATTCCATAACATAAAATAAGTTACAACTTGAGAATTCAAAAGAAAGTGAAAACATACATAAGGCTATAACCTCATTCAGCAACAAAATTCTACTTTAATAACATCACTTGTTATATATCAAGTTTATTAATGACTCATTCTTCTATTAGGAAGTGTAATTTCAAAAACTAAAATAGTTTGAGGAATCACAATAAAGGTTTGAAAAGTAGAAGAAAGAAAATGAAAGAAAAATAATATAAAAATATTTTAAAAAATAAAATTATTTTGAATGTAAAAATAAAAAAGAAATTAAAATAATAGAGATAAGAATATTAATTAAAAGAAAAAAGAAAAAGAAAATAAAAAAGTAACCCTGTAATTACAGGGTGTGTAATTACAGAGTGTAATTATCTTACATCCCGACCATTTCATTATGTCATGGGTTACATGGGTGACTTTTCAAACATGCCCAAAAGGGAGTTGGGATTTGAACCCTCAAGGTAATTCCTCCACTCTGGCTTAATAAATTATCATAATTATGATATTTAATGAGTATCTATGGTGATTGTTGTGTGGTGGCTGAGTTATTAATGGAACCCCATTAATGAGTGTTAATAGTTGTTGATGGATTGGTCGAGTTTAATACAAATAATGTTAAAGAATGGTTGAATCGTTATAAGTGGTTGTTTATAGTTGCGTTTATGAACACAAGTAAATGCGTAGAAATGGATTCATGAATCCTATATTCACCATAGCTACTGACATGTTAATGTAAAGACTTAAGATTTAATTTGATGGATTTAATTTGGGAGAAAATAATATCCACGTAGGCGTTACGTAGGATAAAAAAGTGGGGACAAGAGGAATTAATGGTTCAGGGGTATATATGAACCAAAGTAGAATGACAAGAACAAATATATATAAAAAAGTATAACAACCGGCAAATATATAACACTTTTTGAAGAGTTCAGGGGCAAATATGACCCTTTTCCGATTTTTCGTTATGTTGAATTTTTTTTCCTTCTAATTATATATTGAAAAAAATGGACACTTTTTGTATTTAGAAATAATTTAATTTTAAATTTCTTATTTTAATCTTTATAGCATGTGTTTGTAGCTACAAAAATCTCAAAAATATGACATCAATGAAAAGGATATGAGATCCTATTTCTTTCTTTAAAATTAGGGAAAAGGGTCAAAAATACCCCTCTACTTTGGAAAAAAGGATAAAAATATCATCCGAACTTATTTTGGGTCAAAAATACCCGTCCCATCCTTAAAATTTTCAAATATACCCCTGTCTTGACGGAATTATCCCCAAAATAAACCGAAATTATTTTTTAAACTCGTTCCGTCATTTAAACCCGACCCAATTAAAAAAAAGCCCCATAAGATTCCCTTATTCCCTCAATACGTAGGTTTGAAGTTTGAGGGAATTGGGGGAATAAAGGGATCTTATAGGTTATTATTTAGTTGGGTCGGGTTTAAATGACGGAGCGGGTTTAAAAAATGATTTCGGGTTATTTTGAGGGATAGTTTCCGTCAAGATAGGGATATATTTGAAAAGTTAAAAGATGGGAGGGGTATTTTTTATCCAAAATAAGTTCGGAGAATATTTTTAACCCTTTTTTTTAAAGTAGAGAGGTATTTTTGACCCTTTTCCCTTAAAATTAAGCTATCACTGCTATATTGGCCTGTGGGCTGTGGTATTATTGGAGAATTTGGCATTGATTTTGTACATTGTATATTATCATCCAAAGTATATTTAGGCCCCGTTTGGACATGGTTTGAAACCATGGTTAGACATACAATTTGAATATTTTAAGTTGTATTTTCTCTTATAGATATAAAAACCCCACAAATTGTGAAAACTATCAAAACATTCTCAATTCTTATACAATCTTACCAAATGAGTAAATCATAGTTTATAACAAAATTAGTACACTACTAGAAGGCTTTTAAAAAAATGCAACATCAATTAATCAAATTTTACTTCAATAAAATCGAAAATTTAACATGAATAGTAATGTAACTACTATTTAATATAATCTTCCCACATAAATTAAAGATTGGTAGACATAAATAAACGATAGTGGAAGTTAATGAGATTGGTACATGATTGATGGGGGTAATTGTTAAAAATATTTACCAACTTATGGATTTTTTTTTTTTTTACAAAATATTAATTTATGGGTTAAATTTTGTATTTAAAAAAGTTGAAACCATGGTTTCAAACCCAAACCATGCTTTTTTGGATGATTTGGGTTCAAACCATGGTTTCAAACCAGGTTTCAAATCACGACTTAAAATTGATGGCTAAACGCTGATTTGAAACCATGATTTCAAAATTGATGGCCAAACGCCTACTTATACTATGCCATTTGTCCGTGAGTCGTACGGTGATGGATGACATCATTAAAGTTATAAATGTTCTTTTTTAATATCCGAATATCAAAAATATGAAAATTGTTGTTAAAATGGTTTATTCTTCAAATCCAACATATATTAGATTTCAAGTTTTAATCTATTTTATCATCAACAATTTTATATTTCTCGCCAGCTTTTATCACTTGAAGATTTTTTGTCTTCTAGAGAAACTTGACCCATTTTGTGTTTTTAACATATATAGGTCAAACTAACCTTAATCCTTCTTTACCTTTTCCTCCTTTTCTTCCTTTTATCTATTTAGTTTTTCTTTCTTTCTTCACTCGCTGTTCTGTTCTTCATGTTAAATCTCCTTTCTCCTTCTCTCTCTAACTAAGTAATAAAAGTAGGTAAGTGAAGACTCAAAGGCATAATAAAGATAGGTAAATAAAGAGATTCAAAGCATTTTTGCCCCATTATAGTCCAACATCAGGAATTGATTGGCCTCTATATTTTTTTTATAAGGTAATGGAAATATTATTGGCAGTACCAACGGCACAAAATATAATACAAAAAATAGCAGAATTTGTAACTATTGACTCAAAGAATCCAAAACAATCCAAAAATCACATCATACTCTCTTATAGATTTTTCGACAAAGTAAAATTTCATTAAAATTTCATCGGTATTTATAAGTTAAACTCTAAATCTAATGGTTTCAGCTATACTTTCCTAGGGCGTCAGTAATTAATTATACTTTATCGGTATCCAATTGTAGGAAGGAGTACTAAAGATTTTAGTTTTCAATAAGTGTAAACATCTTATTGCAAGATTCCACCGTGTTGCTAATAACGTTGATGCTCCGGAAGAAGCCGATGCTGATCAGGCATAACTTAGCCTTCTTTTCAACACGTACGCGTTGGTTTCTTTCAATCCAAATTGAGTACATAATTTTTGTATAAGCTAAGCTCGAATAATCGAACAACTTAAGACCTCCCTTTTAAACTCAGGACAGCCCACTGGATATGGTGATCCCATTCAACTTTTACAAAGCAATTTCTCTGGAATCATTGCATAACTTTCATCCATACCGAACGCACCCTTAGAGAGTAATCACACTGAATACAAAGATGGCCTCTTGATTCATTGTGAGCCTTGCACAAGGATTGTTGATCCACTGCATTCCCCAATTTGCCAGCCTGTCTATTGTTAGTAAGTTGTCCTGTAATTGCAACCATAAAATAAATTGAGCCTTTGGCTTTGCTGCATTTTGAAAAAAATAAAACCAAGCATTTCCAAGGGACTCCGAATCTGTTGCCTTATCAATTGTAAGTAGATGATGCTTTGACCAACTGTTACTTTGATTTGGACTTGTCCCGATGTTTCTCTTGCCTCCAATAGCTTTCTAGTCATCCAATATGCTAGTTAAGGTATTGAGGCTTTAGTGAAGTGTTCATCGTTTTATATAGAATGCATGAATCCATCTTATCCATAGTTTGTCTGGTTATTGGCTCAAAATGTTAGTGCCCATTTTTAATTCATTATTCAATATGTCAATAAGTGGTAAAATTAGTAAGAGTATTTTTTTTTTGTTTTTTTTTTTCTTTTTTCTTTTTTTTATTTTCATAACTTTTATAGTAACAAAACGATTTCAAGAAAACAATAATAGATTTCAATAATTGATGCAGGATAAAATCTAAAATGATAGCAAATAAATCTAAAAATGAGCACTACAGTGCCTCTAGGATTTGAAGAACTTAACTATAAGAATGAAATTTTCCCTCCATGGAGAGTTACAAGTACCTTACTTTATTAGACTAAGCTTATAATTTCCCCTTGCTACCAAAGCTATTATACATAAGATGATGCAATCTCATTGGAAGTTTTAGAGTCAATTCTACTTCTCGTTGTCACGCCCCGAACCATGGCCTTGGGGTAACATGACACTCGGTGCCTGACTGCCTGTGACCTAGCGAACCACATGACTGGCTGAATCAACATGAACACATATTGAATGCGGAATATAATATATAAAATGCTAAGCTACTGAAATGTCTAGCTGAATAATCATGCGTAATAAGTCTAAAGCACAGAAACATAGCCAACACGACTAACATAAAAACTTACTAAATACTGATTGACTGCAACTCTAGTCTATGAAGCCTCTATTAAATACTAAAGTACTGACTATTTAAACTACTAAATGACTGTAAATAAGATACCGCATATACCGCCTTGAAGAAAACTGGGGCTCACCAAGCAGCTGATACGAGAATCCGAGTGAGCAGATCCATCGTCTTATAAATCAGTACCTGCATCGTGAAATGCAGGCCCCGGGCAAAAGGGACGTCAGTGCATTTGAATTGTACTACTATGTAAAACTAACTGAAAGAATATATAACTGTGAGGGTACTCGGGAAGGGGCAGCCCAAAACAAAAAACATGTACATATATATTCTGAAACTGAAACTGATAACTGAAATAAACAAAGAAGTAAAGTTATGAGTACTCCCGTTATGAATGTGGAGTCACCTGTTTTGCTGGATTTATAATCTACGGCCTCAGACGAGAATAGGTGCTGAGCTATGTGGCCTCAGCCCAAGTAATTGCTTCCACCTATGCCCTCGGCCAAGTATAAGTGCACAAGTATGTGGCCTCAGCCCAAATAAGTGTATCAGTCAGTGGCCTCGGCCAAGTAGACGTATACATAAGACTGTGCTCGCGGGCAAAGATACACGTGTTCAACATTCATCAATTTATATTAAGGAACTGAGAATCGTACTGTAATGCATAACACTGGAATACTGAACATTATTATGCTGAGAGATGTATTCATGAACTGATTATTGAGTTTAAAGCATTAACTGCTCATAAAAATACTGACTTTTCATGACCGAGACGCATGGAATAGCAAACACGAGTCTATATTGATTACATACTGAGTTCATGATATTCAGAATGAAAATCATGAAGGAATTATGAAACTATATCGCATAGAGAATTGGAGTTCTGGAACTCTTTATGACACTAAGACTTAACTATATTTCTGAGGCAATTCATGTACGTCATAAAAGAATGTGGCATGGGGAGAATCACAAACATTCCCACATGTAGAGAGTTGGACTTACATACATGTAATTACTCTAATCTAATGAACTAAACTGCTTCTCTAATGAAAGAACATCAAAACCCTAGTTTTGAATCGTTTGAGAAGGATTTACCTTGAAAATCCTATGTTTTGGTTGAAGAATCATGTTACTAATCATGAATTAGTATTAGAATTACTTAGGAACTGTTAAAGCGATCTTACTTTGACATGGGAGGATGAGGAGAGGAGAAAAAATGGTGGTCGCTTAGGGTTTTAGCACGAAGTTGAAATGTAGATAAATGAAATTTTGAGTTAAGTGTTGAATTTATAAGATAAGCATATTGGACCCCCTACCTCGTTTAGCGAGCTCCAAAGCGAGGGGTGACCTCGCTATGGGCCTCGCTCAGCGAGCTCACCCATCCATTTATACTTAGCCATTTTTTTTTTTGAAAACTTTCACTTTAGGTCCTTACATCTCACTGAGCGAGGTATATGGGTTGATCCTATCTCTATTTGAGCTTAGCTCAGTGAGCTCCTAGGTCCATTTCACACTTAGTCAAAGTTCATTTTTCAATTTTGTCGACAGAGTTCAGTACAATGGGCACAGAGCTCTGTTTGAGTTATACCTTATATCGTTGGAAAGGTATTTCAGAGGGATACAACTTTATGTTTTACTTTTTCTCAGATTCCCAATGGATCATCATGAAATTATGCTGGAAGATAGACCTATCGAAAACTTAGCCTATTCTATCGAATCTTATGCACCTCGCTATCCGTCTTGATTCTGTGACAACTATTTCCACCAAAAGTTATCCCGATGGAACTTTATAAGGCTAAAATGTCACGTTAACAATTATTTAACATGTTCACATCTAACCTAGATCTGCGGAGTGTTGCATTATGTCCCCTTTGGGATCATTCGTCCTCGAATGATTGTCCTTGTTGTAACTATGGTTAACTCTAGAACTCTAATTTTTGTTTTTTGTGAGAGTTTACTCTATAAATAAGCTACTTCAACATTTCCCAAAAAGCTGTCAACTAACTAGAGTATCAACACAAGTTTTTCACAGGCCAACATAATATGGACAAATTGCAAAACGGGGTAACTGAAGCATAAACGCGACTGATGGAAGCACATGTTCACTGAACTGCCATGAATATATGAATAGATACTGAGCAGACTGAGCACTAAACTGATTAGGTACTGAGGACATAGAGATCATAACTTAAAGTTTGAATACAAAGATAACATGAATATCTGAGTGTTGAACTAATATGAATATCTGAGTACTGGAAACATGATCGTTATAACATGAGATCTGAATACTGGAAACGTGAATGTTATAACATGAT
This sequence comes from Lycium ferocissimum, assembly GCF_029784015.1. Lineage (NCBI taxonomy): Eukaryota > Viridiplantae > Streptophyta > Magnoliopsida > Solanales > Solanaceae > Lycium > Lycium ferocissimum. Next base: position 54,692,165 of record NC_081347.1, read on the forward strand.
ACTAAGTGTACAACGACCAAGTCTAGTGAAAATTTTAGCTCATAAACCATTTGACCAGTCCTTCGTAGGATTATGTACGGTCTAATATATATATATATATATATATATATATATATATATATATGGGACTAAGCTTTCCTTTTTTTGTCCCCTCTCGAATCGCATGACGCTTTTCATAGGCAAAACTTCCAACAAACTCCCAATCGTTAACATGAAACTCTGAATCTCTGCACCGCACATCTGAATAGGATTCTGGCGACTCTTAGCTGCTTTCAAACGCTCCTGAACCAATTTAATTTTTTTTCCTATAGTCTGATAGACCAATTCTGGACCTAGCAATTCTGTTCTGCCAACTTCATACTAACCAATAAGTGATCCATAACTTCACCCATGAAAGGCTCCAAACGATGCCATCTTGATACTGGTATGATGTCTATAATTAGACACAAACTCAATGAGAGGTAAATGATCATTCTAATTACCTTGGAAATCCATAATACACGCCCTTAATATATCCTCAAGTGTCTGACTAGTGCACTCTACCTGTCCATCTATCTGAGGATGAAAAGTTATGTTGCGGTTTACCCTTGCGCCTAGTCCTTTCTGAAAGGAGTTCCAAAAAATTTAATGTGAACTAGGAACCAGGATCTAAAATGATGGACATTGGGGTCCCATGCAATCTGATGATTTACTGGATATATAACTTGGCGTAATCTTCTGCCGAGTCGGTAGTTTTCACGAGCAAAAAGTGCGCTGACTTGGTGAGTCGGTCTACGATCACCCAAATCGAATCATGCTTCCAAAATGAGCGAGGTAAACCTATTATGAAATCCTTATTTATTATTTCCCATTTCCATACAGAAATATCAATGTTTAGAGCCAACCCACCAGGCCTCAGGTGTTCGGATTTTGCTTGCTGACAATTTGGACACTTGGCCACAACGTCTGCTACTTTCTTTTTCATGTCATTCCATCAATAAATCTGTCACGTCCCAGACCTACGTGAGTGGCACCCACACTAGTCCTATAGTGGGCGAACAAACCCCTTAATCCATTATCAAGCCAATTCCACTTACTTAAGTCAATTATAAAACATTACTCATGAATAAATGATAAAGTAACCTAACAATAATAAATAAATAACAAGTGCGGAAATCTAGCTATTACATCCCCAAAATCTGAAAGTCACCATACAAGGACTCTAACCAACAATGTCTAAAGAGAAGAGATACTGTCTAAAAATAAACATAATGTCTGGGATGAAAGATAGACATCTCAAATAAAAAGACATCTGAAATAAAGAAAGATCTTCAGATTGCATGGCATGGATAGGAGCTCACCCTATGATCTTGGTAACAAATAACCTCAACTAGATGCGAGGTCTAGAAGACGTCTCAGGCTCAAAATCTGCACTCACAAAAAAAGTGCAGCAAGTGTAGGTCAGTACAAACAACACGTACTGGTCGGTGTCATAGGCCGACTAAGATTAGTGTCATGCATACACACATAAAATCAATGGAATAGGAAGACATGCACAACAAACGTGAATCACAATAAGTATCCTCAAATAATGCTCTTTCAAAATCAATCACCAATTATCAACAATGAAATACCAATGCCCAAGCCGAAAGTAGTAAAATAAACAATAAAGTTTCCAGCTCAATCACATAATCTATACACACATGCTAAATGGTATTGTTTTTCCCAAATTGCCATGACATATAGGAGACCCATGGTATCTATGTACCACTCATTCCGGAACGAACCTTGGACCACGAGCTCGTAACTAGGCTACATCGTCACCCCTATCAAATGTGCCATAAGAGATGTATATGTTCCATCTCAATCATCACCAACAGATGCCTCATAATCACATCATAAGAATAGCTCAAATACACGTGTCAAGTCAACACACCAATGAAGTATAATCAAATAACACAAGCCATAAGAAGACTCACAAATAATTTGCTCAATAATAATATAATATGTAGCTATCTCAATTTATCTCTGAAAAGTATATATGAGCGCCTCCCTTTGAACAGTCTCAAGAAGACAATTCAAGTTTATCAACCTCGACAATGGAGAATCACTTCACACAATTAAATCATGCAACTAACAACAAACACCAATCTCCAAGTTCGAAGACCTAGACATGCTTTCTCCCATAAATCCTATGACATATACAATCAACTAATCAAAGTCTAACTTAAGTAAACCGTAACCTACCTCAAAGCAGATTTGAGCAATGGAATCACTTTGCAATAGCCTTTCCCTTTCGTAATGCCTCAGAACGTTCAAAGTCTAGAAATCATACTACTAAGTAAGTAATGGAGTATTAACTCAATTCATGGGTTCTATAATCAATTCAACCCTACAAATATGGTTTTAGCCAAAGTTCCCATTTTTATTGGAACCCTAGGTCTCAACAAACAATTTCCATAATTGAATTACCAGTTCTCAAGCTAAGAAGTGATAATCTCTACTCTTAGATGATTAACAACATTAAACAACAATAAACAATACCATTAATATTCTAGGGTTTTCTTAGTAATTGTGTTCTACCCTTCAATTCCCATTAAGGGTCTTTTGAAACAAGAATCTAATATGAACATTAAGCGAAGGAAGTTAGTGATTAAAGCTTACCTTTGATGGAGAATAGTGCCCTAGCCTTAGAAAGTCGCCTCTATGCTCTTGGGAACTATTTTGGGGATATGAGAAGTGAGGGCATGAAATAACTACTTAAACTAGTGATTAAACTTAAGTAGTCTTCATTGCAGCGACCAAGGTTTTGCTGCAACAAACTCGTTGCAGCGAATAGGCGCTCCGCTGCAATGGACCCTGGGAAAATCCCACCCTTCATTGTAGCGAGCCCCTTTCTCGCTGCAATGATCTCGCTACAATGAAGAATAATCATTGCAGCGAGGCTTTTTTGACCAGTGAGCATGAAATTTATCAACTTTTTATACTTAGTCTATCAAAATCATTCAAAGGCCCTATGAACACGAGCCTATAACAAACCAAGTTAAAAACACATAACAGAATCACTTTTTAGTCATAAAACACAACATACAATATAACCAAATTATTTAGGTCCACTCATTTCTAACCTCGGGAAAGTACTAGCAAGGGTAGAATGGTCAAAACATGCATAACGACCAAGCGGGTCGTTACAAAATCTCTTTGAGGTCATGATACATCTTTGTGGAACCTGGATGAATAGAATACCTGGAATATAGGGCTTCTACCATGATTCTCTCTTTAAGTCGATCTGCATCTAGAACACATAATCTGTTTTGGTACCTCAAAGTACTGTCATTTCCACCTTGTTCAAAAGCCGTCGTCTTGTGCTTGTGAATCCCATCTTTCAACTGCAATAAGTAGGGATCACTAAAATGTTTCTCCTCTTTTGCCCAACTACCAAGAATGATTTGGTTCTGTTATGTACAACAACTCTACCATCCTCGGGGTCCAAAATTTGAACTCCTAGATTTACTAAACGTTGAGCTTCTTTCACCATAATTCTCTTGGCTGGCTCAACATGAGCTAAACTTCCCATACTTGTTCAAAAGCCGTCATCTTGTGCTTGTGAATCCCATCTTTGAGCTACAATAAGTAGGGATCACTAAAGTGTTTCTCCTCTTTTTTCCCAACTACTAAGAATGATTTGGCTCTGTTATGTACAACAACTCTACCATCCTCGGGGTAAAAAATTTGAACTCTTAGATTTACTAAACGATGTGCTTCTTTCACCATAATTCTCTTGGCTGCCTCAACATGAGCTAAACTCCCCATACTTGATTTCTTTCTGAGGTAGTTCACCAAAATACTTACAATATTAATGTGCGCTAAGTCTGTGACCAGCACCCTGAAGATTGGAGTCTTATGCAATGGCACCATCCACGTCACATGTGTTACACCTCGAAAAAATTTTCGTTGATGCACAATGGATAGAATAACGAAGAGTACGAAATATACGGTGTTATAATAAGTAAGGAATGACATTTGATGACCCTAAGTAAGATTTCGAAGGCATTCGATGTTAGACGAGAAAGTTTGCCAAGAGAAGGCAAGACATACGATAAGTATCGGAAAGGAATTACGAGTAGAGAGTTAATGACGATGTAACGATGCTTTAGAGAAGAGTTATAACATCCCTTAGATTGTTAATGAGGTGATAAACAAGTGTTAAGAAGGTTCCATAAGGATTGGAGATCAAACGAACGACGGAGATCATTTCAGGGGGAAAAGGGTTATACGACCGACTTATACGGTCCGTATAACACCCAGCAGAGTTGGTGTTTGCCCAGTGGTGAACCACGACCACTTATACGGGCCGTGCAATGTTCCACGGACCGTATAAGTGTCCGTGGAAGTCCCGACGGGCTGATTTCTAGTTTTTGTATAAATAGATGCCTTGGGTTCTTTTACTTTATTTATCATCTTTTACAAGTATTGAGAGCTCAAAACCCTTCTCTAAGCACATTTCACTCAATTCCAAAAGAACACAAAGATCAAAAGGGTAGAATTAAGTGTTTATGTGTTAGAAAGCTTCCAAGGGTTAGAAGATTACAAGAAATCCAAGTGAAGGTGAAACTAGGGTTTTGCTCAAGTGAGGTGTTTGCACACAAGGTTAATTCCAACACCATCCAAGGTAAGTTTTATGACATTTCCATGTTGTTTAAGGTATTTGAAAGTTGAAACACTTGGATTGCAAAAAGGATATAGAAATGGGTCATGAATGTGGGAATAGTGTCACTTTTGAGTAAATGTTTGGATTGAGTTATGATTCTTGATATATTACAATTATAATTATGTTATAAATGATATTGAGAGCATGGAATAGACATGGTATATGAATGAACGTAATCGTGTGATATGATCGTGAATATGGGTGATTGGAAGTAAATTGAGAAGTAAGGATAATGTAGGTAAATAAAGGCTATTGTTATGATGTTATGAATGTTAGTATTGATGTTGGGAGTTGATATATGATATGGAGGAAGTCGTATAAATAAAGGAGATGCTGTCCAATTTTCCCTAGCTTTAGTCATGAATGCTAAGCTATCAATTCTCTAATGTTAGTATGTACTCTAATGAAGGTAAAAACGTGAGCATTGAAGAAGAACGTGCAAGTGATAGAATAGTTAAGCGGAAAGATATGTAAGGCTACCCCTTCTTTCATAAGCCATGGTTCTTTGGCCAAATATCTATTCTTCTATGAGTTTATGATGTTCTCCAATGATCCTATCTCTGAAAGCTACTAAGCTTATGATCCTCGATATGATACGATTGTACTAAGTTACTTATATGACGAGTAATCCTTTAAGGATAGACGTAATGAACGATAATAGTAATGATGCTAAGGATGCTTATAAGCTTACATGTATATGTGCCCATGTGTGGCTACCATGAAACCCCGAGCTTATATATATATATATATATATATATATATATATATATATACGCGCTCACCACTGCAGTTGGGTATGGATAACACTGAGCCTTGGTAGGGCCAGGTATGTATGACACTAAGCCTTGGTAGGGCCAGGTATGTGAAACACCGAACCTTCGTGGTCGGGTATGCTATGTAAAGGCTATGCATAAGCAATGTGTATGCTATATAAATGCTATATATATGACATCAATATGAGTACGAGTATGTTAAGTATATGTAAAGACTATGCATATGCAATGTATATGATATGAATATGAATACGAATACGAAAATGGATACGAAAGGTAAATGAGTACGAATACGTCTCCGGGTACGGATATGGATGTATGTACACGGATACGCAATAGAAATGGAATGTCCCTATGAAAAGCAAGTAAGTGCTATGACGATGATACTATTATCTCCCATCCTATGCTATTTCATATGTTGTCTATTATGCTTTCATATTGATGTTGATCATGCTTTACATACTCAGTACATTCTTCGTACTGCGACGTCCTTTTATTTGTGACGACTGCGTCATGCCCGCCAGTGGCCGGGGAGACAGACTTGATCCATAGCTATATTTCTCAGGGACTACATAGCGGAGCTCCATTTCATTCGGAGCCACAACTTTTGGTATAGATTCTTTTGTGTACATAATTATGGGCACGGCGGGGTCCTGTCCCGCCTATATGATATGATATACTCTTCTTAGAGGCTCGTAGACATGTGTATATGGTTAGATGTGTTCGGCCTTGTCGGCCTATATTTTGGGATATTATTTTTGTTAGCCTCGTCGGCTTATGTACATCGATATGGGCATAGTTGCTAATAATGCTATCAATGTGTTGTTTCCCAATGGGATTAATATGAATGATAAATGAATGTATGATTTAACTATGTGGCTCACCTAGATGTAATGTGAAAGTATGTTAAGAGGTGCCCGGGTGGGCTAGCACCGGGTGCCCGTCGCGGCCCTTCGGTTGGGTCGTGACAACATGACTTGGCATAATCTTATAGCTTTTATGTGATATCCTAATCGACAATAAGTAAGCTTGAAACAAGTTGATCAATGATTATTTTACTAATTTTGTGCTTCTTATGCACATGAGAAACATTCCTTGTGGAGACTATCTCCTTATGCCCTCATTACTGAATTGAGGTTCGTCACTTCTCATGCTAACCCTTCCAGTTTTCAAATATTCAACTGGACTTACTGACGATGTACACATCTCTCCCTTTCTTCAAAGGTTAAGGTCGTATACTTGCGGATCCTTTTTTCTTGTTGGGATCCAACTAACTTTCCTTATCTTTTTTAATTTTTCGTACTTTACATTACCGATAGCTCATCTTTTGCTCACTTTTGAGCAATCATCCTAACTAGGAAAACTGAATTACTTGTCTGGACTGGGATCCGAATTACTTACATGGACTGGGATCTGAATTGCTATCATATTATGCCTTAACGACTTAACTTGCTCACGCTGTCAGTGTTAGGGAATCCCTTTTTGATAACTCTTAAAGAATATTCTTCCTTAGTTTACTATCTTATTACCTAATTGATTTTTGATTTTTTTCCCACTGCCACCGTATTTCAGGTTTAACTTTGGGGTCTAACACGCATTCGGTGTATTCAAAATGTTAGCCACTGACTAGTGTTAACTTGACTACCTAAATCAAATCGTACCTTTACTAGCTCTGCTAAAATTACTATTTCACTGTATCTACTCAAAACATACGTACTATCCTTATACTAAGCACCTGCCAGCATCAAGTTTTCTTGTTCTGCTCTGAATTACTAAAGTGAAGCATGAGGTTGTTTCTAACTTCACAAAACATAGCATACAATACGCCCAAATTATTTAGGTCCACTCATTTCTAACCTCGGGAAAGAACTAGCAAGGGTAGAATGGTCAAAACAAGCATAACGACCAAGCGGGTCGTTACAAAATCTCTTTGAGGTCATGATACATCTTTGTGGAACCTGGATGAATAGAATACCTGGAATATTAGGCTTCTACCATGATTCTCTCTCTAAGTCCATCTGCATCTGGAACACATAATCTATTTTGGTACCTCAAGGTATTATCATTTCCACCTTGTTCAAAAGCCATCGTCTTGTGCTTGTGAATCCCGTCTTTCAACTGCAATAAGTAGGGATCACTAAAATGTTGATCCTCTTTTGCCCAAATACTAATCATGATTTGGTTCTGTTATGTACAACAACTCTACCATCCTCGGGGTCCAAAATTTGAACTCCTAGATATACTAAACGATGAGCTTCTTTCACCATAATTATCTTGGCTGCCTCAACATGAGCTAAACTTCCCATACTTGTTCAAAAGTCGTCGTCTTGTGCTTGTGAATCCCATCTTTCAGCTGCTATAAGTAGGGCTCACTAAATGTTTCTCCTCTTTTTTCCCAACTATTAAGAATGATTTGGCTCTGTTATGTACAACAACTCTACCATCCTCGGGGTCCAAAATTCGAACTCCTAGATTTACTAAACGATGAGCTTCTTTCACCATAATTCTCTTGGCTGCCTCAACATGTGTTAAACTTCCCATACTTGATTTCTTTCTGAGGTAGTTCACGAAAATACTCACAATATTATTGTGCGCTAAGTCTGTGACTAGCACCCTAAAGATTGGAGTCTCATGCAATGGCACCATCCACGTAACACATGAGTTGGCATAATCTTATAACTTTTGTGTGATATCCTAATCGACAATAAGTAAGCTTAAAACACGTTGATCAACGATTATTCTACTCACTTTGTTCTTCTTATGCATGCGAGGAGCATTCCTAGGGAGACTATCTCCTTATGCCCTCATTACTGAATTGAGGTTCTTCACTTCTCATGCTAACCCTTCCAGTTTTCAAATATTCAACTGGACTTACTGACGATGTGCACATCTCTCCCTTTCAGCAAAGGTTAAGGTCATATACTTGCGAATCCTTCTTTCTTGTTTGGATCCAACTAACTTTCCTTATCTTCTTCAATTTTTCGTACTTTACATTACTGGTAGCTCATCTTTTGCTCACTTCTAAGCAATCATCCTAACTAGGAAAACTGAATTATTTGTCTGGACTGGGATCCGAATTACTTACATGGACTGGGATCTGAATTGCTATCATATTATGCCTTAACGACTTAACTTGCTCACACTGTCAGTGTTAGGGAATCCTTTTTTGATAACTCTTAAAGAATATTCTTCCTTAGTTTACTATCTTACTACCTAGTTGATTTTTGATTTTTTTCCCACTGCCACCGTATTTCGGGTTTAACTTTGGGGTCTAACACGCATTCGATGTATTCAAAATGTTAGCCACTGACTAGTGTTAACTTGACTACCTAAATCAAATCGTACATTTACTAGCTCTGCTGAAATTACTACTTCACTGTATCTACTAAAAACTTATGTACTATCCTTATACTAACCACCTGTTAGCATCAAGTTTTCTTGTTCTGCTCTGAATTACTATAGTGAAGCATGAGCTTATTTATAACTTCCGTCATTACCCGACCTTATACTAAGGTCGCATAATATCTTTTCTAAACTATACACATGGGTCACACTTAGGGGAATTTCATTTATCTTAAACAAAATTGGAATACCTAACCCCAAACTTTCTATACACTTCAAAATCATATATGACTATCCACATTCAGGGTGAACACTTGCTCACGTAACCTAAGAGGGAACTGTCAAATCTTCTTATCTCATAATAATATTTTCTTCTTGTAGTAACTTACTAATGTAGTACTTTCTAGTTCTTATCTGAATAAATCTGAACAAAACTAAAAATAAAATTATTCCCTAAAATTCATTATCGTCTGCTCTTGGTTCTCATTCTGTACATAATCGCTTCTTAGTCATGTGCATGAGTCGTACAAAAAAAAAACATCTTTTGTAATATCAAACGTTTTGACTCCTAGGTATTTTGCCCTTAGGATCTTTTCTGTCTGAAACTATCTTGAGCAGTTTATGCCCTCTGCGGCTAACTTCATAACATGTTATCCTGTGGGGTTTTAAATTTGAGCTATAATCCTCATACTTTTGGCTCTATGGGCCAAAAATCAAATAAACTTATTTTGTAAAGTGCAGAACATATGTATACTACCATGCAAAAACTTTTCCTTTAGAGGGTACTATTACCCGATAAAGTACTTCATGCACCATTTGGCTAGTCTTGGGTCTTAAACTGGACTTAAAACATGTGAATATTTCTCTATAGTCATCATTACTTACACTTTCTTTTAGCACCCATAGGAATCATGTATACTCACAAGTCACAAGAATCTAGTGTTGACACCTAATTTTTGATCTCCCATAATTTATTTTAGTTACCTAGAGACCTTGAATGTTAAATGGAATGAAATATGTATTTTTAGAAGTCAAAATGATTTTATAAAATTACTTAGATAATATTTTGCCATTCTTATTTGGTAAAATAATTTCTAAATCATTTGGAAATTAATTTGCAACAATTATGATATATTAGCTAAGTTTAATCAAGGAAATAGTTTAAAATAATTATTTTTGAATTATCATAAATCAATTGGCAAATATTTTACCCTGTTTATTTCAAGGAATCTGATTAATTAAATGAATTAACCATTTTACCCCTCAATTCTTAATTTGGTTAATTCCATAAATTGATGTTCATGAGACTAGTAGTGGCTACAATTGAAATAGCTAATTTTTAGGACAGTTATGGCCTTAATTAAAATATCCAAATTCATTGGTGTAAATTAATCAAGGTCATTAGCCTCTGATTTATTTGATTATGTTAGTCACGACCTTAATTAAAATAGCCAAATTCATGGTTTAAGTTTAACTAAGGTCATTCTTGCAAATTAGCTCTTAATTGGTCAATTGGTTATTACCGGGTCATAATTGAAATGTTTAATCAATAGGCACTTTCAATTTTGGGCTATCTTTTGAAAAGGGTCATTTTTACCCTTCCCTGTATACACATGTATACACAAGTATATAAGTATATATGTGTATATACTTTTATACCATGTATACATGTGGGCTACCCCTTCCCCCCCCCCCATCCCCCCACCTTTTTTTTAATTTTTTTTTTATTTTTTTAATAAATTTGGCAAGAACCAGTCCAAATACGGAACGACCTTACCCACAAATCCGTTTAAGGGGGAATACCCCTCATTCTCTTCAGGCTAAAGACCAAACGAAGTCTAAGAGATTGAAAAGAGGTTTCCTCTCCAAACCTTAGCACCGTCATGTCTCTAACTTCTCTCTCCTCATCATCAATGCCGGATTTAGCAAAGATGAGGGTCCACTTGGGTTCTACAGTTGTGAGGTTGGTGAGAATGGCAAGAGCACTAAATGCTCTGTGATTTCTCATCTATCACCACCCAAAGTTTACCCAAAACACAGTATAGTGACGAACACTCTACCACATAGTGGAGTGGATAGAGGAAGCCTTCGCCAGTAACCAAAGTGTATCATTCCCGCAACCACTTTGGTCTCACTCAGGGGGAATGCGCCGGTGATATATTTTGCCTTAGCACTTACGAAGTAGACGTCATTTATTGAGTTGAAGTGAAGTCTTTCCATTCCCAATTCAATTATGACGCAGCTCTTGCTCTTTCTAAGGCTATGATTGAACTTAGGATTGCAATTGATGGAGGGAAAGATAGTCTTCCCATGGCAGCCCCCTTTGATGTCTACTCAATCTAAACGTTGGGAACGACTGAAAGCGGCTGCTTCCTCCTTCACTCTACATCGTAGAGACAATAGGTTAAACTCCTTCATGTACTTTCTCACAGAAATTTTGGAAAAACCTTGTTTCAAATTCTTAAACTTATTTATGAATTCCACTTCGACATCACGTGGTAGAAATTAATCCTTACTATATAGGATATGTTACCCTCTCTCCAGTGAGTACAGTGAAGGACTCTCGCCTCACCCGCCCGTTTGACTTATGGCATCATCAACTTGCTTTTCAATCAAAGCGATTTCATAACCATAAAGCCTTCTCCTATTTTATAAATCCTATAACTCTCTTTACTGAGCGAGACTCTATCCATATCCCTACATTTGGTTTTTCTTTCATTCAATCATCACTTGTTTGACAGCTTAAACTAGGCTCCACTTTAGATATAGGTTTTTGGTCAACATCAAAATATGTCAAGGGCACGTCGGAACGGTCGGTAGCTGCTTAGTCTCATCCGAGAGTTTAATCTCCTGGAGGGGATTGATAACCACAATGGTATTTGAGAAGAGTGTTTGTTAGATTTTATTCATCCTTATCTATCCTTTGGTTGATGGTAAACACCCAAAACACAGTATAGTTCCCTTTTCTCTTTGCTTTTTGCGAGTAAATAGTCAAAAGCTCTGAAAATCCTTAATGGTTTTTTGTTTGCATGTGTTTGAATATCGGTTTTTCATTGGTTCTTCAAGAACCACTCGGATTGACCTCGAGTTAGTCGAATATGACCACTAAATCGTTGGTGTGTTTGTTTCCTAATCATTACATGTGGTGTTGACACTAAATCGTTAGTGTGTTTGTTTCCTAATCAATAGATGTGGTGTTGAGAGAAGCAAATCTCAGATTTGCGATACTCCCATATCGTTTGTGAACTAGGGTTTGATAATTTGGAGATTCTATATAAAGAATCCCATTCTCCATTATTTGAACAAGCTTGAGCAATTGAAAAATATCACTGGCACATTAAAAATCAAAACACATAGGGTTTCTAGCAATTTTGATTAAAACCTTTAATTTGTTCGATTAGTTTAAAGTTTTAAAGGTTTTCCTCTTCTTTGTGTGTGGCTGAGTTGGGATTTGAGGAACAAAAGGTCTGAAAGTTCATTCTCGATCAAGGCTATGTATCAAAAAGGTAATTCATTTTCCTTTAGTTACATTTTCTAGTTTTTATCTTAGTATTTTTTTGACTATTTATGTGATTAATGGTCATTATGTTCAATTGATTAGCTTATTTGCCTTGTTATCCTGTTTAGTTTTGATTATGTAAGCTGTTAGTAATATTATGATGTTTTAGGTTCGAATTAGGTATATATATGCTAAGTATTAATCCTGCTTGATCATATTCTCATTTGATAAGCCAAGTTATGTCTAAAAGCATTCAATCCTTGCTTATATGCTATTTGTTAGCTTAGATCCTTTAGTCAATACTCAGCATGTAGAGTAGTCAGCTTAAGCTATGCTCATTTTGCCTTTGTTTAAGTATACTGCTGGTATAAATTCTGTGCAGTTGCATCTTCTACTATATGCTCGATAACTTAATCCTGGTTATGTTGAGAATGTGGAACTTGCAATAGTATCTTTCCTGTTAATCTCCATTTGTGTTTTAAATCAACTAGTATTAGCTGTTACTAGTACTTAACTCTCCATTAACTCTCCATTTGTGTTTTAAATCAACTAGTATTAACTGTTACTAGTACTGGGGAGATATGCCAAGGTATACTAGGTATATACAAATGCTTTATATGCTTATGGAATATATGAATTAGTATATCCAGTATACATGTGGTATATCCTTTGTCATAGTTAGAACTGTGCCTACATGTTCAAAAGGTTTGAGGTGGATTTCATCTCTATGTTCCATATTTTATTGGGCTTCCTTTTTTTTTTTTTTTTTGTTACTGATTTGACTTGGGCCTTTTGAGGCACATAAATTGAATTAATTGACTACAAATTAATATATATCTACTTGCAAATATGTGTAGCTTTGTTTAAACATGTGTTTAAGTTCAAGATGCCTCTCTAACTGTCATTTTTTTTTCCCTCTCTTGTCCCGCTGCATGTGAAACCTCATGGGCCACTTGGGCCACTGCCTTCTGCTTGAAACCAATTGGGCCTAAGGCCCAGTTCTCTTTTATTCAATCAAGTCTGATGGAAAATAAGGGAAGCTAATAGTTGCATTTGAAGGTCCACCTATGGATGAAAATAGGCAACTGGTGAGCTTAGGTAGGCCCACCAGCCTAAACTCTCCTCCTTCTATTTATTTCGTATGATGTAAATGTATTTGTGAAGACATATGTATAATATTGCGACCCCTATGAATGTTAGAATCTAGGAAAAATGCTAGCATTAGTAGGAATATCGCCTAATGATTTTCAAACTCGGCTAATCCTAACTTTGCATGAAATCGATATTTAATTTTTTAAATCTCAATTGGTGTAATAACTTGATTGAAATTGAATGATTTTGGGCCTTCCGTCCCTTGTGCAATTCGGATACAAATGGACCAAACGGAAACAAGTTTTGGGCCTTAAGCCCACAAAAGATTTTCTTTTAAAGGGAAAACAAGGGCTGTATGATTTTGGCTATAATTTGGGCTGAATCAGAGGTATTTTAACAACTGTTGGGGATTATAACTTAGACTGAATTTTGAGAAAAATAGATGTAAAAAACCAAATTTTCAGAATCGAGAAAATGGACTCATTTTGCCTTTAACTTGGACAAACTCTTTCAGAATAAAATAAAAGGTATTTATGGGCCAAAGTCCAAACTTAAAAGACAAATCAAGGAGAAATATACTTGGACCAAGTTTTGAGTAAGATGGCTTGGTTGTGGGCTATGTTTGACATATTGAGCTTCAATAAAAAACTTGCCACTTTCCTACTATATACTTATATTACAAAAAAATAGGAGATATACTCCATCCACGTAAGAACTAAGCTCATTTTATTAGGATTAGTAGTAGTGACTCTACTAGGGAGAAATTCCGGATGTGTCCTAGTCCCAAGAATAAAGTGAGTTGAATATTTGTGTGGATTTTTTAAACCCAAAAACCCCTTTCCTAAAGGGGACTTTTTGCCAATTTTTTTTTCTTGAGTTTATGATAAAGAAATGAATAAAATTTTTGCAGAAAACTAAACACTTTTAAGCAAATAATACATTAATCACACATTGAAACTCGTAGGTCAACCGTATTCTACGGATCTTTAATACTAGGGTGTGTAAAACTTTCCCTAGAGAATCACCAGAACCCTTACCTTGAACTTTGGTACCAAAAGATTTCTCTCTTGGTTGAAAAATCTTTTATCCGGTTTTTCTAGTTTTCCTTTAATAAATTAGGTGGCAACTCTAAAAATATTAAATTTCAATTAGAGCACCAACAACCTCATAGTAGCTTTTATACTTTGACTAGCTTAAAAGTGAACCGTAACAGATGGCGACTCTGCTGGGGATTTTCTGGGTTCTAATCATAAGAGTTTTATAATGTGATTTTAAATGTATTTATTTGCCTATGTGTTTAATTTCCGCAATTATAATCGTCATTCATTTTCATATCTTAAACTCTGTCACTCCTAGCAAAAAGCATGGTTTCAAAGGGGACACGCGGGATCGCAGTCTTGCCTTCACTCCCAAAACACCCTTTTTTTGGAACACGTTGAACATTAAGTTGGTGTGCGGTCACGTAATGGCCGACAGCGGTTCATCCCTAGTAGTCCGCTCAGGTCCAAGGTCAATTCTAAAAACCTACTCTTGCATATGCCTAGCTTAGAGCTAAACTAAAGCCAAACATGAAGTAGACTGGGTGGTTTAGATATTTTAGACGTATCCAAACCTGATAGAAAGACTATCCCGTGTCAAGTACGGTCTATGACCCGAAAAACACCGCATCTCATATTATGTGCTATTTGGAAACATGTAACGTGCCTATGAATGGAACCGTTGCTTACTGGATGGGGGAGGGGGGGGGGGAGGGGAATTAACCTTGACTTCTATGTTGTAGATGTCGATCAGCTTGAATTTTGACATAATTTTGACTACACTAGAGTTGATGTGTATTTGGCGGGGCCAAATATCCCCGGAAGAGAAAAAAGAGATTTCATGTCATTTAGGAAATCTGACATCATGACTATGACGGATTGCAAAGAAATGATAGAAGTAATTACTAGATTTTGGGATAAGAGAACGGGATGGTTTCCAGGATTGGGGACGTCGAGATGACACGAAACTTTAGAGGGAGTTGCAGCGGACGTGTTGACTAGCGTAAACTCGTGTCGAAAAGAAGGAAGCAAAACTGAGACGAATACGCCTTAATCCCGGAAAAACCAACCTACCCCAAATTTGCAACCGTTTCGGCCCTTGAACTACGCCAATTGGGCCAATGGCCAGCGTACCTTTAGGAGTTATACAAAGGTATGGAAGCCCCAAAAGGATTTTTGAAACATCCGGGAATTCAAGACTTATCTTGAATGGACAACCACCATCCTAGCTTTTGCCTTTGGCCGGGCCCTGGTCTTCCCAAAGATTGGTCTAGCCATAGACCCGACTCGTTTCGGTCCCGATGCCATCTTTCACAACCCGACAAGAAGAAACTAAATACTTTGACCCTAACCCCAGGCGGCACAGATTCCCTAGATTGAAGAAGAGGGGCGCGGGGCGCGCCGCATCGGTGTCGTGAGATAACTTGAGCGCACAGTGGCGTAACTTTCTCTAAAAGAATGCCCATGATTCAAAGTGCTAATCCCTGCACCGGTTGTTGCGCATGTGGCCTAAGTAACCCCTGCGCTTTTAAAAGAAATTTTTGGGCCTATCCTGCCCCCGTTTCGGGGGAAAGGTCTTACTCTAATCTGGATGGGCACCCCAAAAGGGAAAACGAAAACAATTTTTGGGT
>NC_081347.1:54708328-54739038 GCF_029784015.1 Lycium ferocissimum
GGAGAAGATGAGAGAAAGTGGGACTTATATTTATACTTGGAAATTAACTCAGCCCGATGGGATTATACGGACCCTTATACGGTCCGCATAATATTATACGGTCCGTATAAGTGACCGTATAACTCCATCAGTGATGGCCCTTCACTGTAACTATTATATGGACCATTATACGGACCGTATAATATTACACGGACCGTATAAATGGTCGTATAGTCCACCTTCTTCCCGAACTTGTTCTCGTCGATTCGTTTGATCTCCAATCCTTATGGAACCTTCTTAACACTTGTTTAACACTGCATTAACCACCTAAGTATCCTTATAAATTCTTTCTAAGACTTTACTAATCAATCCTGGGGTTGATAGTTGCGAAACCTTTCCTAAACACCACTGATACTTCATTTGGCCTTATCAAACTTTATTTCACCAATCCATATAGCTTCGAAATCTTATCGTATGCACTTTAAAATTACCAAGTACCTTTCTTATAGTCATAAGAGCTTGATATTGACCTTAAGCTCGCATTAGTCTGCGTACGATAAAACGACATGAAATTTTCGAGGTGTAACAATATATATGTATATATGATATGATGTTGTTATTTTAAACGGTAGCATGTACGATTCCTCCTTAGGAGGCAATCAGTTACAAGTTATCTCTTCATCTTATGTTCTCTTATTTCTTTATTATGCTGTTATATATATATATATATATCTTACATACTCAGTACATTATTCGTACTGACGTCTTTTTCTTTATGGACACTGTGTTCATGCCCACAGCGAGACAGGGAGAATTCCTAGGAGCTTATCAGCAGATATACAGGAGCACTCCACTACTCCGAAGTTGCCACTTCATGGTATATTCTTTTGTGTACATATTGGGGCATGGCGGGGTCCTGTCCCGTCCATATGATTACAGCGTTCCAGTTAGAGGCTTGTAGATACTTATGTGTGGGTAATAGATATTATGTGACCTCTTCAGTGTATACCTTGTACATCATTTTTGTAGCCTTATGGGCCTATGTATAAAAATGCATGTTTTGGGAGACGTTTAGTGATCATTCCATAGTGAGCAATGCTGTGAGCAATATATATATATGTTCAGGTTGGATATGATAGTTAGCATGATGAGTGGTGCTCGGTAGCTAGCTCCGGGTACCCGCCATGGCCCACTAGTTGGGTCGTGACATTGGCCGCCCCCGAATGGATGTAATATCGAGAGATATGAGCCTCAGTCAAGATCAACTAAATCAAACCACCAACACGAGGAATGCACACGTATCCCTTAATCCTAAAATACCCTCAGAATCAATCACGGCCTCTTTGGCCTCACCCCTCAAAACTCTATCTTGAATCTTGCTCAACTGAGCATCCTCAAACTGATGAGTCTTGATCCGATCTAATAAGACGACCTCGCCTCTACACAAGCCAAACCCCTGCCTGGGGCTGAAATATCAAGGCGAATGAAACTGTTGGCTAGTGTCTGAACCTCCATGGCCAACGAATGCTCAAAAACAATCAAGTGAGCTAAACTCCCCATACTCACTGCCTTGCAAATCAAGGCATCAACCACAATATTGGCTTTCCCGGGATGATAAAGAATAGAGATGTCATAGTCCTTCAGGCGCTCCATCCATCGGCGCTGCCTGGAATTAAGATCTCTCCGGGTAAACAAATACTGAAGGCTACGATGATCGGTGAAAACCTGACACTACACACCGTACAAATAATGCCTCCAAATCTTCAAAGCAAAGACTACGGACAATAACTCCAAATAATGGGTAGGGTAATTCTTCTCATGGATCTTCAACTGACGGGAAGCATAAGCTATCACTCAACCCTGCTGCATCAACACAGCACCCAAACCCATACGGGATGCATCACAATAGACAACGAAATCCTTACCCTTCACGAGTAATGCTAAAATCGGGGCTGAAGTCAAAGGGGTCTTGAGCCTTTGGAAGCTCTCCTCACAATCATCGGACCACTGGAAGGGAACATCCTTCTGAGTCAATCTGGTCAAGGACGAAGCAATAGCAGCAAAACCCTTCACAAAGCGGCGGTAGTAGCTGGCCAAACCCGGAAAACTACGAACCTCGGTAACAGTAGTGGGCCTCGCCCAACCCCTCACAGCCTTAATCTTCTGTGGATCAACCATAATCCCATCCTTAGACACAATATGGCCCAAGAATGCCACAGATTCCAACAAAAACTCACATTTTTAAAACTTAGCAAACAAGTTATGCTTCTTCAACAACCCAAGAACAGTACGAAGATGGTTCTCATGCTCCTCCCTACTCTTACAATATACCAAGATATCATCAATAAACACAATTACGAAGAAGTCCAGGAATGGCCTAGAGATGCCATTCATCAAACTCATAAATGCAGTCGGGGCATTGGTAAATCCAAATGACATCAACAGAAACTCATAGTGTCCATATCTTGTCCGAAAAGCTGTCTTTGGAATGTCCACAGCCTTGATCCTCAACTGGTGGTAGCCTGAACGCAAGTCAATCTTCGAAAACACTGAAGGTCCCTGAAGCCGGTCAAATAAGTCATCAATACAAGGCATAGGACACTTGTTCCAAAAAGTAACCTTGTTCACCTGGCGATAGTCAATGCACATCCTCATGGATCCATCATTCTTTTTCATAAATAACACCGGAGCACCCCATCGGGAGACACTCGGTCTAATAAACCCCTTGCTCAATAAATCCTGTAACTGCTCCTTAAGCTCTCTTAATTCAGCAGATTCCATCCGATATGGCAGAATAAAAACTGGGCGAGTGCCCGGATACAAGTCAATACAGAAGTCAATGTCGCGATGGGTGGCATACCGGGCAGATCAGATGGGAAAACCTCCGCGAACTTGCTCACAATAGGAATGGACTCAAAGGGGTGGAGATGCAATGGTAGGGTCACGTACATGATCCAGATAAGCTAAACACTCCTTGTTGACTAACTTCTTCGCCTGAAGGAAGGAAATGATCTTTTTTAGAGCGGGGGATGCCCGGCATGGCTAAAGTGACTGTCATGGTGTGTCAGTCCAAGATCGCATGATAAGGAGAAATCCACGACATACCCAAGATAATATCAAAGTCCACCATATCAACAATCATCAAATCTACCCAAGTGTCATACCCCATAAAAGTAACCAAACATGACCGATAAACTCGATCAACGACCACAGGATATCCAATCGGAGTAGACACATGAACAGGTATAGCTATGCTATCACAAGGTAATTCCCAATTAACGGCATGATATGCAGACACATACGAATAAGTGGATCCAGGATCAAATAACACAGATGCTGCTTTATGACGGGCAGAAATGGTACCTGAAATAACAGCATCTAAGGCCTCTGCCTCAGGCCTACTCAAAAATAAGTAATAATGGGCCCCACCACGTCTAGTCTGAGATCCCCCTTTCACACTCTGGGACCCACCTTTAATTTCCTGAGATCCACCTCTAGAACCTTGAGAACCACCGCAGCCTGACTGAGCACCGCCCCTCTGAGAAGCACCATCTTGGTGGCTAATA
The DNA here is from genome assembly GCF_029784015.1 of Lycium ferocissimum. Classification (NCBI taxonomy): domain Eukaryota; kingdom Viridiplantae; phylum Streptophyta; class Magnoliopsida; order Solanales; family Solanaceae; genus Lycium; species Lycium ferocissimum. The sequence continues at coordinate 54,711,874 of NC_081347.1, forward strand.
ATCCCAGCTGGGTCGGGGACATCTCCAAGAAATATGCCCAATCACTCCATATGCAACATAGGTCAGAGAGGGAAAAAACTAATAAATTGAAGCTGAGGACCCAAATAAAACAACCCTGTCTACCGATTGAGAAAATAAACTCTCAGGATCTCTCTGCCTGGGTGGCTCACTGGAGGAAGACTGCAAAGCTGAATGCACAGGGCAGCCGAAATATGGCTGATACGGCCTAGAAGACTTACCGACGTCCCTCGAACTAGAACCACCATAACTGTTACACCTGGGAAATTTCCCCTTAGCGTACGGTGAATAGACTCACGAATGACATGACGTATATGAGGTTTGGACAAGTAATAAATAGTCTTAAATGGTCTTAATTAAGATTTCCAAAGACATGCGAGTTAAGGAAAGAAAGTTGTTAAGGAAAGTGAGTTATAAGTCGTGCGTCGGGCAAATTACGAGCATCAAGTTAATGATGTTTTAATAATGTTTTGGAGAAGAGTTATAACGTCCCTTAGATTGTTAATGAAGTGATAAACAAGTGTTAAGAAGGTTCCATAAGGATTGAGGATCAAACGAGACGACGGGAACAACTTCGGTGAAACTGTGAGTTTCACGACCAAGGTTCCACAGACCATATAATGTTCCACGGACCGTGGAAGGGTCCGTGGAACTGCTAGCAGAGATGGTGGATGGCTGTTTGTGAACCACGACCAGAACCATGGCCAACACCATGATCCACGGACCGTGAAACAATCTGTGGAACTCCCGACGACTGAAATGTTCCAACTCTTTAAATGCAATCCCAACTTCATGTATTTCATTTCCACCCACTTCTTCAACCTCTCAAGACCTCTAGAACCTTCCATATATTTCATCCACAAGAAAACTAAGGAAATCAAAGATCAATAACAAGAATGGAAGAGAATCAAGTGTATGAAGCCCATTAAAGTCATCCAAAACCGAGAAATCCCAAGAAAGGTGAAATAAGGTTTTGGTGCAAGAGGTGTATTACCATTCAAGGCTTATTCCTCCATCATCTAAGGTGAGTTTTATGACCTTTCCATGTTATTTGAAGTATTGATAGGTTGAAACACTTGGATTATAGAAGGGTATAGAAAATGGGTCATAAATGTATGAATAGTATCCTTGTTGAATAGTAATTGGATTGAATCATGAAAATGGATATGTTGAGATTGTAAATACGTTATAAATGACATTTAGAATATGGAATAAGAATTATAGGTGAAAGAACGCGATGGTGAACTTTGGTCATGATTATGGAGAATTTGTAGCGAAATTGTAAAATGTGAATAATGTAAATGAATGACGATTGTTGTTAGTGATATTGTGATTGTTGTTATGAATGTTGGGAGTTGATATCAAATATGACGGAAAGTAGTATAAACAAAGGAAACGCTGCCCAATTTTCCCTAGCTTTAGTAAGTACGTTCTTATGGTTGTTAGCTAATGTCGATACGAATTCCCTCGAAGGTATAAACGAGTGCTTTGAAGGAGAACGAGCAAGCAATAGAATAGTTAAATGGCAAAGGTATGTGAGGCTAGTCCTTTCGTTCTAAGGCATGAATCTTATGGCATGAATTCCCTTCTTTCTTATGATGTCCTATATTTCGGAAAGCTAAGAGTCTATCTTCATGAATAGTTATATGAAATAAGAGATACATTATGAGCACGTTAATGATGATGATAAGTTAAGTCTAAGAAGCTATAGCCCATGTTATGATGCTACTCATAATCTATTGATGTCGATTATTATATACACTCACCTTATGCTTGTTCCTTCAAGGTGAGGCAGGATGCTTATGAATGCTCCATAATGAAATCGGGGCTCCACGACCTTATGTCACCCCGATAGAGCATGATTATCTCTGAGTCTCTATGCATGCATTATGATGAGTTATGATAAGTATATTATGATGAGCATATTATGATGAGCATATGATGATATTACACCGCGCCTATATGGTCGGGTAGTCACCGCCAAGGCGGGCAGCTATACACCATGGCCAGATGGCATGGGCAGACACCACTAGTGGGCGGCATGAGGTGATACCCCGGACGCGGAAGGCCTGGACGCAGGCTAATGTTATTGATTATCACACCATAACTATATGGTCGGGCAGCTTATACATTTATGCATATATGATATGATGATGAGTATGAAATAAGCCAGTCGCATTATTTCTTTTATGATTCAGTCAGTCACAGATTGTTCCTCATTTTATTGATGTTTCATTATTGTTATGCCTTACATAGTCAGTACAATATTCGTATTGTCATCCATTTTCTTTGGACGCTGTGTTCATGCCCACAGGTAGACAGGGAGGTGATCCAAACTCATAGGAGCCACTAGCTGATTGAGAGCACTCCACTTTTCCGGAGGTGCCATTGATTATTCTTTTGGTATATATGTGTATATATTTTGGGCACGACGGGGTCCTGTCCCGTCCATATGTCTAGTACTCTAATAGAGGCTCGAGAGATACGCAGTCAGTGGGTAGTACGGTCTCGCGATTCTCTTATGTATATATATATATATATATATATATATTTTTGATAGCCGAAGGGCTTATGTTTATAAAAGTAAACATGTTTCAAATGATGATAGTCTTCTATGATTATGAGTATATATTATGAATGAGAGCAGATAAGTAACAGAATGAGCGGTGTTCGGTGGTTGGCCCCGAACACCCGTCATGGCCCGTAGTCGGGTCGTGACAATAACTCCCAATCTTACGCTACCTCTTCTCGCTACCACTTCCAAATGCACGAGCCTTAGAGGCCTCAACCAAAGAAGCATGCTCAACGATGGACTGGAAGGAAGCCCCCATAGCCTCCATCTAAAGGCAAGGAATCTTAAGAGAATCAACTAGCCCACCAACAAAATGCCTAATCTAGTCAGGCTCAGTAGGGATCAGGAGAGTGGAATAACAGGCCAGATACAGATAACGGGTCACATATGCTTCTACAGATATACCCCTCTGCTGAAGATGTAGAAAATTCTCCTTACGCGCCTCTCTCAAATACCAGGGCACATACTTCTCAAGGAAGGCCCGATAAAACTGAGTCTAAGTCAGGGGAGGAGAACCCTCAGGTCTGCAAGCAACAAAATACCTCCACCAACTCTTCGTGTCGTTGCGAAACTAGTAGGACACATAGTCAACTCCATGGGTCTCTACGATCCCCATCCTATGTAGTAATTGATGCATATCTAAGATGGACTCATAAGCATCCTCTGCGTGTATACCCGAAAACCTCAACGGCTCCAATTTCCTAAACCTCCCAACAAGATCCTGATCAGACACAGTCATAACAGCGCCCTCCACGGGCCTAAGATCATCACCCGAGGCTGGCACTGCATCAATAAGGGGAGCCATAGCTGTAGCGGGGTGTGCTACCCGAGTAGGTCTATGCTCAGGGGTTTGCGCCCTAACTCTAAAGTAGAATAAAGAACAATAGCTTAAGCATACAGCTCAAGCTGACATGTTGGCCCTAAGCTCCTCAACTTAGTCGCTTCTATATTAGTAGTAATAATATATATATATATATATAAAATTACGTTGCTTGAGAAAAGGGTTTGGGAGGCCATATTCCTCCCAACAAAAATAGGAGATTGAGCTACTTCATTATTAATATAACATACTAAAGTTTGTCCAGTATATATAGTTCCTAGGGTTTCAGCCCAAAAAGCTTCATTCAGAAACACCGGAGGAACTATCAACATGTGAATTCTTCCAAACCCTACATTAGAGCTATTAGTTCAGTTAAAGTATTGGTGGCATGCGGTGTGCCACCCATGAAGCCTATAACCCAGTCTCCTCTGCAATTTCTAAAAAAAAAAAAAAAAAAGGGCAGTACCTCCAATACCAGTATTTGCTAAAACTGATCAACCATATGAAGTTTATAGGAGCTCCTTGTTGAGGGCTCCCATTTGACATTGAGAAAGACGATAGGTTTGTAAGTGGTGTTCATACCTAGAACATGATAGATTAAAAGGCTTTGGCAATAACATTACTAGTATTAACAATGTCTTTCTTATAATTGAACACATTATAATTTATGTTAAGCCATATGTGCCAAAAACATAAGGGAAGGATAACTTCCCCATTTAGGAACTCATTATACTGTTGTCGACTACTGTTAGTCCATATGTTAGTCCAGTTAGTATAATTAAATAAGAGTTCCTGCTTACAAGTGTCATTAGTGAAATTTTTGGGTGATCTTGTCCCAAAATTGAAGGGCACATGGACAATCAAAGAAGATCTAGCTAATTAAATTTTGGTAGATGTTGCAGATAGAACAAAGAGAAAAATGGGGGGGGGGGGGGGGGGGGTTTGGAATACTCATCTCTATGGAGATAGGCATTAGTTGTAACAACTAGTTAGGTCGTTTTGATTATTATTTTACCTACTAGTCATCAAACACGTGTGTTGCACATGTGTTCCATACTAATTAGTACAAATATTTTAAAGTAGCAAAAATAATAGTAGAACGTGTATGCGATGAGTTAAAATAATATTTGAAGGGAAAAATGCAAATTTAAATTGATGAATGAATTCGAGTTATATTTATTGTCATCGCAATTGCTTTCGATAAATGTGAGATAATATCCTTTATTTGATGATAAAATGTGTTGCAACAAAATAATGTTCGAACAACTTTAATTTTGTATTTCCAATATACCAGATGTTTAGTTTGCCAATTTTCTTATTTTTCTTAAATATTTCACAAGACATGATTTAAATTTAAATATGACCAACATCAGTTATCTTTGTAAATATGTCACGTGTAGAAGCTTTTGCCTTTTTTCTTTAAGAAACTGTAGCCTCTTTGCTTTTATAGCGGCATATATATCAAGAAATTGTTGTCGAATGAAAGTATCATTTTGTAGAAGCTCGTGCATAGAAATTTGATCGATATAGGTCTTCCTTAGGATGTCTAGTGGATTTTTGTCAATTTCTTTGTATACACCTGCAAGGAAGTAATAGTGACCTCTTGAGAAAGAGATACATAACAGTTAGTGCTATTGAAAAATTTAATTGATGTACGTAAATTCACTATTAAGAAAAAAATTAGCTACGAACTTCCTCGTTAATTGATCTGTCGCTAAATTGCTTATAGCTAACAGAATTTTGTTAAAATCCATCGCTAATCCATCACTAAATAGAATTAATGATGATGCTTGTTGTTTATCTACAAAATTTGCATATTCCTTTTTTTTTTTTAGTAGTGATCGTGGTTACACACACATGTACCTTTTGTCGGATTTGAAATTATGAGAATTTTCATTTGTGATTTGGTAAAAGAATATTAGTTTAATAAATAATCTGACTACAAAATGCATAATTCTCACTAGTTTCGTGATACAATAACCCAAGCAACCAATTATAAAGAGTGTAACACTAGATCAAGCCTTAATAAAGATCAATCCGACACCTTACCAAATAATAAAGCATAACATTTAAATTGATCTTGCTAGCAAAGGACTGATCTTTATTAAAACATGGAAGCAGTCCTTGGCACGGGTTCTTGATTTTTTCTCTCTTCAACAATATGCATTAGAAGTATGATTTGAGTAGATGTCATCGTTGTTCTGTCTCTTGTGATACATGAAAGGAGAGAGTATGATTTCTTTTGATTGTTACAACAAAAAATGAGATAGAAAAAAGATGATATTTAATTTATAGATCTGGCAATCCAATGAAAAGTTAAATAATGGATGGGAGCTGAGAAGACAGGACAATAAATATGAGATAATGTGTAATGGTTAATTAAGTTGGGTAGATGAAACTCCTTATAATATAGTGTATTAACCATTCAAGCTGTTTTTTTTTTCTGTATGATTGTTACTCATTTATTATGAGGTTTATTTTTTTAATCAAGGGTAAAAGTCACTAAATTTCTAAAGGGTATTTTCGTAAACTAACTTTCAACTACGAGGCTTTCCAGTTTTAGTATAATATGATTTTTGCCACAACGACCCTTTCCTTGGCCTTAGTTTGGCTTATTTGGCCAGTGGAGATAGGTGGCACGGTTATCGAGGCAATTAGATTAGTGTCGGAGAGGGAAATACTAGTTTTGAGTTTCAAGTTTAGTTTTGGTAAAAGCTTTGACCAATAGTTGACTTTTGGATAAATGAGTCCAGAATCGAATTTTGATAGTTCTTTTAAGTCTGGAACGTGATTTTAGACTTATTAGAGTAGTTGGTTTGGGTCCTGAGGCGTTCGGGGTGTTTTGGGCGTTGGTTGGGATTATGAGAATTTCTAGTTTGGGATCTGACCTTGATCAACCCCAGGTAAAGATGAACTCTTTTGGAAATTCGAAGTGTGCAATCTAGTTCATAGCGTATTTATTATTGAATTGTATATTTGGTTTTTCTCTGGGGCTTCCGGGTGAATTTCTGGTGTCAAAACCAAATCTGGAAAACACCCGATTTTTTTAGTGTTCAGTTGCTTGTTTCCTTCTTCGGGTCCGCGAAGGAGGAGTTGAAATTGCAAGAGTTCACCAGGGTGGTCAACGCAATCCCAGGCCCACTGTCGCGCTCGCGAAGGGGAAAGGGGTTGAGGTAAGGTCAAGCCTGCCGCGTTCGCGATGGTTGGGCCAGGTCAGGGCTGCCATCGCAAGCCTTGTATCACGTTCGCAAAAAAGGAACATGCAGTAGCAGTGGTTTATTTTCCAACATTGAGATTAAGCCCGTTTTCACATAATTCAAGTTCTAGAGCTCGATTTTGGGTGAATTCAAGTGTTAAGTTCAAGTATCTTCTTTGGGGTAAGTTCCTACTCCAAATCTAAGTAATTATTATGATTTCTTCTATTAATTTATGATTCTATTCATGATTTAAATAGTAAAATAAATGGTTTCCATGGAAATGAGTTTTTGTTGAGATTTACGAAATTAAGGATCCATTTGTGGTTGGAACTTCATGATTTTTAGGTTATGGACTATCTAGACCATGGATAAGACAAATTTATGTTTGAATTTTATTTTTGCCTTTGGGAGCTCGGGGTTACCTTTTTGGGTTTACTTTCATGTTCCGGACAATAGTATAGCAATATCGGTATTGTTGTATCCGTGTGACCTCGTAGAGTAATTTTCACCATGTTAAACTCGATTTCATGTTAAAATAACTAATTTGACCTTTGGGGTTTGGGACGGGGTTTTGGGTTGACTTTTTGGGCTAGGATCCTTTTATGGCAATATGGGTACCCTTAGAATCGTGTGTTTGATAGACTTTGCTCATTCGAAGTCGCTTCTGAAGAGGAAAGCTCAGGTTTGAGTGTTTGTGGGACCCACTCGACTTTCTAGGTAGGTTACGTTCCACTCTTTTAGACTTCGATTGGAGTGCAGTCACGACCCAAGAGTAAGGAAAAAAGACAGATAATCAAACGAAGTCGAAAAAAGACAGATAATCAAGAGGAGTCTCTGGGCTGCGTATCAGGAACATGGCTCACCCTGGAGTCTCGATGAAGAATCCTCAGGATCACTCATAAGGACGAGAACTGGAGCCAACAACAACCTCTGCACTCAAGAAAAAGTGAAACAAGTGTAGTATGAGTGCTACCACACGTACTTGTAGGTATCATAGGCCGACAACGATTAGTTCACGCATGCACATAGACAGTAATTAATAGATAGGACAGATAAGCAATTGACATAAACACATAACAAGACAATCAGGAAAGTCGCACAACAACTCAAGTCATAAGCTGGATGGTCATTTGTGACATAGTGGGTTGTTCGGTTTGGTTCCCAAGGCACTTGTGAGCATTTTGGGTTATTGGTTGGAAAGTTAGTATATGGCCATTGGGTGTTGACCCGGTCAAACAGACCTCCGTTGGGAATTCCGAGACGGTGAGTGAGTCCATAGCGTGTTTTTATATGTGAATGCTTGTCTTGTTTGTATCTGGGAAGTTTCGAGTGATCGTCGAAATTCGGGATTTTGCTGATGAAAAACCAAAAATTTATGGTGTCTGATGTAGTAGCACCAGATCTGCCATAGCGGACCCGCTATAGCGTGGACTTGGACCGCTATAGCGGGATGATGACTTTCGAGAGGGACGCCATAGCAAACATGAATCTACAAAGGGCGGATGCGCAAGAGCGAGCCCACTGTAGCGGACTGGTGACCGCTGCAGTGAGGTGATAGGTTCCAGAATCTATTAAATGCTAGGATAAAACCCTTCACTCTCTATCACTTTATTTATTACTTCCAAAGCATTTTTTAGGTGAATTGAGGAGCTCTTGGCTGATTCTATCTTGTGGTAAGTCTCCTAACCTAGAATTCATTACCTTATTTTCCCGAAGCTTGAATCCATGCTAGAAATCTATTAGAATCTAAGAGGAAAGATGGGTTTTGTTGATTATTTCATAAAATGAGTTCTAGTCTTTCTAAATGAAAATTGCTGGTGGATTTGACTAATCTAATCATAGAATTTGATGACTCCATAGCTAATAGGCTTGAATCTTCCATTTATGTTGATGAAATTGAATGTTGGAAAGTTAGGGTTTATACCCAAATTGGGGGTTTTCACTTGAATAACAAAATTAACCCTTTCTTGAGTTATTTTAGCAATTGATTAGTAGGACTAAACTCCTAGAATGTTGAATTGCATATTTTCACTTTCGAAATACTCGTTTATCCTTGTGGGCATGTTTCCCTCTTTCTCCATAGTTGGATTTGATTCGAAAGATAAGTATAGCAATATGGGTGTTGTTCTTCCTTATTTCTAATCTAGAACTCGATTATGATTAGACTTTGAGTATTTGGAGGCGCTACGAAAGGGCAAAGCAAAGGTGTGATTATTCGTGTCTCTTGCTCGGCTACCAGTTAGGTTACGGCTTACCTTATGGTTAGACTTCGGTTAGCAAAGCATATGTAGATTTAGGGATTGTTGGAGAAATCATGTTACGTCTTCGTGTATGAAGTTGGGATGAATTACTTAGGTTGGTACTATTATTTGATTATGGTTTGTTTCCTTGTTGTGATCTATTGGCTTGTTGCCACGTTTGTGATATTAAACTTGATATTGATAGATTCTTGTGATATGTGTCCATGTAAGCCACCGTTGATATTGATAGATTCTTGTGATATATGTCCATGGGTGGCACCGTTGATATTGATAGATTCTTGTGATAAGATTCTATGTGTGGCACCGTTGATATTGATAGATTCTTGTGATAAGTGTCCATGTTTGACACCCTTGATATTGATAGATTCTTGTGATATGTGTCCATGGCTGGCACCGTTGATATTGATAGATTCTTGCGATAAGATTCTATGTGTGGCACCGTTGATATTGATAGATTCTTGTGATAATTGTCCATGTGTGGCACCGTTGATATTGATAGTTTCTCGTGATATGTGTCCATGTGTGGAACCGTTGATATTGATAGATTCTCATGGCATTAACATCATTCATGCATTCATACTCATACATTTGGATCGGGTTGCGCACCACAACATATATATTATACTAACATTTGGATCGAGTTACGCGCTGCAACATATTTTATACATATACTGGATCGGGTTGCGTGCCGCAATATATATTAAACCTATTTTGGATAGGGTTGCGCGCCGCAACACACACACACATATAGGATCGGCCTATGATACCTAATTGTTGTCGGCCTATGATACCTAATAGTATATAGTGTTTGTACTGATACTACCTTGCTACATTCTTTTATGAGTGCAGAGTACGTAACAGGGTCGACTTCCTTTCCTCGTGGCTGATTTCCTGAGGAAGTATTGATCGAGCATCCAGGGTGAGAACATGGATTGATCTGCAGCCCAGATGCCACTTCTTAGCTACTTGTCTTATTTTGATATTCTGTGATGGTATTCCATTTTTAGACTTGTATTCATATTCAGACTTATAGTATCTGTAGTAGTGGCTCTTGTACGACCTTAAACCAGATTGCTTGGGATTGTTGTATTATTTTCCGCACTTATCCACTTATCCTTATTGTTATCTATGTTTGAGGCTTATATTTTGGTTGACTTGATTACTTTATTGTGGTTGAATAAATAATTTGGGAAAGGGTTTGCCTACCGAGATGGGAAATGGTAAGTGCCCGTACGTTGCCCGATTTAGGACGTGACATTAGCCCAGGTGAAGCCTCTAATCCACAGTTCATCACGTCATTAATAAGCCCTCATCAACAACAATAACTCAGTATGCCAACAACCACAAATCAATGAATAATACATGGAATGAATGTAATAGTATGCAATGCAATTCCCCCCAAGCCTCCTCTCTGTATCGTGCACATTTGCTAAGCACAATGTCACAATAGTCATGACCCATGGGGGACAGTGAAGTCCATGTACCACACTCGCTCCAAAAGATGTACCTCGGATCACGAGCACTCTCTTCCACTCAGGTATGGTACCTCGGACCAAGGGCATTCTCTTCCGCTCAGGTATGTTACATCGGATCACGGAAACTCTCTCTCGTTTATGCTTTACGGCAAAGACCTTGGAGGCTCGACTCTCTCACTTATCATCATTTCAAATGCAATCATGATAGGTTAATAACACATGAAATATGAAATGTATGCCATGCATAATTCAACCTGATCAATAACGCAAGTATAGAAGCCATAATAAATGCCATGAATGCAAATCATAATCTGGGTTAATAGTATCACCCTTCATATTTCATAATACCAATGAGATAAGTGAGTTATCAAGAACTAAAGAGAGTCACACAAATACATGGAAATCACAAATATGGCGACAAGCCCACTTCAATTCAAGGGAAAACACAAGTATGACGACAAGCCCACATAAACAGTTGACAAGACCAACCTAGTCGAAATACAACTTCGCACCATGCCCGAAGGCCTATCATGCTTTATCGATCAATCACTACTATACATATATGATTTGCTAATTGAAGTCTAGACATGAGTAAACCATAACCTACCTCAAAGCCGAGCAAGTGCTACAAACTAGTCCGCTAGAACCATCCCCTTTTGAAGAGCTTTCGAATGATCAAAGTCTAGAAAATTATAATTCTACATTAGATTAGGAGACAATGATACCCATATTGCCACAAACCATTCGAAATCAAAACTACCTTTAGGAAAAGGGAAGCCCAATCCCACAAGGGTAAAAGAGGAATTTTATAAGAAATTTAGGCTACCCAAGGTTTAGGAAGTCCAATAACCCATAATTTTCATAATCTAGTCTCAATTATGCATCAATTTCATTATTTCATCAAAATCCCCAATTTATAAAATGTAGCACGCGTTTCTGCTCTGTCAGCTGAACTTGTTGCGTTGGAAACTAGACTCGACGAACTTCATTTTAGGCTTTTGTTTCACCTTAAAACACTTCATATGCTAAGAGATATTCGTCCCCCAAGTTGGACCAAAATTTTCACACAAAACATTACCCATCCTTTCTCCGAAGTCGTACTACTTCATTCCTTCCACTCGTTTCCTTATAAAACCTTCCGTTATGTCTTATATACATCCTTCACTTATTAAATATACTTAATAATGCTTGCTCCTTATATTTCAAAGTGGTTTTACTTAACCCTAACTCAACGTACTTATGTTTCAAATTTGATAAGTGCTCTTCCAAGATACGGGGTGTAACATCTAGCTCAGGCGACAAAGATCTGGCTTGGCCCTGGCTAGCTACGGCACTTTTTCCCGTGTCCTCTACCTCTATCGTGGCCTCTAGGTCAGCCACAGCCTCGACCTCTAGCGGCCACTGCTGGTACCTCATCTCTCACAACCGTCACGCGTGTGCTCACCATCTGTGGGAGAATAGGAATAGAGTTAGATACCAATTTGAATCATCTAGATACCAATTTGAATAAAGTAGCACAAATGGAATGAAAGAATGGAAGTTTCCTAAATGTCTTACAACCTCTCACAGATATGTACGGAGACCATCAGACGGATCTGCAAGACTCTACCAGACATTGCTCTTGTATATGTGAGATCGGTAACCTAGGGCTCTGCTACAAACTTGTCACGATTTAACTTGTGAATCACGAAGGCACCTACACTAACCCCCTATGTGGGCAAACCCTTCTACATAACCTATCATTAAATCAAAAATACGAAAGTAATTCTGAAATAACTGAGTCACAATAAGTATATATATATAAAGTAACTCAGAGAAGTAAGGAAATACTACAACCCAAGGATCTAGTCTGAAACGGTACAATACCTACTACCAATAATACAAGTTTGAATACTAGAGCTACTGTCATAAATACAGGATAATAATTGTCTCAAGAGTTAGGAAAAAAGATAGATAATCAAGAGGAGTCTCCGAGCTGTGGATCAGGAACATGGCTCATCCTGGAGTCTCGATCAAGAAGGCTCGGGATCACTCACGAGGACAGAAACTGGAGCTAATAGCAAATTCTACACTCAACAAAAGTGCTACAAGTGTCGTATGAGTATAACCACACATACTCGTAGGTATCATAGGCTGACAATAATTAGTTCACGCATACACATAGACAAAAATTAATAGATAGGACAGATAAGCAATTGACATAAACACATAATAAGACAATCAGGAAAGTTGCACCATAATGATAGACATAATAGATCTCAACAACTCAAGTCATAAGACTAGGTGAAGCCGTTAAGCCATAGTTCATCACATCATTAATAAGCCCTAATCAACAACAATAATTCAGTATGTCAATAACCACAAATCAAAGAATAATGAACCATCCAATGATGTGGAATGAATGTAACATTATCCTATGTAATGCACCCCAAGCTTCCTTTTCGTACCGTGCACACATGCTAAAGACAGCGACACAATAGTCATGACCCACAGGGGACCCGCGAAGTCCATGTACTATACTCGCTCCAGTATGTACCTCGGATCACTAGCACTCTCTTCCACTCCGATATGTTAGCTTAGATCATGGGAACTCTCTTCCGCTTCGGTAGGCTACATCGGATCACGGGAACTCTCTCTCTTTTTGATGTTTTCTGGTAAACACCTCGGAGGCTCCACTATCTAACTTATCATCATTTCAAATGCAATCATGACAGGTCAATAACACATGAATATGGAATGTATGCCATGAGTAATTCAATCTCATCAATATCACAATAATAGAAGACATAATAAATGCCAATGATGCAAATCATAATCCAGGTTATCAGTATCACCCTTCCACATTTCATAAGACCAATGAGATAATTGCGATATCAAGAACTAGATAGAGTCACACAATTACATGAAAATCACAAATATGGCGACAAGCCCACTTCAAATTAAGGGAAAATACAAGTATGGCGACAAGCCCACTTCAAATTAAGGGAAAATGCAAGTATGGCGACAAGCCCACATAAACAGCTGGTAATACCAACCTAGTCAAAATACAACTCCGCACCATGCTCGAAGGCCTATCATGCTTTCTCCGTCAATCACTACTATACATATATGATTTGCTAATCGAAGTCTAATCATTAGTAAATCGTAACCTACCTCAAAGTCGAAGAGGTGCCACGAACTAGTCCACTACAACCTTCCCCTTTCGAAGAGCTTCCGAACGATCAAAGTCTAGCAAATTGTCATTCTACATTAGATTACAAGACAATGATACCCATATTGCCACAAAAACATTCGAAATCAAAACTACCTTTAGGAAAAGGGAACCCCAGGACCACAAGTGTAAAAGAGGGATTTTATAAGAAATTTAGGCTACCCAAGGTTTAGGAAGTCCAACAACCCATAATCATCATAATCTAATCTCAATTAGGCATCCATTTCATCATTTCACCAAAATCCCCAATTTATAAGGATACCCTTATTGCCCATAATCACAAACTTAAGTAAAAGAGAAATTCAAGCCTAGCAATTAGTTACCCAGTGGTTGAATAACTAGGATCAAGAAAATCTCCTAACAAAACATGATTTAGAGTAAAAGATGGTCCAAAATTAACCTAGGGTTTATCATCCTAAAAGCCCCAACATTAACATGTTTTTCTAACATGATTTCCCCACTTTAATGGTAACATAAACAATTAAAGAAGTTAGAAAACTTACCCAATGGAAGAATCCTCAAAGAGATTAGCAAAATCGCCTCTTAGAACCCCCTTTAAGTCTCCAATAGTCGAATTTGGGAAATTTATGTTTCTGAAACAGCAATCTTGCATCTGCGGAACTATTTCCCGTAGATGCAGACTCATTAAACACCACAACACTTTGCATATACGAACCAAGGCAGCATAATAGAATACCAAAAAAAATTTGTTTTCACCCAGTTCAACCTGGAACTCGACTCTCATGACCTCCCGAATACAAACTAAACATGCTACCCACTATAAAAACAAGCTACGAATACATCCTCACCCTCGAAATCTCCAAACGAGGTCATCTTGACCCGGTCGACCCCCCAAAGTTTCCAACTCAAGGATTAAAACAGCCCTGAGTGCCTCGAGAACTGAACCAAACATCCTACAAACTCATAATCAACCATCCGTACCTAATGGAACCGACGAAAATTCCAAAAAGACACAATTACCCAAAAGTCAACTATTGGTCAAATCTTTTTCACTATCAACTTAAAGCTTCTAAATTCCTCAAAACCAATCCCGATCACCTTGGGAATCGTGCTACCCATCCCCACGAGTCAAACCATTCTAACGAAGCTAGGGGAAAGGTCAACAAGGGAAACCGGGGTAAAAATGGCTAAATGACTAAACAGGTCATTACAAGAGCGTATTTAGTTCTTAAATATTACTCCCTCAGTCCCAAAAAGATTGGCACTTTTCACTTTTTGAGAGACAAAAGAATTATTATTTGATCATAGTTTTTTCATATGTCATTTAAATACATTATATTTTTAATTATGGTGACTTATAGTACTTTTTATGTAGTTTTTAAATATGTAAATTTTATTTCAAAAATATTGAATATTCTATGCTCAAACACACGGTCAAAATGAAGAAGTTTGACTCCCAAAAAGTAAAAAAGTGTCAATCTAAACTAGTAACTAGTTTAATATGGACTTAAACAATTTGAACATGTATAGACAGCCTCATATATCAATTACATATGGCATATGAACAACGTATACCACCACAATAAACGAAAACGAATGGAAAAACAGACCCAATAAACAAAGAGGACAAAGAAATAGCCCCAACAGTTAAAGCAAACAAACAAAAGTCCCAAATTCAAATTGGGTGTAAAGTAAGACAATAATGAGTCCAAACCAATTGTGATAGGGACAAAATTTAAAGAACATGACCAAATCAGTTAAGGTATCATCTCAATTCCTCCAAATTATCATGATATACCATGGGTATACACGATATACACATCAATATATACTGAGGTATATAAAGGGCCCATATCTTGTGTTACCTGGTGTATACCATAGATATGGCATGTCCAATATAAAGGAGAAGGAAGAGAAAGAGCAACGGGACCAAACAATTCATTCAAACTAGTCTTAGAATTCATATTCACATATATATGGAAGGCATACACACATATACTCAGTATACCCATTGTTTGGAGACCAACACAACACTAAGTTGGAGGAAAATATCATGCAACAATTGATCCAAATAGGGAAAGGACAAGAACATCATGTTAATAGCAGATGTATATAAATAGGAGGTTATTTCCTTCAAATCTGGATTAATATCCGTATCACTTAGCATTTCTCAGAAAGTGCAGACAAAATGGCGAAAAATGGAGAGGTAGTCATGCCAAGTTTCATATCAAATCCCCCTTTTTAGCCCTAGAGAAACACAGCAGTCAATTCCAAAATAAAAACCAACCAAACAAGAATATTCTTGGTTTAATTTGAACATATTTTAAACTCATCAACAATCCATAATTCCCATTATCTTAATCACACATTTCATCCTGTACATTTGAGAGGACATAGTAGGATCCCATAATACTTTGAACATATCTCAGATATCAAGCACAGACAAGTTCACTGCCTAAGTTATCATAAAAGGAAAATGACATTTTGGTCTTTAAATCCCACCATGGAATGACTCAGAACTAAATGCAAAACCCAATTCACTTGACCAAATGAGTAAAATATTCACAGATTGGTTCATTATTCCACAAACAGACCTCTAATTCCATTTACACATCAATTTCTTTGTAGTTCTCCTCTTTTACACTCACAGAGACCTAAGAGGGTCCCATGACAATGTAACCTCACAAAAAGGAACCCTAACAAAGATGGGATGGGTAGTACTAGACTAAGTGAGAACTCAAAGTCTTTCCTAAACCCTCTTTAGACCTAGGTAAATCACTTATCATGTTCTTACAAGTCAAGTGACAGCCTCTTGAGCCTCTTTAAGCTTATGTGATCATGCACCATCTTATTTTTATCTTAAAGGGACCCTATCAGCCCAACTAATCATACAGGAGCTCAGTCATTCATTTTTTCACTATTTTTTAGCTATGTTAGACTATCAATTCATCTAGTCAAACATAATAATACAAAGATCAGATATATTGATCAATTTCCTTGGCATGAAAGACATGTGTATGCATATTCAAATCAGTCATGGGTTTTAAAACATTGCACAGACCAACACATTATGATGAAGCACAGAAAATGACCTTTGAAAACACGAACATGCTACCATATACTTGAAGCAACTCTCAACAGTTTGGTCATACCACAGAGAGACATGTTTTGTAATGACCCATTCGGTCATTACGTGTACTTTGACCATTTTACCCCTGTCGACCCAATTCCCAAGGTTATCGTGTGATTCTAGCAAAACTTGGGAAAATAGAGCTCTTAAGTGGAAAGTTTTGACCAATAGTTGACTTTTCGATAAACACACATTTTTCAGAATTTTATTGATTCCTTGAGGTCCGCAGAGTCGATTATGTCTTGGTGGGGTGGATGGTTTGGTTCTCGAGGCGTTTGGTTGCATTTTAGGTACTTGATTGGCAACTTAATTTATTCCGTTTGGGGGTTGACTTGGTGAATTAGACTTCGTAGGGTATTTCGAGGCCACGAGTGAGTTTGTAGCGTATTTTTAAGTGTGTGTGCATATCTAGTTTGTATCCGGGAGGCCTCGGATTGATGTTGAGATTTTGGGTTTGACTTGTGAAAAACCAAAAAATTTGGTTACGGGTGTGTTAGCCATTGCAAGCCCAGTACCGCCTTAGTGGGCCCACCATGGTGGGGTCTTGCCTGCTATGGCAGATGGTTCTACTGCAAGGGCGGGACCGCTATGATGATCCGTATGACCGCTGTGGCTAATCGATGAGACCAGTTCATTATTTATTTTGCCTTAAGTTCGAATCATTAGTCCAAAGCACCTAAAACCTAATTCTAAGAGTCAGGAGAGGTGATTCTTGAAGGAAAGAGGTGAAATCATCTGTTGGGGTAAGTTCTAACCTGTAATCTTACTTTACTCTCTTCCTTTTTAAGATTCCATGGTAGATTATGGTCTTAGAATGGTGGGTGATGAGACCTTGGGTACTGATCATGAAACCCTTATTGTAAATTGGTTATTGTTTCTTTAATCACTGTTTATATCATCTAGAATTGTAGATTAACACAATCTAGGATTGAATCACTCTTAAATTCAACAATCTATTCATGAAACTTAGGGTTTCGCCCATACTGGGGGTTTTGGTCAATTTGATGAAATTGAAGGGCCTTATGTGATTAGAAACCCACGTAATTAAGGCTTATGATTATTGGGACTATGGGTAGGGTAATTTCACCCTTAATTTTTTATTTAACCCGTATCATTCATTAGAGGTATTTTGGGTAATTTTCCCAAGATCATTTCTTCTTCCAACTAGTTGGCTTATGGTAGTCATTGGCTTAATTAGCATTACTAGTTGGTAGACTTTGAGCGTTCCGAGGCACTTCTTGAGGGAAAGGCTCAGGTGGAGTAGTTCGTGAGTCCAGTTCTGCAACCAAGGTAGGTTACGGTTTACTTTAGTTAGACTTTCATTAGTGAAATGCATATATAGTAGAATTGATGGGAGAAGCATGATTAGGTCTTCCGATATGATGTTGGGTTGGATACGCTCTTAGGTTGGTATTGACTTCTGATTATGTAGGCTTGTCGCCGTTACTTTATGTATCGAACCACGAGGTGTATTTACTATGACTTCAGCATGTGTGTAAATTGGAGTTACTTATTAGTTGTTGCATTTCATATGCTATCATCTTATTTCTATGAATTGATCTGTTTGGGTGTTGTTGTGCCTATCTATCTTGTTAATTTTTGATTGTGTGCATGAACTAATCTTAGTTAGCCTATGATATCTACCGGTACATAATGTTTGAACTGACACTACCTTGCTGCATCCTTTTGAGTGTAGATTTTGTTCCAGGACCGTCTTCTAGACCTCACATCTACCCCGAGGCTACTTTTGATTAGATCTGAGGGTGAGCTCCTATCCAGCCTTGTCGCCCTGGAGATCTCTCTTATTTATGTCTTGTTTTACTTCTTAGACATTATCTCCATATTTCAGACATTTAAGTATTCCTAGATAGTGTATTTGGTTAGAGTACTTGTACGATAACTTTCACTTCTTGGGGTTTCATTATTTAGTATTCCGCACTTACTTACTATTTATGACATTGACTTATTTTTATTATCTCTGTTGTTATTTAAGCTATTTTGGATAATTGAATGATTAATTTAATAAAGGGATGGTTCGCTAATTTAATAAGGGGATGGTTCGCCCACTAAGTGGGTTAGCGCGGATGCCATCACGACGTATTGGGTCGTGAAAAAGTTGGTATCAGTGCCCTAGGTTCATCGATCTCACCGTATAAGGACATGTCAGTAGAGTCTTGCGGATCGGTATAGAGACGTATATACTTATCTTCGAGAGGCCATGGGACACTAGGAAAACTCCAATTCTTTCTTTCGTGCTACTTGATTCCAATTGGTATCTAGGTGATTCGAATTGGTATCTGACTTTTCCTTCTATTCTCTCAAAGATGGTAAGGACTCATACTAGGGCAGCTGTTGATGAGGCACCAGAGCTGGCCGCCGAGGTCGTGAATCATGGCAGTGTTCAGGTCAGGGGCCGGGGACACTGTAGAGGTAAGGGGCAGCACCAGCTAGGGCAGGGCTCCCGTGGTTGGTTAGGCTCGTGCTAGATCAGTTTCTCCCGTGCCGCCAGCCGATCAGGATAAGGAGGCAGAGTTGGGACCAATACCAGCTCAGCCAGATATCATAGCTGATTCAGTATTACTAGATACTGTGGTTCGTGTGTTAAACCTGCTGAATGGATTAACTGAAGCAGGTGTGTTACCGCCTACCCCAGATGGCCAGGGTGTGAGATTAGCTGAGCAGATTTCTAATAGATTTCGTGCTCCAGGAGCACAGCACGCTGTAGTTATGGCTCTACCTATGGATGAGGCTCCCGGAGTAGTTATTTTCCCTATACCAGTGGCAGGCCTGGTGATGATCGGTGAAGAGCATGATCTATTTTGGTGGTTCACCAAGATGAAGCCTTCCGTCTTCTATGGCACAGAGTTTGAGGATGCATACGAGTTCAATATTGCATGTCATGAGAGGCTCCACAAGATGGGGGCAATTGAGAGCCATGGTGTCGAGTTTGTGACCTTTCAGCTTTCGAGTGAAATTATGTGGAGTATAGATCAGCTGGGTTTCCTCTGTTGACTTGACTCAATTTTATACAGTCATTTTGGAAAAGTATGTTCAGTGTACTTTAAGGGATAGGAGGCATGACGAGTTCAGCAACATCGAGCAGGGGAGTTCTTCAGTTGCTGCTTATGAGGCTCATTTCCACTCTTTGTCTCGCTATGCTCTACAGTTGATGCCTACTAAGGCTAAGAGAGTTCAGAGGTTTGTGAAGGGGTTAAACACTGCTCTGAAGTTTCCAGCCTCGTAATCCTTGATATGGTAGATTTTGATGTTATTTTGGGTATGAGTTGGATGTCTCCTTACCACGCGATTTTGGACTGTCACCCAAGACAGTCACATTAGCTATGTCGGGTATGTTAAGACTTGAGTGGTAGGGTACTCATTGTCCCTCCCCAAAGAAGATTATTTCCTTTCTTCAGGCCAAAAAGTTAATTGATATAGATTGTTTGGCTTAGATGGCGTATATTCACGATACTAGTGTTGAAGTTCCATCGCTTGAGTCAGTTCCCATGGTGAGTGAGTTCGCGGAGGTGTTTCCTACGGACTTGCCGAGTATACCACCCAACCGTGATATTTATTTCTATATTGACTTGGAGCTAGGGACTTGCCCTATTTCTATTCCGCCGTATCGGATGGCGCCAGCTGAGTTGAAAGAGTTGAAGGAGAAGCTTCAGGATCTTCTTAGTAAAGGATTCATTAGAATGAGCATCTCTCCCTGAGGCGCTCCTGCACTATTTATGAAGAAAAAGGATGGGACTATGCGGATGTGCATTGATTACGCCAATTGAACAAAGTCACCATTCAGAACAAGTACCCCGTTCCTTGTATTGATGATCTATTTGACCAGCTTCAGGGGCTTCTGTGTTTTTCAAGATTGATTTGAGGTCGGGTTATCACCAGCTAAAGATCCGATCCGAAGATATTCCTTACCGCTTTTAGGACTCGTTATGGTCACTGCGAGTTTCTTATCATGTCATTTGGGCTTACCAATCCCTAAGCTGCTTTCATGGACTTGATGAATGGCATTTTTAAGCCATACTCTGATTCTTTTGTGATTGTGTTCATTGATGATATATTGGTATACTCGAGGAGTAAGGAGATCATGAGAAACACTTGAGGATTGTTCTTGGTTTGTTGAGAGACAAGGAGTTGTATGCAAAGCTCTCTAAGTGTGAGTTTTGGCTCAAGTCTGTAGCCTTCTTAGGTCATGTGGTGTCCAAGGAAAGGATTATGGTTGACCCTAAGAAGATTAAGGTCGTTAGTGATTAGGCTTGGCCCAATTCAATGGCAGAAATTCATAGCTTCGTGGGTTTGTCTAGTTACTACCGTCGGTTCGTGAAGGGGTTTGCTTCGCATTTGACCTATTTGACGTAAAAGGAAGTACCTTTTCAGTGGTTCGATGAGTGTGAGGAGAGCTTTCAAAAGCTCAAGACTTTGTTGACTTCAACCTCAATTCTAGCATTGCCCGTGGAGGGCAAGGACTTGGTCATGTATTTTTATGCTTCTCGTTCTGGGTTAGGTGCCATGTTGATGTAAGAAAAGAATGTCATTGCTTAAGCTTCTAGACAGCTGAAGATTCATGAGAAGAAGTACCCTACTCATGATTTGGAGTTGGCAGTGGTAGTCTTCGCTTTGAATATTTGGAGGCATTATCTATATGGAGTCCATTGTGAGGTGTTCACCGATCACCGCTGCCTTCAGCATGTATTTACTCAGAGGGATCTCAATTCTAGACAACGGAGATTGATAGAGCTTCTGAAGGATTATAATATCACCATACTTTACCTTCCGGGTAAAGCTAATGTGGTAGCCGATTCTTTGAGTCTCAAGGTAGGGAATATGAGCAGTCTAGCTTGATTGGTTGTTTCTGAGCGTTCTTTAGCCATGGAGGTTCAGACTCTGGCTAACAGTTTTGTGCGTCTTGATGTTTCAGATCTGGGCAGAGTTTTAGCATGTGTTGAGGCGAGGTCGTCTCTATTGGAGTATATTAGGGCACAACAGTTTGAGGATGCTCAGTTATGTAAGATTGTGATAAGATTTTGAGAGGTGTGGCCAAGGAGGCCATGCTTGATAGTGAGGGGATTCTGAGGATCAACGGATGCGTGTGCGTTCCTCATATGAGTGGTCTGATTCGACGTATATTGGAGGAGGCTCACAGCTCCAGGTATTCTATTCATCCACGGGCGACGAAGATATACCTTAATTTGAGACAAAGACTACCGGTGGGGTCGGATGAAGAGAGATATTATAGATTTTATTGCTAATTGTGGGAATTATCAGCAAGTCAAGTATGAGCACTAGCGGCCTGGTGGTGCGCTTCAGAGGATGCCCATTCCCAAGTGGAAGTGAGAGGGGATTGCCGTGGATTTCAATGTAGGTCTTCCGAAGACCCTGGGCAAGTTTGATTAAGTTTTTGTTATTGTTGATCAGTTGACTAAGTTTGCTCATTTCATTCCCGTTCAGGTTACTTATAATGCAGAGAAGTTGGCCAGGATTTACATCTGTGAGATTGTGTGATTGCACTGGGTTCCTATTTCCATCATCTCAGATCGAGGTCACCAGTTTACTTCCAACTTCTGGAGGTCATTGCAAGCAGAGTTGGGTACTCAGTTGGACCATAGTACAGGTTTTCATCCCCTGACTTATGGTCAGTCTGAGCAGACTATTCAGGTGCTTGAGGATATGTTGAGAGTGTGTGTTGTTGACTTTGGTGGTCATTGGGACCAGTTCCTACCCTTGGCAGAGTTTGCGTACAACAATAGCTACCATTCCAGTATTGATAGGGCGCTGTTCGAGGCTTTATATGGAAGAAGGTGTCATTATTCTATTAGCCTGTTTGATGCTTTTAAGGTTCAACCTTGGGGTACAGATTTTTTTAGAGAGTCTTTGGACAAAGTAAAGCTTGTTCAGGAAAAGCTTCTGGCAGCTCAGAGTAGGCAAAAGATATAGGCGGACCGAAAAGGTTCTTCTGAAGATTTCACCCATGAAGGGTGTTATGAGGTTTGGGAAGAGGGCAAAGTTGAGCCCGAGGTAAATTGGCCCGACTGAGATTCTTTGTCGTGTGGGTGATGTTGCTTATTGTTACGGTTCGCGTTTACGCGGGTTAAGGCATAAAGTTACTACGAGGTTGTTAGTGCTCTAATTGGATTTTAGTATTTTTAGAATCGCCACCTAATTTGTTTAAAGGAAAACTAGGAAAACTGGGTAAAAGATTTTTCTAGCAAGAGAGAAATCTTTTGGTACCAAAGTTCGAGGTAAGAGTTCTAGTGATCCCCTAGGGAAGGTTTTACGCACCCTAGTATTAAAGATCCGTAGAATACGGTTGACCTATGAACTTCAATGTGTGATTAATGTATTTATTTGCTTAAGAAGTGTTTAGTTTTTCGCAAAACGTCATTCATTTGTATCATAAACTCAGGAAAAATTTGGCAAAGAGTCCCCCTTTAAAAGGGGGTTTTGGGTTTCTAAAAATTCATATTGGTGTTCAACTCACTTCATTTCCGGACCAAGAAACACTTGGGGATTTCTCCCAAGTAGAGTCACTACTGTTTTGGTCCTAATGATATGAGTTTAATCCCTATAGGTTTTAATTACATATATACAAGAACATATGGAGTATATCTCCTATTTTTGTAACATATATAAGTGTATAGTAGGAAAGTGGAAGAAAGTTTAATAAGTCCAATTTTAGTCTCATTGAAGCTCAATAAGTCAACTTGTATTCCTACCAAAGCCATCTCACTCTCAAATTTGTCCAAATATATGTCCTCTTGTTGTTATCCTTTTCGGTTGGGCTTATGGCCCAAAACACTTTGAATATTTTCGTAAGAAAATCAAGTCCCAATTCAGTCTTATAATGTTTCAACTTAAAAGATATTCTAAATTTTTATTTAAGTTACAAGATTTAGCCCAATACTTGTGAAAAAACATTTTTTCTTCCGATTTAATTGAGTCCAATATGGTCCTTTTGATCTCAAAGTGGGATTGAGGCCCAAAATAGCATTCGTCACGTTTCCAGATTCTTAAAAGGGGCAGAAGGCCGAAAATATCACTTATCCTCATTTTCTAAATCACTTGGGCTCAACTATACATCCAAGCACATTTTAGTCTTAAGAAATCTTGTAGTTAGTCCGATTTCATGCATGTATTAGAGAAATAGGCGAGTTTTGAAAAACGGTTTCGGTGACTTCCTAATAATACTAGCGTACATTGTTATACATACAATATATACAAGCAATTATATAAAAGAGAGAGCAAGGAACGAGATTTCAAGATTGGTGGGCCTACCTAAGCCCACCAGTGACCATTTTCGCCCATGGTTGGGCATTCAATATATTAGCTTCCCTTTCTATAATCATGTGAACTCGATCAACAGAATTGGGTCTCAGGCCCAACATGGCATAAAAAAATAGAAGAGCACCCAGGTAGTATCCCATGCAAAGAGAAGGGGGAAAAAGAGAATTGAGGTTAGAACGCACCCAACTTATACACAACAATGTAAACAGAAATTAAAATTTGCAAGTAAATAGATCTATTTCAGATACACACTTCAATAGATTTGGATAAGACATGAACATTATGCAAAGTCCAAGGATACACAGACACAGGCCCAGACAGTAAAGGGATGCAAACCGTTTTAAAGAAATTATACCAAAACCCAATAGTTCAAATTAGACTCAAGCCCATAAGGTTCACATGTGGACAAACAGATGGGATCAGACAAGCCAATTATACCATGTTTTAAGCTTATTTTAAGAGAAAATCAGGTGATATACATTGTATATAACTCTATGTATATTGAAATGTATACTGGACTTGTATATTCTATGTATATCTCTTGTATATAGCTTATATTTAGTTCAAAACAAACAAAAGGAAGGGGGAGGGGATATACATGGTTCAATATTTCTACTAAAAGTCATATTATTCAAACAGAGCATACAAGGACAAAGAGATCACCTTAACATTATAACTTTCAACAGGACACAAGTAATTCAACTTCAAATCTTTTACCTCCTATTTTCAGTCCTTTAAAGTCCATATACATTTATGTCCTACTCATTAAAATAGGTTCAAATGACTACTCAGGGTGGCTAGATGTCAAAATAGTGACAAGAAAGTTCAAGTCTTGTCTTTGAAACAAACTTAATATATTAAAAACCCACAAAAACAACATAGGACACAGGCAGTGGCAATTGGTCTATTGAACATTTAGGAGCATAGAGGACCAACCAGACGAAATAAGACATAAACCATGATCCTGTTTTACTTAACTTCTGATCTGTATACCTAAGAGATTTATCTGACTTCAAGGAAAATTAGTTTATTTGCTTTTAAGCTTGTCCACTAATCAGTTAACTAAGCTTCATATTATCAAGGGTGGGATTCACCCATTATGACAGTTACCATAGTAAATCGGTGATTAAATAGTGCCAAATAGGACTCAAGATTACACAAGACACTTAGACATATACAAAAAGAGCACAATCTTTCTTTAGAACCTAAGTGAGCAATATAAGTGTGTAGATAGTTTATGCAGAAAAACAGGACCTCTTAGATGAGATCAAGAACCTAAATTTCCCTTTTCTTTTAGACAGCAAAGCATAGATATAAGAATCAGGAGAACCAAACTGACTCAGTTGAACTAGTATACTTATTTTTAACCATGTTTATAAAAAGTGTGGAAAGCAAAGTAGACCATGGACTATGGTCTAAACTCAGTGTTCTTTTAAAATCTTTTTGGCAGAAAAAGGTTTAAACCACAGACAAGGGAAACACCTTTTGACACATGATGGCAACTCATAACTTCTAAGGGTGATTTAAAATACAAACCCCAAACAGCCTAGTTAAACCACAATACTACAACCCCTCTCCTTTTTTTTTTAAAGAAAATTGGAACTCTTCTCAAGTTTATGGACTTCAACAAACACAGACAAGCATCTATTATCCAATACCAGATCATTAGCTCATATTCGAAACCATTCTTGATACATGATTACATTATATTAACCACTTATGTTCAAAATGATTTATGGACTACTAATCAAACCATATGATTTTGTCTGAGTATTGAACCAAAGAAAACTGCCATAGGATAACCTAATCTAAACTAAAAGATGAGCTAAATAGGGCACAACTATTTTGGATCACAAAAAACAACAAAGGAACCAAATTTGATTTGTAAACAAGCTTAACACTGGCCAAGAACCAACTAAACTATACGATAAGAATAAATCACACAATCATTCTAAACCAAGCACAAGAACTACATTAAAAAATGATCACAAGCCGAACACTAATGCTAAGCAATCTCAAATAAGCTAAGATACTATTCAGTGAAACGGGAGATCAATACTAAACTACTCTAACAAACACATAGTAGATGAAGTATAAATTAATCAAGACTACTTTAAACTAAACTAAGCTACCACATAATCACATAATCATATAATAGAAATCATATAAAGAACCTAAATTAAATAAAAAGAATGAAAATTTACCTTTTGCTTGTGCAGCCAAGTCGAGCTTCGAATTATAGATTCTCCTTGCTCCCAAATCACCTCAACCACACACACAGAGACAAACAAGCTTTTAAAACTTTTACTAATCGAAAAAATTAAAGGTTTCGAGCAAAATTGCTAAAACCCTAGGTATTTTTGAATTTTATGATGTGCAAGTGATATTTTCAATTGTTGACCTCTTAGAAATGCAAATTGGAGGTTCTATTTATAGAACCCTAAAAGTTTGAGAAACCCTAACTCAACCGATGTGGGACTTCATCAAATTTTTGCAAATCAAACTCTTACCCAACCATCAAAGGCTGAGATTCAGACGAATACACATATAGAGGGTCAGATTTGACCCAAGATGGATCAATCTATTTGGTTCTATATGAACCAATGAAAATCCACGATTTATAATAGGTTAAGACAAATCCCATTAAGGGATTCGTCTTTATTTGACCACGAATTTAGAAAAAGGTAAGAGAAGAGAGGGGTTATAACTCATTTGGGTAGCATTTGGTTGAGAGAGGAGACAAACATTTATGCCTTGCCTTAAATCGTTGAAGCACGTCTGCATAAAGAGATTGTACAATTTACTTTGCTATTTCAGGTAACGGTGATAAGGAGAGAGGAAAGAGAAAGGGGAGGCGACGCTAGGGTTTCACAAGAAACCCTCCCCTCACCCTTAGGCTCGTTTGGTTGTTGGCTGAGGAAATGTGAGGGTATTACCCCTTTATTGGACAGTTGGGCCAGGTCAAGTCCATATCGGACTGGGCCTGGCCAGCTTAAAAGAAAGGAGAAAAAGGCGGGTCCAATATACATATATGCCCGTGATATACATTTGTATATGTACACATGGGTATATATCCGTGTATATATGTATATAGGGGGGGAGGGGGTAAATATGCACTATTTAACAAGTAGCCCCAATTTGAAACAGTGTCCATTAGTTGGACGTTTCAATTATGACCAGATTGTAACTGATTGACTAATTGAGATCTAGTTTCACATGACTAACTT
>NC_081347.1:54739138-54767598 GCF_029784015.1 Lycium ferocissimum
ATGACGGCATATTGTAGTTTCTGCATTCATTCCATTTGTTCTACTTCATTTTGTTTCCAACGTAATATTGGTACACCATTGCAAAAGGTTACAGTCTTCAAAGGAATAGTTGACATAGGGTTAGGATTTTGCATAGGGTTCAAAGTGTGTGGTTTAAATAAGTCATTGTATTTGGTCTTTGAGGTTTCTAGTTGGGTTGGAATATTGTCTATGATGGTGATGGATGTGTTAGCAGCCTGGCCAGCCATCAACGATGGCTGACCAGTGGCAAATGTGGCCAGCTTCTCGTAGGGACGACTAGGTTAGGGTTTCCATGTAGGGTTTAGGAGAGAGAAGAGAACTTTAACACCAATATACTCCCATTCAAAAAGAATCTCAGAAAAAAGAAAAAAAAGCTTTCTTCTAGGTCTAGGCAGAAAAAATAATTTCACGTGGAAATCATACAATTCACTACTTATCCATTAAATAATTACTTAATCCCTTTATCTCTACCACATTCCATATTTAACCAATTACACCCATAATTAATTTTTTGGTCTCAATTCACTTAAACATGGACATCTTTTAACACACTTCATATACTCATTATCTTAATCATTTGGTATAACTCTAGTCCATAGCCCCTATATACATACACAAAAATTATTTTCAATCACCTTCGTCACACTTTCTTGTCTTAAATCATTTCGGGACTTCATTCCTTGTATACACCGACTCCTTGATTTTCATGCTTTAATATGACCAAATCCTCCGGGCTCGGGTAAAGTTGCTCATGTTGGATGGTTCAATTCCTAGTCCAAAAATACGGGATGTTATAGCTTGGACCGTATTTCATTCAAATAAATTTTCGAACCTTGACGAAACTTATTTTCTTCGATTTGTTTAACTTCTAATCCTTATGATACATCTGTACTCACTCTAACCACCTATAAGCTTGGGGGATAACCTCATTTCCGTTACTAATGTCATTTAACTCTCACGCTTTCCAACGCATGAAAACACGGGATGTAACATTTCTAGGGGTAAAACTACCTAACAATGGCCTTGGTAACCGCTAACCATCAATTTATAACAATATTTAATCAACACCTCAATTGAATGCAGTTTTCATGGTCAAGCTACCATTTTTATAAAACCCTAAGCCTCAATTCACTTAGTTCTTGGATCTAATGGTCCAATTCATGATTAAGAGGCATTAACCCAAGCCATTAGATGATAAATAAATGATAACAATCATAACCCATCAAGTATAGAAGGTTTGTTAGGTTCTGGGGTTACTATTGCTAAGTTCACCGTTGAAGACCCATAAAAGGGATGATAATCATGAAGATAATACGTAATGATTGAACGGGATGGATGAGACTTACCTCTCAAGAGTATTCTTGCCCTAGCTTGGAAATTCGCCCTAGGTGCTTGTGAGGAACTGAGTTGGAGTTTTGTGAATAACGAATTCGGAACTAAGTGTTTAAAACACGGTTAATGTTTTTGATTTACCGCTAGAACGGTCGTTACACTGCTATGATGGTCTCGCTATAGTGGGAAAGTGCCTGCTATAGCGGACCATAACAATCCATCCCTCCATTGTGGCGAGCCTGGACTGGCTGCAACGATTCCGCTACAGTGGTCTAGTGCCCGCCATAGCGGACACCCGATTCCTAATCGACTGTGGCGGCGAGAGGCCGACCGCTACAGCGGTACCGTCGCAGCAGTTCACCCCTGCGACAGTGCTACTATTTAGGCAGTAAGCTCGAAATTTTCACAGTTTTTCAACTCTACCACCCAATACTCATCTGAGGCCTCATAAACATAAAAAAAAAAACACACATAGACATAAAAACACCATACGAATCCACTCGTGGCCTCAGAATTCCCAACAGAACTCTAATTCTCTGCGTTACCCCCCTATGGACTCAACAGGAATAAGAAACAATTACAAACAAGTCAAGCTTTCAGTTCTTAGACTTACACAATCGAGTTTCTATTAGCTCATTCTATCCTCGGGAAGGTTCTATTCGGTGTGGTGATCCTATATTTTCCATAACGGCCGGGAGGGTCATTACACTTACATACCTGTAATCGCTCTGATCTAACGAGCTAAACCGCTTCTCTGACGAAAGAACACCAAAACCCTAGCTTTAAGTCGCTTGAGAAGGACTTACCTTGGAAATACTGTGTTTTGGTTGAAGAATTATGTTTCTAGTCATGAATTAATGTTAGAAGTACTTCGGAATCATAAGAGCCATCTTACCTTGATGTGGGTGGATTAGGAGAGGAGAAAAAACGCCTGTGTAGGGCTTTAGAACGAAGTTAGTATGTATGATAAATGAAATTTAGATTTAAATGTTGAATTTATAAGATGGGCATTTTTTGGAGCCCCTGCCTCGCTGAGCAAGCTCTAAGCGAGGGGTGACGTCACTATGGGCATCGCTGAGCGAGCTCACCCATCCATTTTATATTTAGCCAATTTTTTTTGAAATTTTTCACTTTGGGACCGTACACCAGGTTGAGCAAGGTCTATAGCTTGACCTATCTCAATTTGAGCTTACCAAAGTGAGCTCCTAGGTCCACTTCATACTTAGTCAAAATTTCACATTCTTTGTTTTTTTAATCTTTTTCGACAGTGTTCAGTAAAATGGGCATAACTCTTAGCACAGAGCTCCGTTAGAGTTGCATAACTCCTAGCACAGAGCTCCGTTAGAGTTCTACCTCATATTGTTGGAAAGATATTTCAAAGGGTTACAACTTTCGTGTCTTACATTTTCTCAAATTCTTAACGAATCGGCACAAAATTTGGCTGGAAGATAGACCTATCAAAAACTTAGCCGATTCTATTGAATCTTATGCACCTCGCTATCCGTCTTGATTCCTTGACAACTATTTCCACCTAAACTCATCCCGGTGGGACTTCATATGGCTAAAATATCACGTTAACACTTACTTAACACGTTCACACCTAACCCAAATTTGCAGAGTGTTGCACTCATCGTGTATTTTCTTCATATTTTTTAACAAAACACGATAATTTTTTGTACTGAAAAGAAAACGGCATAAAATCAATAATCTATTCTATTTAAGTTAAATATACTCTAATAGTGTAAATACTGGCCGATTTTTCCAACTGGGCGCTCTAGTTGAGCAACTTCTCGATGCAAGTAGCTCAAGTTAGTTTCTTCAACTTTTCGTTTAGCAATTTGTTCTGCCGGAATTTTATTTCATTTTTGAACTTAATTTAGTTCTTCATTTTCCTCCTCAATCTACTAAGAATTGTAAGCGCCATAAAAACTTCATAACAGTATAAAATAAAAAACAAATTTAATATATTACATATAAAAAAGTTTGAATTAGCAGTGGACAAATTCTTACGTTAAACAATAAAAATCTGTTGTTAATCCTGTCTAAAGATGGATTAGCAAAAAGTCCTTGTTAGCTACGGGCTTCTTTGTGACAGATTGGTGGTGAATTTCACAACTAATTCTTGTTTCTTATTATAGGAGAAATAGTAAAAGAATGGAAAAAAAAACTCATTCGTTAAGTTCGATACTGGAGAAGCCATTGGTAAGAAATTTAGAGCAAAATAAGGATAAGGAGCTTGGGGTATTTTAGTTTTTTATATCACTTGCTTCTCACAATAGGGGAAAAGTCCTTTAATTTTTCTCATGGTGTTCTTACTAATATTCGAAGTCCATATTATTGTGATCGGGAATTCATGAGAGGCTAGCATATGTTAGGAAATGTTATGAAATTGATCTTATTGCTAAATTTCATGAGATAAATTGAGTTTGAATATCTCCTATTGAGGCGATGATTGCGACACTTGATCTTGGAATATAGGTAATTTAATTTTTCCAACTAATAATTAGCAAATTTGAAATTTGATAACGTCTTTAGGGGTGGGGGGGGGGGGAGAGGGAGGGGGTGGTGGTGTAAATAGATATTATGAGCGCCACTTCTGAGTTCTTTGTAATTTCAAGTAAGGTTATAGAAAAATTTTCCCTATGAATTTGAATTATTAAAAGAATAGCTCAAGTTATCTTTTGTTATTGTTAATGTTTTTGCCATTGTCATTGTCATCATTAATTACTAGTGTCAGCACTGTTTATAACGTCAGTTATGCTGTTAATATAATATATACTATTATTGTTCATGTCGTCGTGATTGTCCAATTATATTTACAGGCTTAAAGTTACTACTAATATACTGTCAATTTTGTTTATTAACTACAAACCTCCATGTTAAGGATTTGATTTTCGTGTTACCCCAATGGGTTCGTGTCTCTGTGATATTATGATTGATAATTTTTGAAAAAAATAACCTTTTGGCCGAGTACGCCAATAAGGGGTGCTAGCTAATTAGATGACCAATTTAGTTAGTCCGACTCTCTTAACATTGTATATATAAATATCATTATGTGTGTTGGAAGTGAGACTAAGAACATAGAAATGAGTAGGGTTAGTTTATTCCCTGCATCCGTTAGGGTGGTCTTTAGGGGATTCATCCACCTTGTGAAGATCCCGATGACAAGTGACACAAGTCGTAATTGCTGCAGATCCGTTTTCGCTGAGAAACCCCTAAGGTGCCATTTGGCTATAAAAATTATTCACTTTTTTCCGGAATTTTTTTTTCACTTTTTTCACTTTTGGGCGTTTGGCCATAAATATTCCAAATACAACTTGAAGTTGTATTCCGGAATACCAAAAACTCAAAAAACTTGTTTTTAAAAAAAAAATCACTTTTTTCACTTTTTTACAACTACATTTCACCAAAAACTATAATTTCAAAAACTATGACCAAATACAACTCAACTTCAACTCTAACTTCAAAAATTCCAAAAAAAAAAGTGAATTTGTTTTTGGTATCTATGGCCAAACGCCTACTAAGTCTCCTAAACTAGTATTTACAAATGCATAACAATCCTGCTTTAAATTTTAATCAATAAATGAATAGCGTACTTATACTTAATTTGTGTTCATGATTAATTGATAACAACGGAGAATGTTGATTATGTGCAAGACGTAATACCAAAGATATTGATGGAATCCCATCCATTTTTGGACCTAAGAAATATAGCATGATTTGTTAGGGCACAGTGCTAAGTGTAGGATTTTAATGATATATTCAACCGATTCTGACTAGAATTTCTAACTTATGATATTTTGGCTTATAAGTCATAAATTATAAGCCCATCCAAGCAAGCTCTAAGAAATGTCTACCATTTTCTTGCTTGAGTATAGCAACTGTTTCCAAGAGATATTGACTACAATGCATAAAATTTCGAATGGATTTAAAAATGTATACACTATCAGTACACAAAACTTAAATTCATAGAAATTGACAACATTTGGTGTTTACTCTAAGTATTTGCTAGATTAGACTTGAGAGTATAAGAAAATAGCTCAATACCACTTAGCCCGAAAATAGCTCAATACCACTTAGTCCATCAAAGATTCAAATATAAGGACCTTCGGACAGCCCGAATTCAATTTTGGAAAATTGTGATAACATCCCAATCCGAGCTCCAAATCAAGGCCATTTGGATCATTGTATCCCAATCTGAGCTCCAAATCAATGCCATTTGGATCTTGTATCCCAATCTGAGCTCGAAATCAAGGCCATTTGGATCATTGTAGCGATACAAATGATTTTGTTGGAGTAAGAACAAGTACCTTTTAGGGGTCTTCCTTCAAATGATCAATCATTTTTGATATCATCGTTAACTGCACGAAAAATAAACTAATGAGTGTTAGTGTGTAGAAAATAACAATTAATTATGTTGTTCGGGCTCTTTAAAGTTCTGCTGATGCATATCCTTTCATCTAAAAGTAGTGCATGTTTTGGAGGATTTTACACAAATACGACAATATTTTTAGGGAGTCTGAAAAAACATAGGCAATTAATAGGAAATGGAAGTTGACCTCATCTCTTATTTTAATAATATCTAACACTTTTCCCTTGATACAAAAAAAAAAAAAAAAAAAAAAAAAAAAAAAAAAAAAAGCTATCTTATTGAAGTTTTCTCGGACCATGCAACTCTGCTCTTTATCATGCCTTTTCTTCACAATATTGGTAAAAATCGACATCTTTAATTTCCTTATGTGAAAAGAAAAGACACAAATAAAGCCAATATTAATCTATAGGATTTACGTTATACACATTGACAGAATAACTAACTATTTTACGCTATCGATGAATTTTAATATGTGATAGTATGTCAGTTACCATCTTTACCATATTATATAAGTATTTTTTTTTCCATCTATTAGTGCATAGAACTTAAATTTCAATATACGTGATGAGATGAAAACTGTCATTCTCTTTCATTCTTTACGTAATTGTATCAACCTTTTTGTCTTACTTTCTCAAAAATTAGTGTAGTGAAACATGTAAATCAATTTTTTAGTCACGTAGAAAACTAAAGACCAAACAAATCAGATACATCATAAGAAAAGGAAAATCACATCCATGATAAATTCGAAATATCTTAAATAATAATTAAAAAATTTAAAAGTAAGAAAATAAAACAAAATTAAGACATATATCTTAAAACCCCCTAGATCGATAAACAATGAAAGCTATGATGACCACTATATATAAACAACACGAATGAGTAAAAGCATTGAAAAATTAGAACGATTATAAAAGAGACACATAAAATTATTCATTCAAAGAACTCACTTTTCTTTTTTCTCATAAACTTGTTCATCCTTTTGAGAATCCATGTCTGA
This sequence comes from Lycium ferocissimum, assembly GCF_029784015.1. Classification (NCBI taxonomy): domain Eukaryota; kingdom Viridiplantae; phylum Streptophyta; class Magnoliopsida; order Solanales; family Solanaceae; genus Lycium; species Lycium ferocissimum. Next base: position 54,745,861 of record NC_081347.1, read on the forward strand.
GAGAAAAATGAAACAAGAGAGACAATAGAAAAGTAATGAAGAAACAATTTTCAAAGAAGAAAATCACGGAGAATTCGCCTTATTTGTGGATGTATAACCTTTTATTAAGAGTGACAATCTACTTTTTTTGTGAATAATTGTTTAGATGAACTGAGATTATCGTAATCTGCACAATAACTACTCATTAAATAACAGGGTCTGGAGCAAAAAAAAAAAAAAAAAAAAAAAAAAAAAAGAACGAAAGAAAAGACGTGGGGGTTTTGGTGTGTGTGTGTGTTGGGGGGGGGGGGGGTGGTCGGAGGGAAGAGAAAGTAATAAAAAACGAGGAAAAGGTAAATATTAAAGTACTTACTTTTAGTAAAATAAAGTGAAGTGCTAAACTTGTCTGGTGAAGTAAAAATCATTGATGAAGTAAAAATCACTCTCTTCCATAAAATAATTGTCGAAGTTTGTTGAGTATTTCAGAAATATTTAATTTAATGAGCTCGATTTTAAAGGTTCTTGGCATGGAACTCATTGTAATTTTAAAATTCTGAGTTAGATCTAACAGTTTTTGAAATTCTTGTTAGTTTTCACTTGAAAATATATACTTGACATATAAAATATTAGGTTCAACTGAATTTGATGCGGAACCACTAGATCAACTTCTGCCAATATGTCTTCTCGTTTGTAAAATTTTCCTAATAATGGTTGTTAGATATTGCTAAATTTGTTTTTAGAATTTGTAAATACTCTCAGTTTTTACCTAAAAAGGAAAAAATCGACCATGCCGCTTTTACAAAAATGTTATGCGTGATGACATATACATGCTTCACGTCGAAGAAAGAGTATCTTCATTTGTAACGATCCGTTAGGTCATTTTGGCTAATTTGGTTTTCTTACCCCAGTTAACCTTTTTTCTAGCTTCATTAGAGTATATTTGACTTGTGGGAATGGGTGGCAAGATTCCCAAGGCATTTTGATGTGATTTGAGTGAGTGAATTGAATTTTTGGGAATTCATAAGTATTTGGTAGACCAAAGTCAACATCGGGGATAAATGAGTCTTTTTGGTAATTTCATAGATTCCAATAGGTCCGGAGTGTCGATTATGGCTTGGTGGAGTGGTTGGTTCCGTTCCTGGGAGACTCGGTGATATTTTGGTCATTTGGTTAGAAATCTAGTTTTAAGGCGTTTGGGGTTGACCGGCTCAAGATGACCACCTCTTTTGGAAATTTCGAATGCGTGAGTGAGTTCGTAGCGTGTTTTATAGTTAAGATGCATATTTGATTTATCTTGGAGGTTCTGGATGAGTCTCGGGATTTCGGGGTGCAAGAGTGAAAAACCAGATTTTTTGGTTTTTCTGTGGTTCTGATTTCTTTCATCGCATTCGTGGGAGTTGTGGGCTAGGAGGGATGCGTTCATGAGCAGAAGCTCGCGTTCGCGAAGAGAAGAGGAGGTCTGGGCCGGGTCGACTGACCAATCACGTTTGCGATGGGCTGGTCGCGTTCGCGTAGACCTTGGCCGGATCGTTAGTTGAGTTATAGAGGTAGCCACGCATTCACGAAGAAAGATTAGCACTTGGGCTGATTTTAAAACCCCATTTCATGATTAGACTCCTCATTTACATATTCGACATTTGGGAGCTTAGTTTAAGGTGATTTTGGGAGATTTTGCAAGGTTCATCTATTGGGTAAGATTCTAACATTACTTTTATGATTATTTCATGGATAGTAAGGGTTATCATGCTAGGATTCATGATTTAGGAATAGAAAATTGGGAGTTTTGAACCCTACCCTTGAAATAATAAATTCTTCAATTGAGCATGAACTTATGGATATATTTGATTCATTTTTGAGATATAGACTCTATAAATCATGGGTAAACTAATTTTGGGATAAATTTCTCGTTTTACCTTTCGAGGCTCGAAATCCTACTTTGGGTAACTTTTTGGGTTCGGATTTAAAGTATGCTAATATGGATCTGATTGGATTCGCATGACTTCCTAGAATAATAATTTGACCTTATTGGATGAGATTTTCCAACAAAATTACGATTTTGACCTTCAGGTTTAGAACGGGGTTTTGGGTTGACTTTCTAAGCCCAAATCTTTGATATGGTGATATGGGCATTGAATGATTCGTATTCGTACGTATAATTCGTGCTTGAATAGATTGGGATCGTTCGGATGCTCTATCAAAGGTCAAGGTAATCTTGTGAGTGTCGGACTTCTATTTCAGGCATGTTGAGACTATGAACCTTAACTTAAGTATCTTAGTTGGTTATAATTGGACTAATCAGAGGAGACAATGGGGTAACGAAAGGGAATTCCGATACTTGTGAGGGGACGAGCACTTTATCGGATGCCAGTGTCATGATAAGGGTATTTGCATAATTTCCATTGTATACTTCGGTCTGAATGCAATTTTTTCGGCACTAGCTGATAGCATAGATTGATTATTCAATGATTAGGGATATGAGGTCCCTTATTTACTGCTTTTGTGCTTATTGTCCATATCATTATGATTATGTGTTTTCATCATTCGTAAATACTCATTTAAAAGTAGAAAAGAGCTAAAGATTGAGTCTTTATTATTTAGCTTGATGCTTGTTGTGTTGCATGGTGTATTCATGCTTATCATAGTATCTCATATGGATTTTGAGGATACTTGTGAAAGGCCCGATAGGAAATGATTCTGGATGGAGTGATGATGGTATTTGCGCCAAATGGGCTATATGACAGGTGATGTGGGCCAAAGGGCCGAGTTTTGTGATTAGCAGCCTAAAATGACTAGGACCCGATGTGAACTGGGAGATCTAAGAAGGTCGGGTCAGTATATGGACCTTGCGAGTCCTTTATGGATTACAATTCATTAATGTTCGAGTGTGTATGTACAGGGAGATGGATACATGCTTTGCATTTCATTACATTGCATATCATATTATCATATTGATGGTTGGTTATGACTTGTTAAGTTGATTGTCTGATTTTCCTTAATTGATTACTTGGAAACTTGATGGACTATAGATTAGAAGCTTCACTTAGTCTTATAACCCGAGATTTATGTGATTTATCGTAATTGTTATTAATATGAACTAATAGCAATTAATTGTAGAAGTAGTAATCATAGTCCAACCCTCGTCTCTGTTTTCATTAGGGCAGGTCGATGATGTTGTTGAGTACCCGCTGTTCTTGGTACTCACGCTACACTTGCCGCACTATTTTATGTGCAGATTCTATGCCTAAGACTAGCGGACCTCTAGACCACACGGTTGCTCATTGAGGAGGACATTCAAAGAGTTTAGGGTGACCTACATGATGATCCATGGCACCAAATTTTCCCTCTATCTCTTATTTCTCTTGTCTTTTTGTTGTGGAAAGTATTTGAGTAGTATTCAAACTTGTATTCATATTTAGTAGTTCTTGTACTAGTGACACAAAATTCGGGGTTGGTTGTACTTATTATCCCGCAGTTTTATGATTATAAGGCTTTAAGACTTAAAAATCGACTTGTATGTTTATTCCGCGTTATTCTCTTCTTCTTTTGCTTCTATTTGGGTTGTGGATGGCTTACTGACTCGGGGGATTTAGTGTCTTCACGGCTTGTCAACTTGGGTTGTGACAAAGTGTTATTAGAGCCTTAGGATAGTCGGTCTCATAAGTACAAGAACAATGTCTAGTAGAGCCTTGATGATCGGTACGATGAGCTCCGTATCTATCTTCCAGAGGCTATATGACATCTAGGAAAACTCTAATCTTTATTCCTTATCGTGTATACTTGATTGGTATGGGTTCTAAGAGTTTTTTTGTTTCATGCTCTCATAGATGGTGAGGGTACAATCAGTAGCAGATGGAGACCAGGACCCAGAGGAGAGGGCTAGGCATAGCTAGAAGCCACATTACTACACTGGCCAGAGGCCGAGCACCAGCTGCTGTTCAAGCCTATGTTAGAGATATGACTCCGGACCCAGAGAAGATTCTGAATGAGGAGCCGGTTTAGGAGGATCAGGTTAGACCCGCCCAGACAGTAGCTAGATTCATTACTACTCCTGTTCTTCAGTGCACATCTTGAGTTTCTTTGATGGTATGGCCCAGGCAGGCATACTACCGGCACTCCAAAGGGTTCCCAGCCTATAGTTAGAGCTTAGGATCCCGATCCGATGGTTGCTACAAGGTATAGGACCTTAAAGGCACAATTAGCTGCTCCCCTGGTCGCTCTGTTTCAGGGTTTGCCAGTTTCGGGTGTTGTTGTTCGCCCAGTTGCCTAGTCTACTATGAACGTTGAGAAGCAGAAGAGGTGGATAAGTTTGAGAAGATAAAGCCACCACAGTATGATGGGCGTCATGATGATTGCATATGAGTTTTTGGTTAGTTGCCATGAGCATCTGCACAATTTGGGTTGGTTAAGTGTCACACCCTAAACCTAGGGCTGGACGTAATACGGCACTCGATACCTGATGACATGTGACGGAGCAAACTAACTGGCTGACTAAATCAACATGTGATATCATAACATACTGAAAGTGAAAAATAGAACTAACACATGCTAATCTACTAAAGTCTGACTAAATAAGTAATTGAAATTGCAGAATACTGAACAAAGTGTTAAAGACAAATACTGTAGCCAACAAGGCTAACATAAAAGCTTGTGACTCTGTTTAGCTGCTAATATAGTCTATGAAGCCTCTACTGAGGTACTGTAAACCGACTATTGTTGGGACAAGGCCCCCGGCATACCTGACTATCTTTAACTGCTATAAAGACTGTACACAAATATTAAGGCCCCGAATGAATTAGAGCTCACCAATCAGCTGATACTAGAGATCCTAGCGAGAAGATGCGTCGTCTTATAAATCGCTACTTGCATCGCAAGATGCAGGCCCCAGACAAAAGGGACTCCAGTACATTTGAATTGCATTAGTGTCTAAAGCAACGGAAAGAAAGAACTGTAAGTGGGGTGCTCTGGAAAGGGCAGCCCAAATCAATAAACAGGTAATATCATCTGATCTAAAACTGATAACTGAACTAAACAAGAGAAGTAGAGTAATAGGTACTCCCTGTTCTGAATATGAATTCACATGTTTTATCTGAGTTAATCATATATGGGGCCTTACCCCAATATAATTGCACAAATAAGTGGCCTTGGCCAAGTAAGTGCGTCAGTCAATGGCCTCGGCCAAGTATATGTATACATGAGACTGTGCCCTCAGGCAAAATACATATGTTCAATATTTATTAATTATTACTAAGGAACTGAGATTACTATAATAATGAACATTGTTAAACTGAGAGATATATTTAAGGACTGATTATGAGGTCGGAAGCCTTAATTGTTTCTAAGTATGCTGAGTTTCTAGATTGAGACTCATGAGTATGAAGCATGAGTCTATATAGATTACATTCAGAGTTCACAACATCCGAAATGAAAGTAACGAACGAATTGCAAAACTAAAGAGTAGAGGTTCTGCAATTATGCATAGAACTAAGGTATAACTATAATTCTGAGGTAAATCGTAATAATTAATAAACCGTATCATAGAGAGCTAGCCTCACATACCTTAATTCCAGCCTTTGAGCATAATATAAAGTTTGTCAACCCTTTCAACCTTAATATATAGCAATACAAGTCAAAGGATTCGATATTAGCAATAATAGTCATGCTTTGGCCAGCTAGGCATTATATCAAACACTTGGTAGGCATAAAGCTTCCCAATCTTCATTAATGGTGTTTTCTTCACTCAATTCTCATTCTATTACTTTGAGGTGATTCTACAATCTCAATTAGATGCAATTAACACCATTCTTCATCCCCCATCTGATTATAACCATCCTAAGTCAACAATCCAAACCCTACCTTAGTTCTTATGATTCCCTTTATCAAACCCATTTACTAGTTTACCAAGAACTCGTCAATTCATAACTACAAATTATTAGAAGGGAAAAGGATTACCTTTTTAGTGCTCAATTTCCTTGAAATTGAATGCTAGGATTCCAACATCCAATGATAATGTCTCAATCAAGGTTTTATGGATTAAAAGGGTTTTAATCACGTTAGAAGGGTATTAGAGACTTGAATTCAACCTAGAATCATCATAGAACTTACCTTGGAGGGTTCTTGAGGCTTGGGACTTATTTTCTCTGATCTTTAGGATGATATGATTATGGGTTTTAGGGAAATAACCCCAAGCTTAAGTAGGAGATAAAATAAAAATTCGACTTTTTTACCCGAAACTCGACCTTTTTCATGATAGGCCCCCTACGCATGGCCATCGCGGGACCCCCTGCATGTTAGAGTTCAGAGAGGCACTTTTTGTGTACTAGGCTCATGACGTGGGACACTTGACCATCGCGGGTGGCCAATGTTGGCTTCTGCGTAGTTTTTTGTAATGCGTATAACTTCTTGTAAAAAGCTCTATTCAGCCTCCACGATTCGTTGAAAAGGTATTTCTAAAATCTACAACTTTCAAGTTTTAAGTTTTCTCAAATTCTCAACGGATATTCACGAAATCAGGCTGGAAGGCAGATCTACTGTAAACTAAGCCGATTAGATTGAATCTTAAGCACCTTACTATTCATCTTGATTTCAAAACAAATATTTCCGCCCAAACTCATCCCTATAGTACTAAACATGTCTAAAATGTCACATTTGTACTCATTTAATACATCCACTCCTAATCCAAATTTACGGAGTGTTACATTGAGTCCAACAGGGTTGATTTTATGGCATTGCAGATGATCGAATGGTGTTGGATGGTTTTTGTTGAGACTAGACTAGCTGGGTCACCTTTACTTACTTGGCATGAGTTTTTTCGTGTGTTTCTGGAAAAATGGGTTCCCCTTATATTGAAGGATGAGAGGCGTGAGCAGTTAGTAGGCTTGGAGCAGCATGGAATGTCCGTGACTGAGTACGAGATGATGTTTCACTCCTCGTCACCCTATGCTTTATCCATTTTACCCAATGAGACTGAGAGGATTAGGAAGTTAATCATGGAATGTCTTATCACCTTCGAGTTATAGCGGTGCAGGTGGCAGCTTCCGGAGGTACTTTTCAGGCATTGGTGGATGCCGCTAGGAGTGTTAAGTCTATTAGGCATGATGAGTTTAGGGATAGATTAGGCAAGAAGCCCCGCAGCTCAGGCAGTTATAGATGTACCTCGTCTAGAGGTAGAGGTTATCATTGTAGTATTATCGTCTCCAGTCCACTAGCCTTGTTCAGGAAGCAATGCAAACTTCAACAGGTGGTTCTTCCAGTCACAGTGCTCATTTTTCGAGGCATACTCTCAGGGTTCTTATTCCCGATCTGGAGGTCGAGGTGTTCATTCAGGCTATTCTGGTTCGTCTCAACAGCCTATGGCTCGTCGAGGTTGTTTTGAGTGTGGTGATTTAAGGCATTTCGCTAGGGAGTACCAAGATAACCACACTTCGGTTCTCGAGCTTAAGTATCTAGAGCTATGGCATAGTCGGCTAGAGGCAATGCACAGACTGACAGAGGTGGTGCTGAGATAGGCTGTGGTGGCAGTCGTGGGGGTTCTCAGGCCGAGGGTGGCCGTGCTCATTGCCTTGTATTCCTAGGTAGACCAGAGGCAAAGGCTTCAGATGCGGTCATTACAGGTACTATTTTGGTTTGTCATCCGTCGGGTACGACATTATTTTATCCAGGCTCTACACATCCCTATGTGTCCACTTAGTTTGCTTCGGGTTTGGCTATGATATGTGAATCACTTGATTTCCCTATTAGTGTTTCTACTCTTATAGGGGATTCTGTAATGGTGGATCGGGTATATCGATACTGTCTTGTGACTTTGATGAGATATGATACTTAGGGGGCATTTGATGATTCTGACATGGTAGATTTTGACATTATTCTTGGTATGAGTTGGTTGTCCCCTTATCAAAGACTATCATGCCAAGGTGGTTACCTTACCTATGTCGGGGTCCCTAGATTGGAGTGGAAGGGTGATTCTAGTCGTATGCCGAAGAAAGTGATATAAGCGCCGATACTCCCCCACTTGAGTCTGTACTACTAGTGAAGGAGTTTCTTGAGGTGTTTCTGACAGATTAACCAGGTGTTCCACTGGTCGTGGTATTGACTTGGAGTCGAGGACTAAGCCTATTTCTATTCCGCCTTATCGGATGGCACCATCAGAGTTGAGTGAGTTGAAAGAATACTTGCAAGACATGTTGATTAAAGGGTTCATTAGTGTCACAACCCAAATCACGGGTCATGAGGGCACCCACACTATCCCCCCCGGTGGGCGAACCCTTCCCTAAACCATATTCACTTCAAAGAAATACATGCAGAACGAAAGAGAAATTATACCAAGTCAATAGATATATAATAATATAAGTGCGGAAATAACATAAACTACCATCCCAAAACCTAGTCTGGACTCGTACAGGAGCACTAACGTAAATACAACATCCAGAATACTGAAAATACTCTCAAAAGTGCATAATTAAAGTATGTCTGTGAATCAAAAGGACATATAGCAACGGAGGAAATGCAGAATCTGGCAAGTGGCTTACCCTAAGATCTCCTGAAGGAAGCATCAGAATCACTTTCGAGGTCGCGAACAGGATCCAGGCTCGAACTCCGCACTCAACAAATAGTGCAACAAGAGTAGTATGACTATAACACTAGTACTCGTAGGCATCATGGGCCGATAACAATTAGATAATACATATAAATAGAAAGAAATCAACAAGTAGAGCAGAAAAGCAATTAAGCACATTCACGAAACATGTTCGAGTACAAGATCAGACAGAGTGTATAAAATGCCAAGTAGGAAAGTCAGAGTAAATCCATGAATGTAAATGAGATGCAATGCCCCCAAGCCACCTCTCCAATCCTTACACGCATGCTAAAGGCCATTCCTTAAAGTCATGACTCATGGCCGACTCACGAATTCTATGTACCACATCTTTCTTCGGCAAAGACCTCAGAATCTATCAACATATCTCTAACTCCGACAAAGACCTCAGAGGCTATCAGTAAACTTGCTTTCTGACAAGGACCTCGAAAGCTATCAATCCACTTGCTCTCCGAAAAAAATCGCGGAGGCTATCAATTAACTCGCTCTTCGGCAAAAACCTCAGAGGCTATCGATCAACTCGCTCTCCAACAAAGAACTAGGAGGCTATCAATCACTTTCCTTACCATCATATCAATCACATATGGAAAAAGGAATGCATGACATGCATGGAATTAATTGCAACAACAACACAAATTATATAGTAAATAAATGCATGCCACGAATGCAAGTCATACTTTAGTTCGATAAAATTATCCTTCCCTTTCCATGTCATATATGAGATATCAAGTGATGGTAATAAATGAGTCAACAATCACAACTTATTAGTAAAGATGGCGACAAGCCCATATAACAACATCCATACCGAACTAGTGGATTTATCACCGTAACCATGCTCGAAAGCCTAACATGCTTTCCCTGTTAATATCTACCATTACATATGATTTTATAGTCAGAGTCTAACAAAGGTAAGCTGTAACCTACCTCGAAGGACGAGCAGGAGCCACGAACAATCAAGTGAAAGCCTTCCCTTTGCGAAGAGCCTCTGAACGGTCGAAGTCTATTAAATAAGTATTCTACGTTAGATTACAAATCTAAGTATACCCATAACGCTATATTATAATTTGAATTCAAAAAATGATCTTAAAAAATGATCGCGGGCCCATAAGGGCAAAATTGGAATTTTAAGTTAGGAACATGTTACCCACAATTTAAATAGTTCAAATCCTGAGTTTCATGATAATCTAACCCCAAATGAGCCTCCAATTCCATTAATTATCAAAATCCCCAATTATATAAAAATCGTCAATTTCGTACCAAGATTGTTGAGTTCAAATAGGAAATTCAAGCTTAGGATTGGTTCACCCAATGATTAAATAGTCAAAACCTAGAAGATTACTCAAAACAAATCATGAAAGAGTAGAGAAATCCCAAAATTCCACTTAGGGTCCATATCCATAAAACCCTCATCCTAAAACATGAATTCTAGCATGGATTCTCTAACTAATATGAGATAAATTCATAAAATGATGATAAAAAGCTCAATTGAAGAATCTTGAAAAACTCCACAAAATTGCCCTTACTTGAACTTTCTCGGTCTAAATTTGTGAATGAAATGGACTAAACACAAATTGGGGAAATAACAGGTGCAGACTCGCACCTGCAGAGAAAAGGCCGTAGATGCGGTCTATACTTAAAAGTCCAAGAATCTGCAGATGCAGCCAACCCCTATCCTGTTGATGCTCACACGTGTGGACCAAACCCCCAGGTGCAGTCCGGCAGGTGCTGTTATACCAGAAACCAAAAAATTTGATTTTTACCAAATTCAACCCAACGCTCAGAACTCACCCGAGACCGCCCAGACACAGACCAAACATGTATATCTATTGTTAAACACACTACGAACTCGCTCGCACACTTGGATTTTCCAAAAGAGGTTTGCTTGACCCAAGTCAACTCCAACTAAAAACCAACTTCCAACCAATAACCCAAAATGCCACCAGACACCTTGGGACACAAACCAAGGACCCCCACTAAGTCAAAAATCACACTCTGAACCTAACAGAACTATTAGAATATAATTCTGAAGGCAATAACCCAAAAGTCAACTACTGGTAAACTCTTTTTCACTTATTCAACTTAGAAAACTCTAGAATCCTCAAAATCAACAAAGACTCACCTCATAGCCTTGGGAATGATGCCACCCATCCCTGTAAGTCATAAACACATAAAAGAGACTACGGGAAGGATATTTTAGGGAAAAGGGTAAAATGTTCCATACGACCAAACGGGTCGTAAAAATTAGACCTAGTGCTTCCCTTCAGGTGCTCCAATATTGTTTGTGAAGAAGAAGGATGGAACTATGCGTATATATGTCAACTATCGACAATTGAACAAGGTTACCATCGAGAACAAATATCTGATTCCTCAGATTGATGATTTGTTTGATTAGATTCAGGTTGTATCGATCTTCTCCAAGATCGATTTGAGGTCCGGTTATTACCAGTTGAAGATTAGGGTGGAGGATATCCCTAGGATAGCTTTCAGGACCCGTTATGATCACTATGAGTTCCTAGTTTTGTCTTTGGGCTGACTAATGCCCCAACAACCTTTATAGATTTGATGAACAGTGTTTTCAAAACGTACTTGGGCTTCTTTGTGATTGTTTTCATCAATGACATCTTCATATACTCTTGTAGGAGAGTGGAGCACGAGAAACATTTAGGGATCATGCGTGGGGTTCTGAAGGAGAAGCAATTATATTTTAAGTTCTTAGAATGTAAGTTTTAGCTTGATTCTGTGGCATTCTTGGCTCATGTGGTGACCAATGATGGGACTATGGTAGATCCTTTGAAGATTGAGGCAGTTTGTGATTAGGTTGGTCCTGCTTCAATTATCGATATTCAGAGTTTCGTTGGCCTCGCTAGTTACTATCAGCATTTTGTAGAGGGGTTTTCATCTATTACATCTGCTTTGACCAGATTAACTCAGAATAATATACCATTTCAGTGGTTGAATGAGTGCGAGGCGAGCTTCCAAAGGCTCAAGACTTTGTTGACTACAGCCCTGGTTTTGACTCTTCCCCTGGAGTCTTATGCTTCTAGGTAGTTGAAGGTTCGTGAAAGGAACTACCCCACTCATGATTTGATGTTGGCGGTGGTAGAATTTGCATTGAAGATTTGGAGGAACTACTTGTATGGTGTGCATTATGAGGTATTTAATGATCATAAGAGTCTTCAGCATATTTTCAATTAGAGGGATCTTCATTTGTAACGACCCGTAGGGTCGTTTTGGCTAATTTAGTTATTTTACCCCTGTTAACCCTTTCCCCAGCTTTATTAGAGTATATTTGACTTATGAGGATGGGTGGTGTGATTCTTGAGGTATTCAGATGTGATTTGATGGAATTTTTAGGAATTCATAAGTGATTGGTTGACTAGAATCAACATCGGGGATAATTGGGTCTTTTTGATAATTTCATCAGTTCCAATAGGTCTGGAATGTCAATTATGATTTTGGGGTGTAGTTGGCTCGGTTCTCGGGGGACTCAGGGGTATTTTTTTCTTTTGGTTGGAAATAGTTTTAAGGTGTTTGGGGTTGACCGGGTAGAGATGGTCTCTTTTGGAAATTCTAAATGCACCAGTGAGTTCGTATCGTGTTTTAGTTAAGATGCATATTTGGTTTGTATTCGGGAGGTTCCGAATGAGTCTTGAGATTTCGGGGCGGAAGAGTGAAAAATAAGATTTTCTGGTTTTTCAGTGGCTCTGGTTTCTTTCTTCGCGTTTGCGAAGAAGGACCACATTCGCGAGAGTGGTGGACGTATTTACGAGAAGAGGCTAGCATTCGAGAAAAGAAAAAGGAGGCTGGGCCGGGTCGTTTGTCGCGTTCGTGAGGTAACCTCGCATTCGCGATGAAGGATTAGTTGATGGGCAGATTTTAAAACCCCATCTCGTGATTAGGCTCCTCATTTACATATTTGACATTTGGGAGCTCGATTTAAGGTGATTTTACAAGGTTCATTTACTGGGTAGGATTCTAACCTCCCTTTTATGATTATTTCATGGATTAGTAAGGGTGTTCATGCTAGGATTCATGATTTAGGAACAGAAAATTGGGGGATTTGAACCCTAGGCTTGAAATAAGAAGTTCTTCAATTGAGCATGAATTTGTGGATAGATTTGATTCATTTTTGAGATAAAGACTCTATAAATCATGGATAAACTCATTTTGGGTTTAATTTTTCGCTTTGTCCTTTAAGGTGCGAAATCTTATTTTGGGTGACTTCTTGGGTTCAGATTTAAAGTATGCTAATATGGGTATCATTAAATTCATATGACTTCCCAGAATAAGAATTTAACCTTATTGAACCAGATTTTCCCATGAAATTATGGTTTTGACCTTCCGAGTTTAGAAAGGGATTTTGGATTGACTTTTTAGGTCCAAATTTTTTATAGGGTGATATGGGTATTGATTAACTTGCATTCTTATGTATAATTTGTGCTTGAACAGAATGGGATCGTTCGGAGGTTCTACGAAGGGGTAAGGCAGCGTTTTGAGCGTGGAACTTATATTTCAAGTGTGTTGAGACTATGGACCTTAACTTATGCGTCTTGGTTGGTTATAATTGGACTAATAAGAGGGGGGAATAGAGTAACGAAAGGGGTTCAGACAATATTTGAGTGCTATTTAGACTTGTATTCATATTTAGTAGTTCTTGTACTAGTGACACCAGATTCAGAGTTGGTTGTACTTATGATTCCACACTTTTATGATTATAAGGCTTTAAGACTTCATAATGCCTTGTATGTTTATTCCGCTTAATTTATTCTCTTCTTCTTTTGCTTCTAGTGGGGTTATGGATGGCTTACTAACTCGAGGGTGTTAGTGCCTTCACGACTTGTCAAATTGGGTCGTGACATCATTTATGTTGGTTTACTAAAGCCAATTATAAATTCAAATTCGATTGTTTTTTCATTTGTTATTCTTAACTTTATATAAATAATTTAAGACTTAAAACAAATGCACAATAACAATAGATTTCAACAAAGGCAAGGTTAGAGAAACATGATACCAATTACATCTGAAAATGAGCATTGCCTTACCACTAGAAATTCAAGATAATTAGCGAACTTATAAGAGTAAAGTTTTGTAACAACCCGTTTGGTCGTTTAGGCATTTTGACTCTTTTACCCCCGTTGACCCTTCAAAGTTTTGTAAAACACTCCGTTAGAGAGTGTTTTATTCGTGAGGATGGGTGAATGGTTCTCGAGGTAGTCGGGTGAGTCTTGGACAAAATTGAGGAAATTAGAGTCTTAAAGTTAAAAATAGTTGACCAAAAGTTGACTTTTGTGTATACGAACCTTTTGGGGATTACATCAGTTCCATGAGGTCCGGAGGGTCGATTATAACTTGGTAGAGGGGTTGGTTCAGATCCCAAGGCACTCAGGAGCGTTTTGGTCCCTGGGCTGGAATCTTATTTTCAGGGCTTAAGGGATTAAACGGGTGAAGAGGATCTCTGTTGGGAATTATGAGGCCACGAGTGAGTTCATAGCATATTTTTACATTAGTATGCATGTTTGGCTTGTATCCGGGAGGTCTCGGATGAGTGTCGGGTTTTGGGTTGAAGTTAGTGAAAAACCAAATTTTTGCTGGTTCTGGTATGGCGCACATGCGGACATGTGGCAGCACCTGCAGGCCCGCTTCTACGAGGGTTGGTCCGCAGGTGTGAGATCGTGTGAGTTCAGGAGGGTCTGCACCTATGCAGTATTTTTCCGCAGGTGTGGGATAGCTTTTACGGAAGTTCCACCGCACCTCCGAGAGCGTGAAATTTTAAGTGGGTTTGCACCTGCGGAACATTTTTAGCAGGCGCGGTTCCTCATCTGCCAGGGATCTGCCTGTAGATGCGGGATCGCTGAAAATCAGGAACTTAAATTTCCTAGAAGCCATTTCTTTCATTCACAAAATTTAAATCTAGAGAGAGATTGTGTGCGATTTTGTAGAGCTTTTGGGGAATACTTTTGTGGGGTAAGTTCCCTACACTATCTTTGTGATTTTAATATGTTTTAAGTATGGAATCTTTGGTAAACATCATGAACTAATTGGGGAAAATTGGGTCATAAACCCTAAGATGATTTTTATGACTCTTAATAAATCCAAATGAGTTTTGTTGGGAACTTTCTTAATTTCTAACCATCTAATCAATGGGTAATCAGTCCCTGAGCTTGAATCTTTCTTTTATGTCAAGAATCTTGGTTATGGAAATTGGGGGTTTTCTCTAAAATTGGGTATTTTTTATTAATGATGAAATTAATGCTAAATTGGGACTAGTTTGTGATGATAATTACTATTTGGACTTTCTAAGTTTTCGGTTAACCGTTTCCAACTCGAGTTTCTAACTTTTGTCCTTGTGGGCCCAGATTTCTTTTTTAAAGGTCGTTTTGTCTTCGAATACTACTATAGCAATATAGATGTCGTTAGTCTCGGAATCTAATGTAGAATAATAATCTGATAGATTTTTATAGTTCCAAGGCGATTCGTAAAGGGAAGGCTCAAGTTGGATAGTTCATAGCACCTGCTCGGCATTGAGGTAGGTAACGGTTTACCTTTTGGTTAGACTCCTGTTAGCTAAATGTATGTAAATGTTAGTTATTGACAGGGAAAGCATGATAGGCCTCCGGGCATGATGTGGAGGTGTAATCCAATTAGGTTGGTAACGTCAGTTGTTATGTGGGCTTGTCGCCATACCTATCATACTTGTGATATGTATTTGCATTCATCTCTCTTGATATCTCAATTATCATACAGAAAGTAAGGAATATGAAAAACGACATGATTTGTGATGTGCCCTTCATGACAAATATCGATGAGTTTGATATGAATTACTGTTGATGTTGATATCTTACATGGCATGCAATCTTATTTCATATGATGATTTGATATGAACTATGACTGGAAATGATGATAACTGATAGAGAGTGTCCTCCGAGGTCTTTGCCGGAGAGTGTAAAAGAGAGATGAGATCCCGTGATCTGAGGTTGTTATCGGCGCAAAAATGAGTGCTCGTGATCTAATGTCATTTATCGGAGCAAGAGAGTGCTTGTGCTTGAGGTCATTAGCCGGGATGAGGGGTACATGGACTTCGCAGGTCCCCATGGGTCATGGCTATGACGCATTCCCTTAGCATGTGTGTATGGATTGGAAAGTTGGCCAGTACATTGATTGCATTGCATATACATTCACTCATTTATCTTTGACTGTGTACATGGCATCTTATACCACTGACTGATCTTATATATTGATTAATATTACACTTTTGACTGTTCATTGATTGTACTTGATTTCTTATCTATTTACCCGTTAGTTTCTTTCCTTTATATATGCGAACTAATCGTTGTCGGCCTGTGATGCTTATCAGTACTAGTGTTGTGTTGATATTACTCTTGCTGCACTTTTTCCTTGAGTGCAGAGTTCGTTGCTGATTCTACCTCTCAGCCTCGCAGGTGATCTCGTAGCCTACTTGCCAGAGTTTTCAGGGTGAGCTATTAGATGGATCAGCAGCCCAGGGATTCCTCATTATCCATGTCTTTCCTTTTACTCTAGATATAGTTATTATCAGGTATTTATGATACTAGTTCTAGTATTAAAATATTTTACTAGTGATAGTGGCTCTTTGTCATGACCCAAATCACTATTCGTGCGGGCACCTACCTTTTTTCCACCTGGTAGGCGAACCCGTCCCTTAATCTTTAGCTTATCAACAACAAAGTAAATAAAAAAAGAAGAAGTAGAAGTCTAAATCATACATAACCATAAGTGCAGAAACTAAATACAGCCCCCAGATCTGGCAGGGCCTTGGGATCAGTCACGAGGAGTAGAAGTAGAACTTGCCACGAACTCTGCACTCAGAAAAGAAAGCAGCAAGGTAGTATCAGTACAAACACTATGTACTGGTAGGTATCATAGGCCGACAACAGTTAGATAACATATATAAAGAAAGGAACTGAAGAATAGACATGCTCGCAATCAAGTACAACCACAACAAAGTCCAAGAACAAATACCACAAGTGATAGGCATATCAAGACAGAATCCATGAAATATGTGAATAAAGTAATAAATGCATATGCAATGCAATGACATGCACTGGCCAAATCTAAGTCCCCGTACACACATGCTACAGACGAAATACGTCCACGTCTCGATAGTCATGATCCATGTTGGACCCACAAATCCTATGTACCAGTCACTCCGCACACATCCCAGAGATGACTGCACAACACTAAGCACACCACTATCATTCCGCACACAGCCCAGAGATGGCTACTATATCAAGTACGTCTAAAGATTCACGGATGTTTCCTTCTCACTTATCATCATCAGCACCAAACACAGGTAATATCAATGTATCATGGAAATGAGGATGAATGCAATGCAAAATAACAATATCAAGTGAATTATATCAATCCCAATCATGTTACACATAGACACATATCACAATATCAATATCTGGGTTGTGTGCGGAGTGACTGGTACTTCTGAATTTGTGGACTGAGCTATATTACCTCCGGTATTTTGCCTTGCTGATTAACAGTCCCTAAAAAAGTAGCCCTGCTAATCTCACCCATAACAACTATCCGTGCTCGAACAACATGGCCCTGGGTGCCTCCTTCCACACTTGTTTCAAGTAGGGTGTGTAGGACCTTGGTAACCCATACTGGCCTGTGTCTGTGACCTTCTGCGCACTAAAATTTCTATTATTCTTATTAAATTTGGACCTTTGTTCTTGTGCACTAGCTGAAGATGGAGCAGGTCCCGATTTTCATTTCGTGAATAACTAGTGATTACTACCTTCTTAAGATCCCCCATGGCTGAAATTTCCTACAAACTTAGCTCTCTTGCTGAATTCCCTATCCCTCTTTTGTTGTAGCCGCTCTTCTTTCTTTTGACCTGTCTTCATTCCCTTGAACAAAGGCAACCATCTCAGTAATGGTTATGTCATTGTTTTGAGCAGCTATATTAGCATCAACAAATAAATCATCTGAAAGCCCCAACATAAACCACCTAACTCTGGCCCTCATCGCCCACCATGTCCGGAGCAAACATGGCCAGAGCGATAAACCTGAGGTAGTGCTCGTTCAAACTTATTTCATTCTGTTTAAGTCTCTCAAACTCTAATTCCTTAGCTTCCAACACCTCCATAGGTAGAAAGTGCTCAATGAATGCATATGCAAACTCCTTTCAAGTCACAGGAACCACATCTTCCCCTCGGGACTCTTCCCCTATTTCATACTAGGTATTAGCAGCATCCTTCAGTTGGTACGCATCAAGCTCTGCTGCCTCTGTGTCCGTAGCACGTATCACTCAAAATATCTTTTGAACCTCATCAATGAACTTTTGCGGATACTCACCATTTTTGGACCCTGTGAAAACTTGAGGTTTCATGTTGAGGAACTCCCTAGAACTGGAACTAGCCATTCCGTCCATACTACCTGTCCCCTGCCTCTGAGACTGAATAGCAACAATCTGGGTAAGCAACTGGATAGCTCCCCTGATATCCATAGCTGAAGCACTGGGCAACGGAGTAACTGGAGCTCTACAAGGCCTCCTAGTAGTAGGTGGGGGTGCAGTTAGGGGTGCTGAACCTAGTGCAACTCTCTGGGCTTGAGGGTTCACTTCTTGAGCAATCTCGACATTAGCCCTCTAGCTAGCGGCTGAGGTTCTCTAATTGTACGTTCTTTTAGCTAGCATTTTCTGAAATACGTAATACCCACGAGTTAGAAGAGTTCCTGAAGTCATAACTCTAATTATGATCTAGAGTATGAAAGAAGTGAGACGACACTGAATGTTTTGGTAGTTCACCATTTATATGTGTTGCTGGCACACAAATATAAAGAAAACTCTACTGGACATGGCTTCATAGACTCGCTAGGACACTTAAATCTAGTGCTCTGATACCAAACTTTGTCACATCCTGAACCTGGACCTGGACGTAACACGGCACCCGGTGCCTGACTAGACCGAGCGAACCAACTGGCTAATTGAATCAACATGTGATATCATAACATACTGAAAGTAAAAAATAGAACTAACACATGCTGATCTACTAAAGTCTGACTGAATAAGTAATTGAAAGCCTGTGACTCTGTCTAGCTGCTAATATACTCTATGAAGTCTCTATTGAAGTACTGTAAACTGACTGTTTCTGAGATAAGGCCCCCGGTATACCTGACTGTTTATAACTACTATAGAGACTGTAAATAAATGATAAGGCCCCCAAAGAACTAGGGCTCACCAATTGGCTGATACGGGATATCCTAGCAAGGAGATACATCGTCCTGTAAATCGTTACCTACATCGAGAGATACAGGCCCCGAGCAAAAGAGATGTTAGTAAATTTAAATTGCACTAGTATGTAAAACAACTTAAGGAAATAACTGTAAGCAGAGTGCTTCAAAAAGGGCAACCCAAGCAATAAATAGGTAATATCATCTGAACTGAAACTGATAACTAAACTAAATAAGAGAAGTAAGAAATAGGTACTTCCTATTCTGAATACGAATTCACCTGTTTTAACTAAGTTAATCATATGTTGAACAAATCAGAGGCCTTGGCCAAGTAAGTGTGTGAGTCAATGGCCTCGGCCAAGTATACGTATACATGAGACTATGCGCTCAGGCAAAATACATATGTTCAATATTCATTAATTATTATTAAGGAACTGAGATCACCGAAATAAACATTGCTAAACTGAGACATGTATTAAAGGACTGATTATGAGGTCTGAAGCCTTAACTGTTTCTAAGCATGCTGAGTTCTAGACTGAGACTCATATATATCAAACACAAGTCTATATAGTTTATGTTCTGAGTTCACAACATTCGAAATAAAAGCCACGAACGAATTACAAAACTAGAGAGTAGAGGTTCTGGAACTATGCATGGAACTAAGGTATAACTATAATTCTGTGGCAAATCATAATAGTCAATAAACCGTATCATAGGGAGAATCATCGACATTCCCAAACGTAAAGAGTTAGCCTCACATACCTTAATTCCAGCCTTTGAGCATAATACAACATTCGTCAATCCTTTCAACCTTAATCGATAACCATACATGTTAAAGGGATTCAATATTAGGAATAATACTCATGCTTTGGTCATCTAGGCATTATATCAAACACTTGGAGGGCATAAATCTCCATAACCTTCATTAATGGTGTTTTCTTCACCCAATTCCCATTCTATTACTATTAGGTGATTCTACACTATCAATTAGATGCAACTAACACCATTCTTTATCACCCATGTGATTATAACAATCCTAAGTCAACAATTCAAACCGTACCATAGTTCATATGATTCTCTTGATCAAACCCATTTACTAATCTCCCAAGAACTCATCAATTCACAACTATAAATGATTAGGAGGGGAAAGGATTACCTTTTTGGTGTTCAATTTCTATGAATTAGAATGATAGGGTTCACACGTCCAACAATAGTATCTCAATCAAGGTTCTATGAATTAGAAGGGTTTTAATCACGTTAGAAGGGTATTAGAGACTTGAATTCAACCCAGAATCATCATAGAACTTACCTTTGAGGGTTATTAAGGCTTGGGAATTGTTCTCTCTGCCCTTAGGGTGATTTTTCATGATTAGGGGTGTTGGGGAAATAACCTTAAGCTTAAGTACGAGTTAAAACACAAAACCTGACTTTCTGATCTAAAACCCAACCTTTTTCGCAATGGTCCTGCGATGCATGGCCATCACAGAAACCCCTGTAGGTTAGAGTTTTGAGGCACTGGGCCCGTGAATCAGGGCTATGGAACATGCCATATGCACGACGCGTGGCCCGTGTCGGCTTCTGCGCAGTGTTTGTGTAACGTGTATAGCTTCTTATACAGAGCTCCGTTTAGCCTCCATCATATATCTTTGGAAAGCATGTCAATGATCTACAAGTTTAATGTTTTAAGTTTTCTTAAATTCTTAATGGATCTTCACAAAATCGAGCTGGAAGGCAGACCTATCGTAAACTTAGCCGATTCGATAGAATTTTAAGCACCTCACTATTTGTCTTGATTTCAATAAAAGCTATTTCCTCCCAAAATTATCCTGATAGTACTTCACTTGTCTATAATACCATATTAGTACTCGTTTAACATATGCACAACTAATTTGAATTTACGGAGTATTACATTGAGTCCAACGGGGTTGATTTTGTGGCTATGCAGACGAATGGTGGTGGATGTTTTTTGCTGAGACTAGACCAGCTGGATTACCTCCACTTACTTAGGCTAAGTTTTCTTCCGTGTTTCTGGAGAAGTCGGTTCCCCATATCTTGAAGGATGAGAGGCGTGAGTAGTTGATAGGCTAGAGCAGTGCAGGGTGTTCGTGATCGAGTACGAGATGATGTTTTATTCCTTGTCACCCCATGCTTTGACCATTTTACCCAATGAGATTGAGAAGATGACGAAGTTTATCCAGGAATTGTCGTATAAACTTCGAGTTGCGGTGGTGCAGGTGGCAGCTTCAGGAGGTACTTTTCAGGTAGTGGTAGATGTCGTTAGGAGAGTTGAGTCTATCCGGCATGATTTTGGGGATAGATCGTGCAAGAAGCCACAAGCTCAGGTCGTTATAGAGGTAACTTATCCTAAGGTAAAGGCTATCATGGTAGGGGTTATCATCTCCAGTCCACTAGGCCCGTTCAGGCAAAGAATGCATACTTCGACAGGTGGTTCTTCCGGTGGTGGTGCTCATGGTTCGGGATACAATTCTTAGGCTTCTTATTCCCGATTTAGAGTTTGAGGTGGTCATTTAGGCTATTCTGGCTTGTCTCAGCAGCCTATGGCTTGTCGAGGTTGTTTTGAGTGTCGTAACTTAGGGCATTTTGCCAGAGAGTGCCCCAGACTTAGATAGGGTGGTCCATACTCTGGCTCTCAGGATTCAGCATCTAGAGTTGTGGCACAGTCGGCTAGAGGTGCTACACAGAGTGGTAGAGGTGGTGTTCAGAAAGGCTGCGGTGGTGGTCGTGGGGGTTCTCAGGTCGAGGGTGGGCATGCTCATTGCTATGCATTCACAGGTAGACCAGAGGCAGAAGCTTCAGATGCAATCATTACAGGTAATATTTCGGTTTGTTATCGATCAGCTACAACATTATTTTATCCAAGCTCTACATATTACTATGTGTCTACTTAGTTTGCTTTAGGTTTGGATATGATGTGTGAGTCATTTGAT
>NC_081347.1:54767698-54803798 GCF_029784015.1 Lycium ferocissimum
ATTTGAACTAATGAATTTGGTTATTTCAAATAAGGTCATTAAACTAATTTAAGCCATTAAAGGTTAGTTTTTGTAAAAAATGACCTTAATTCAATTGAACCAATGAATTTGGCTATTTCAGTTGAGGCCCGAATTGCCAAACAATTGATTAGTTCAATTGTAACCACTATTAGCCATGTAGCGAACAATTTTTGGAATTTAACCTCAATTAAACACTTAATTGATTATGACTAATTCTAATAAATTGTACCAATGCAAGATTTAGAATCGAGGGGTAAAAATGATTAATTCATTTAATTAATCAGATTTCTTGAATTAAACGGAGTAAAAGTCTTGCTAATTGATTTTTTTTTTTGCTAACTTTAACAATTAAATAAATGTCTCAAAACATCAATTAATTTCTAAATGATTCATAATTTTATAGAAGTTATTTTGCCAAATGAAATGACAAAATATTATCTAAATAATATTATAGAATCATTTTGACTTGTAAAAACTACATACTTCACTCCGTTTGAAATCCAAGGACTCCGGGTAATTATAATGAATTATGAGAGGTCAAAATTAGGTGTCAACAAGGGCTATGCCTCAAAGTCATTAGCCATCGGGGACCAGGAAAATCCATGTACCATATCTCTATCTGGCAAAGCCTCGGAAGCTATCAACATATCTCGCTCTCTGGCAAAGACTTGGGAAGCTATCAATAAACTCACTTTTCGACAAAAATCTCAAAAGCTATCAATCCACTTGCTCTCCGGCAAACCTCGGAGCCTATCAGTCACTTTCCTTATGATCACATCAGTCATATATAGAAAAAGGAATGCATGACATACATGGAATCAATTGCAACAACAACGCAAATCATATAGTAAATAAATGCATGTCACAATGCAAGTCATACTTCAGTTTGATAAAATTATCCTTCCCTTTCCGTGCCATATATGAGATATCAAGTGACGGTAATAGATGAATCAACAATCACAACTTATTAATAAAGATGGAGACAAGCCCATATAAGAACATCTATACCAAACTAGTGGATTTATCACCACAACTATGCTCAAAGGCCTAATATATTTTCCCCGTCAATATCTACCATTATATATGATTCTCTTATTGGAGTCTAACAAAAGTAACCCATAACCTACCTCGAAGGACGAGCAGGAGCCACGAATAATCAAGCCAAAGCCTCCCCTTTGCGAAGAGCCTCTAAACGATTGAAGTCTATCAAATAAGTTTTTTACGATACTTACGTAAATTACGAATCTAAGAATACCCATAACGCAATACTTCTAAATTCCAAAAACAATCTTAAAAAGTGACCCCGGGCCAACAAAGACAAAACTGGAATTTTAAGGTAGGAACATGTTACCCACAATTTAAATAGTTTAAATCCTGAGTTTCATGATAATCTAACCCCAAATGAGCCTTCAATTCCATTAATGATCAAAATACCCAACTATAGAAAAACCCTCAATTTCATACCAAGATTCTTGAGTTCAAATAGGAGATTCAAGCTTAGGATTGGTTCACCCAATGATTAAATAGTCAAAACCTAGAATATTACTTAAAACAAGTCATGAAAAGGTAGAGAAAACCCAAAATTCCACTTAGGGTCTTGTAACGATCCGTTCTGTCGTTATTGCGTTTCCAATCCTTTTGATCCCTTTTCAAGCTTTATTACCTCATGTTTGAACCGAGAGGACTGCTGACATACTTTTCGAGGTCATCGGACTTGATTTGGTAAGTTTTGGGAAAATTTAGCTTTTAAGTGAAAACCATTTGACTCATAGTTGACTTTTGGGTATATAGACCTTTTTCGAGAATCCGTCAATTTTGAGAGTTCCGAAGGGTCTTTTAGAACTTGTGTGTATATTCAGTTCGGTTCTCAAAACACTTGGGTGCATTTTTGGGACTTGAGTTAGGAAGTTGATTTCGAGGTATCAGGGGTTGACTTGGTCAACGAGACCTCTGTTGGGAATTCTGAGGCCATGAGTGAGTTCATCGCATGCTTTTATATGTGTCTGCATATGTGGTATGTGAGCAGATAACTTAGGGTGATAGTCGGGATTTCGGATTGAGATTGTGATTTGTGGGGAGTTTTTGGTTTTGGTGCCCCGCTATGGCACTGCTATAGCGGTGGCCAAGCTGCAGAAGTGGCCCAGTACATTGATTGGCTGGCCACTGCATCGGTCTGAGGGAACGCCGAAGCGGGACTGCCGCATCGGTCTCGTTGTCGCAGAAGCGGGTATCGGGCAGATTGATTTACTAAATGAGCGTTAAAAGCCCTAAGTCCCTTATTCATTATTATTTCGACTTTAGAGTTATTGGGAGCATTTCAAGGTGATTCTTGGGGGAAAATATTTGTGGTAAGTGCTTATATCTTCCTTGCTATTCCATTTTCCTTAATCACCTTAGGAATCCATTATCATGCTAGTTCACTAAGAGTTTAAAGATTAAAGAGGGTTCAATGAGTTCTTCATTCTAGGCATTGTAATCTTGATTTATTAATTGGGTTAGCTTCATTAAGCATGGAATTGATGACTAGAATCTATTATTGCATAATTCCTTCCTAATTAGGGGCTAAATTATGAAATTGGAAGTTTTGATTTATACCCAAATTTGAGGGTTTTGTCTAAAATCCAAATTTAAGTAATTTATTGGTTCTTCTAGCTTATAATTGATAGGAATTGATCACCGAGAGCTTAATTTCATGTTCAGACCTATAGATTCCTAATTCCACCTTTCTAGTTCATAAACCCCATTCCATAGGTTGGGGATTTGAGTCTTGAATATAAGTAGGGTTTGAATGATGTTCTTTTTGATTTGGATATGTTTAGACTTTCATTATCTCTAGGCTCAAAGGAAGGGAAAGACTAAGGCTTGATTATTGGAGACTTTCTTTGTTTGGCTCTCCAAGTAGGGTATGGTTTATCCTTTGGTGAGACTTCGATTAGCGAATCATATATTTAGACGATATTGTCGGAGAATGCATGTAAACCTTTGGCTATGAAGTTGGGTTGGATATTGCCTTAGGTTGGGCCTTGTTATATGATTTGGAGCTAGCCAATCCATTGTGTTGTGACTTATCTTGTTCTATTTGTTGTTGGTTTGTTGCCACGTAGAGATAGTGGATATTGGTGACTAGTGATAGATCTTGATGATGATATTGTAGCACATTACTTGTTGCTGTTTTGAGATGAGGATTGTGTTGCACCTCGCACTTCTAGAGCACGAGCATGCCACGTACTTCACCGTATTAATGGAGTATCGGAGACGTCCCATGAAGTTTTGGAAGGAACAAGCCATGGGAAGTACGTAACAATGAAGTAAAGGATGAATTACGATCTCGTAAGTCGTAACTGGGAAGGACAACCTTGAAACCAAAGGACATGACCATTATCAAGTATGATTAATAATGAACATCATGTATGGAGAGTTCCGGAAGATTCTGGGACCAAGCCAATCGAATAAAATAAGTTTGTCGAAAATTTGGAAAAAAGTTGGCAGAATTTTGGGTCAACTTTGGAGGGGTATATCTCTAGGTATATTAAGAGTTATAAGGTATTTAAAAAATTCTAAAACGAAGTTCGTTGAGTCTAGTTTCCAACGCAACGAACCACTCATCAAAAAGGCATCGGAGTAAGGAGTTATGGCCATTTTAAGGTAACCCTCCAAACTGCCAAATGGCTTCCGCGGGTCCCACTTGGGAAAATCGGTTCCACCGACTTTCAAGCGGTATAAAAACCCCCCATCAACCCTATTTTTTCATCATTTTACATTCTCATGAGTCCCAAAAGCCTCCTGACACATCCCCCAAACATTTATAGCCCATTAAATCAAGAATTTAACAAAATTACACCAAACTAGTCCTTGAAAAGTGATTGTTCTTGCTTCTACTTGATGTTGTGGTGAGTTTCGTCTTGAAGAAAGTTGGTGTGGCTAAATTTCTTCAAGTATAAGGTATGTCCTTCATCCTATCTCTTACGTTGAGTTGATTTGAAGGTTTAGCAAGTCTTAAAAGTGAAAATAGTTATGGAGGAAAGGTCATAAAGTGTTGTGTTGTAGAGTTTATAGACTATTTTGAGCATGTTGTGGCCATGTGGTTGGGCTGATTTCCACGTATATAAATAGTATCTAATGTTGTTGGTGTGTTGATGAAATTATGCTTCTTGATTGGGAAGAAAGGAAGTGTATATTGTTGTTGTATGTTGAAAAACATCGTGTGGGATGTTTTATGAAATATTTTGGTTCTGATGATGATGTTGTTGATATTGGTATTGCTATTGTTATTGTTTTGTTGGTATTGTAATTTCGGGCTAGGGATATAAATAGGGGACATGCTACCCGAATTTTGGCAGATTCTAAAGGCGTTTAATTTAAAGGCTTAAGATAAGCATATTGTTATAGCCCGTACTTTGTACGTTCGAATATTTTGAGATAGTCGAGGAATGTCGAGGGCAAGACCGTTTCCAAAATTATATTAATGAGCAAGTTGGTTATGAATATTATTTATGAATATTATTAGTATGGAAATATTGAGGAAGGCCAAGGGTAAAAAGGAAAATTTGCAAAATGGCTTACGGTAATATTGTAAAAGGCTAGGGGAAAAATGGTAATTTCACAAAAGTTCAAGAAAATTCTTGAAGGGACAAAGCTTACATAAGAAGAAACTTGGTCTTCTTTGTTTAATTTCAAGAAAAAAGGAAGAAAATTCTAGAAAAAGAAAGAAAGGGGGGCATGTGGCCATTTCATAATTAAAGGGGCAAGTATATATATGTAGAAATATGATCAATTCATCATTTTAATTCAAGTAACTTGGAGAGAGAGAGATAAAGAAAGAAAGAAAGAAAAAAAAAGAAAGAAAGAAAGAGGAGAGGGGTTCGGCCAACAAGGTCCAAGAGGGAGTGAAGGAGAAAAATATTTTTCTTCTATTATTTCCACTAAATGGAAGGTCCTCTTTAACATGGAAGAGTTGTTGGAACAAGGAAACTAATTATTCTTGCAATTTCCAACTCTAGCCGAGAGTTGAAGAATAAGGAAAGAGGTAAGGTTCAAACTCCTTTTTTGTGTTATGGATGCTTGGTACATGTTGTAGTGTGTAGAAGGGAATGAAAAACATGAAATTTTGCATGTTGAAGTTGTGGTTGTGTGGTGTGTGGTGTGGCCGTATGTGTGGTATTATGTTGTGTAGAAAAGAATGAGTTAATTATATGTAATATGTTGGTTGTTGTTGTAATGTCAAGAAATGGGTGAAGTTCATGAAAATATGTGTGTTGGTGTATGGCCGTGTGCATGCCAAGTTTGGCCGTGTGTTGTGTTGTGTGTTGTATTGTATGAGTTGGTCGTGTGTGTGTTGTGTTGCATGGGAAGAATGAATTAATTTTACTTAGTCTTGTGTTGTGTTGGAATGTGTAGAGATGGAAGGAAATGCATGAAAATATGTAAAGAAGTGGTTGTGGCCGAATAGTAGGTGCTTTGGTAAGTTATGGTAAATTGATGTTATTTGACATTTTAGTTGTTGCCATTATGGATTGTGTGATGTAGAATGAAGGGTGTTGTTGAAGTTAACGTATATGAATGATAATGAAATGTATGGTTGGTGTTGAATTTGAAGGTTTCAGATAAGGTAGTGTGTTGATTGAGTTGTTGTAACATTATGCGAATTGAATTGGGTTGAATTGAATTGAATATTAAAGTGTTGCTAGAATAATTGCTAGTATTGTTGTTGGTTTGGCCGGGTTGAATTCCCGGATTATTGTTGATTAAAAATTTGCCGAGTTAGATTCTCGGGGATGGTGTATTTACAGAGGAATCTATGCCGCCGAAATTTCGGCAGGATATAAATGAATTTGTTTGAAGGATTGAGATAAGTATATGGTGATGAGTCTAATGATTATGTCAACTCTCTTGAATGTAGACTAACAAGTTTGGATGGATAAGCGTAGCTAGTAAGGCGCGGCACAGGTATGTTAAGGCTACACCCTTTCTTTCCATGGCATGATTCATACGTGAGACGTGTTAAAAGCTTCCATAACGTTCTCATTTTCAAACGTTAGAAGTAATGGTTCTAAGGCATGATTTCCTTCTTAAAAGTTTGCAAATGTTTTCCAAAATATTCATTTTTCTCCAAAAACCAAGTTGATGATTTTGAAAGCTTTTATGACTAAAATGACGAACATGATTTTATGATGACAAGGATGATGCCAGATATGAGAAAATGTCTATGACGAATACGTCAAGGATATGTTCTTACTATGAACATGACTATATGGAATGTTAAGTTATTTCTTGATAATGACTATTTTTTTAAAAGGTTCCAAAGTATATGAAACGATATGTTATGATCCTGTTTTATGTTTCCCGTGAAGTTACTCTTCATTGATAGTCTCGCCTTATTGTCCTAGTTCCTTCAAGGTGAGGCAAAGCGCCCATGGTTATTCCATAACATCATCGGAGGTTACCGACCTTACGTCACTCCGATACAGTTGTGGCTTTTGATTGGGCTCTTATGCATGCTTTATATATATATATATATATGTATGTATTTTCTCACACCGCGCCGCGCTATAGTCGGCCGGGCAGGCACGTAGATGTGCACACCACTGTAGTAGGCAGATTATGATTACCCCGGACGCGGGAGGCCTGGACGCGGGCTCACACACCGATCCTACATGGACGGGTAGTTTATACACCGTTCCTACTTGGACGGGCAGCATTACACCGAACCTATATGGTCGGGCAGTTTATTTATACGTTTTTCGAAAGGAATGTTTTCAAAAGAAGTGTTTTTAAAGAAATGTTTTCAAAGAAAGCTAAGCATGCATGGCATCCGCCCTGAGAGGCACTCATATGTACAGGTTACTCCTTTGCCTTATAATACGCTCTATATTGCATATGTTATGTTCTACAGTCCCATTCTGTCATTACTCACAGTTATATCTCCTACTATGTTACTATTCATGCCTTACATACTCAGTACAATGCTCGTACTGACCCCTCTTCTTCGGGGGATGCATTTCATGCTGCGCAGGTACACCCAGACGAGCAAAGGTCGCTATAGGAGATGTTCCAGCGAAGTTGGCAAGCTCCACTTGGTCCTGGAGTGTCGCCGAGTCATAGCACTATGTTATGATGTCTTGTTTGAGTTAGAGACTTTGCAGACAGAGTCGTGGGTCTAGAGTGTCGCGGAAAACGGCCCCACTAGCCGATATGTTTTTATTATACATTATGTTATAAAGCCCTTACGCTTACAGACTGTGTTTAATTTGAGAAACGACAAAAAGATTTTGAAAATTTTACTATGTATTTTACTTTCATTTGATTTAAGAATCCAAAGAGAATATGTGAGTAATAAGAGTTCGCGAGTTCGCTCGGCTTCGAATATGGGGTCGGGTGCCCATCACACCCTGGTAAGATCGGGGTGTGACAAAGTGGTATCAGAGCAGGTCGGTCTAAGGGTTGTCTGCAAAGTCGTGTCCGGTAGAGTCCTGTTTATGGGTGTGAAGCCGGCCACATTTATAAACAGGAGGCTGCGGGGCATCTAGGGATTGTTGACCTTCTTTCTGTATTAGATCGTGCGATAGAGCCAAGTCACAAGAAATAAGATTCCTTATACTAATCGTTGATTTCCGCAGACGCCTAGTAGCGACAGAAGAAGGCGAGCGACAATATGGCAAGTCACAAAGGTAAGTCTGGATATTTGTTCTGTTACTTGGAACTGGAAGTTCTGGATGGCGGGAATATGTCATATAGCTGTATGTTCTGTGAAGTATCATCGATATTTGCTGCGAACAGATCTTGAATAGTAGAAATGGTCAAGGAGATTCTACCAGAACGGACACGTCTAACAAGAAGAAGTGTGGAAAGCAAATACTGTAAATAGGCAATAAGTGGGCTGCGTTATTTCAGAAAGGTTATGAATTTGGCATGGCGATGAAGGTGCGATCACTACCATCGGGAATCTGGAAGTCCAGGACAGGAGGTGGCCCTACACACAAGCAAAAGGTGAAGATTGAGGATCAAAAAGGGTAAAACGGTAATTGTAAAAGAAGAACGTGATACGAAAATGTTTCGGGACCTGTAAGACCTCGACTTGCTCTAGATCGGGTAATAAAGGTCATAAGAGGAAGTGGACGCGATTATAAAGATTAAGGCACCGAATTCCACCAAAGTTTCGAGGTTAAGCGTGCTAAGGTGGAAGGATGGGTGACCTCCCTGGGAAGTATGCAAGAAATTCTACATAGTCAGACATACGAGACAAATGAGAAGTCAGGGTAGCCTAAGGGAAACTAGAGTATATGGGACGGTTAGAGACCATAAGAAGACGCGTAGGATGAGGCAGACTAGCTCGGTTAAGAGACAGAAAGTGTATCACAGCCCTAGAATTAGGATAGGCTTGAACAGCGTTTGGACGTATTTTGTGGGCTAGTTGATTGTAAAAATATATATGTACATGAATGTGTAGGATACTCCACATATGATTGTATCGGTGGACATGTGAGTCCCAATATGTCACGACCCAGCTCCGTAGGCCGCGACACGTGCCCTAGTTGGGCACTCGTACGTACCTTAACCTAAATTAGCAAAATATTACAAATAAGGTAAATAATAATTTAACAAGGCCAAGTGGGCATGCCGCACGAAGGCCGATAAGGCCGTCACAAAACATAAATAACTCTAAACGTACGCAAATCTCACGAGACACATATACAGAACCCACACCACATGTCTACAGACCTCTACAGAACAAAAACATAATCATATGACGGGACAGGGCCCCGTCGTACCCAGAATCAATACGTACAATTGAAATGGAAAATTTTTTATACCAAAATACGGGCTCCGGACAAAGGAGCACTTCAACCACTCGAGCAAGACAACCTAGGCGGGCAAATGAAAGCAAATCAAACGTCGTACCGCGTGGCACGAAACGCGCCCCCGAAGAAAGGGGGTCAAGACGGAAAATGTACCGAATATGTAAAGCGAGATCGTAATAAATAAAACTAACATCGGAACGAGTAATGTGCGGAAAAACAAACCAGATACAGAGGTAGTCAAAAATGCATATCAGAGATCCTAAGTAATGCATGCAGAAAACATATGCCAAAGCCGGCCCCGCTATGGGACTCGGTGAACAGAACAGAGGCGCACCCCTTCGCCGGCGCCATAACACATCATACTTCAGAGTAGGGAATATCTCCGAAACAGATCATAACATACCAAGTGGCCACATCACATCACATAATCAAATCAGATATCATAATATATGTACATGACACATCATACTTCGGACCCATGTACATGTCATACCCGCCCTCACATCGAGGCACGGCGAACAATGCAGAGGAAACGCTTGAGAACATATCCCGGCCCGGCTCGCTGGGGGAAACATTCGAGGCATCCACGAGTGGAGTAGTGAGAAACTAATGCAATAAAAATGACATACATATTTCCAGAGACTCGATGAGGCATATCAAATAACAAATCAAATCAATGAAAACGGACGGAGTCATAGTGCGTACCTTTCGGACAGCACGGAAGGTTATATCGGAACAGAACATTCGGAGTCAAGATACATATCAAAACGCTTCATAGGACTTAATGGAATATTTAAAATGATTTTTGTTTAGTAGCTAAAACATTCCTTAAAGCCGCTCGAAGACAAATCGTAAGTACAAAAGAGTAAAATCAGAAATAGGGGGCCCACCTCGGTTAATTGAGGTGGCGGACATAAATTACATTTGCTCAACTTCAAAATATCATTTACGAGGATTTTAAGGTAATCGGGTTTTATTTACAAAAGTTGGGGAGGTTTAGATCACTTTCTAGTCATTCACAACCTAACTAGTTCAATTCTACTGAAAGAAAAGGGGGAATTTTCGAATGCGAATTCCGAAGAGTGGAGTGGTCCCCGAGGTCCGAATTCAAGCCTAGTACATCTAGGGCGTGCCAAAGAAAGAATAAGGGTAGCTTTACATACCTTTCTCGCCTTTTACGCTTGCCAAAACGCCAATCCTGTTTCGTCGAAAATCTGCAAATGGTCATTCTTACCAGTTACTATTCATGAGGCCTAGAAATTCTATTCTTGCCCACTACTTGTCTATAAAAATTTGGGCAGCACCTCCCCTATACACATAGCACCCCCGAGTTTCAACTCGGCTCAAAATAGTCAACAACGACCCAACAACAACACCAAGAACATCAACAATCACTACAAACCACAACATAACATAACTAGTTTACTTTCCGACATAGTGCAATAGTTTCCATTTCGACTTCGTATTTTCAACCCAATATCAACATGTTCTTTTTCACTACGGATCAAGATCATTACAATATAATTCGGAAGCATTTCATAGCATTTCTACAATATATTCTCAAGACATACAAACTTGCTACCAAAGCCATAATCCCTCCAAATCTTCTAATCTTCAACATACGTATTCATAACACATTTCCATCTTCTAAATTCATCTCCAATCATTATAAATTGTTCCTTAACATCTTAATTCCCATAATGTCATAAAATCATAAAAATACGACATAAGTTCCTACATTCCGTTTCAATGCAAACTTACATCATATTTGCTTCATTTACATTGTCAAGATCATAACAACACCATTAGCATGTTAAACAAAATAAATCCATTACTATTCCATTGCCCTACACCACACGGCCAAGATGCAAAATTCCAACTTCATCCCATTTTATTCATCTTTCATTTCTAATACAAATTTCACAATAGCCACAACTAGAATACTACATAAAATTCAACTCATTTTATCTATACCATAATACACACTACGGCCACATGCACATACATACACCCAACATGCAAACTTCCATATTTCCATATATTCTACTCATTTACATATTCTTCAACACAAATAAACCTTCATAACATAAATAGAAGGGATGAATTCTTACCTTCTTCTTCAAGTTTCTTCAATTCACCAATTCATCCAAACGACAAAACCAACGGGTCATCTTCCGAAATAATTGCACCACGTTGTAAAGGGACCTTGAATTGGTAGGAATATAGCAAGAAAATAATTTTTGGGAAGAGATTCCATGGGGACAATTTCCCCATGTCATGGCCGAATAGGCCTTCAAGTTTTTCTCTTGTTTCTCTCCTTCTCAATTTGTCTTGAAAACTCTAGAAAATTATCCAAGTCTTGCCCCTTTTATTCTTAGCTTGTCATGTGACCATGTCACATGACTTGAATTAAATTTTTGCCCCTCTTTTATTGCCATGGCCGGCCACCTTCATGGGTTGGGCCTCAATTTTTTTCAAATTTTGTCTTGCTAATTTTCCAAGCCCAATTTTATTTGCTCCACATTTTGATAATTCATGAAACTATTTTCCAAAATTCCAATTTCGCCCTTAGTCTTTTCCGATATTTCCACATCTAAATTTCATAACCAACTTATGAACCAAACAAAATCAATACATTGCAATGTCCTTAACCTTCCTTAATATTTCCGCGTCCATATTTCCTTAAACATCCCATGCACACTAAGTAGAATCCAATTAGAACCTTAATTCCTACCATTCCAAATCATTTCCAATTTTTTCGAATACGCTCAAAATACGAGGTGTAACATCCTCCCCCCCTTTAGAACATTCGTCCTCGAATGTTCAACTGACCTTATGGGGCTTCATAACACTTCGGGGAGGTTTCCTTCTTTCCACATACATACTTGAGCTTGACCAAAGCACTTATAAGGGCCTTCATCTTTCCACTTCTTCTGTCATTCTTCGACATCTCTTTCACTAGGGCTGTTCGGGGTCTTAAATCGGGTGTACGACGAACTGAGTCTTCGTCAGAATCAGAAAATTAAACAGACGTCGAACGGAGTCATATCCGGATTCAGAAGCATGAAAGTACAACAGACAGAATCATACTCCGATGATTATCTTAGGCGGACTCAAAATCGAAGCCAGACGTGCAGAAGCATATCGGAGAATTCCATAGTCGGAATCAGACGTGCCAAACTATATTGGATAAATCCGGGGTCAGAGTCAGACGCACCGGCACATATACCGGACAGATTTTGATTTACAGTCGGGGTCGGACGGACGAGCATATGTCGGACAAATTCATGATCGGAGTCAATCGCACAAAGATGTGTCAGACGGGTTTGTCGTCGTATCAAGTCGAACGTATAGAGGTATAGCAGATGGAAACATGATTAGATTCAGAAGTACCGGGGTATAATAGGCAGAGTTTATCGAAGTTAGAGGCGCAGGAATATGGCATACGGAACCGCGATCAGGGTCAGGCTACTTTTACTACTACTTTAGAGACCTACGGAAATTTCCTTGTCACGTTTTACCTCTCGCTTGATTACCAACTTGCTTCTCTCATTCTTACATAATGATTTTTCTACCTCGCCTGTCAGCTTCCTCGAAGGCTTTACTTAATCATACTTCTTATCCTTAATTCCTTCCAATACTTCAATTTCCTTACTCTCAATATTTTTACTCAGTTGCTTATCCAAATATCGTCACGCTAGAACTCTTCTCCAATCACTATTTGTAACGCAATCGGGGTCAGTCCGGTCCGTAACATTTATTCTCATCCTTCACTTCATCCCTTATGTTCCGTTTCGTAATGCCTTCCGTTAGTTGCAACATCTTGTCACTGGGACTCGCCTTTCGATCAACGTAATCACCAGGAAAAAGTCCTACGCATACATATATATGCACACTCATCACCATTCTACTTACAAACATTTCCACTCGCTTTTCGAATTTACCCTAATTCCCAAGCGATATTGCGCTTTCTTCCTTTTCCCCATTTAATCTGCTCCAGTCTGCGCGACTTCGGTAAGAGTGCGTACCGCTTCACATACTTCCTTTTCCTTTAGGTTACCCCAAATTTCCATTTATTTCTTGTATATTTTTTTTTCCACTACGGTCTTACCTCTACATTCACACCTGTCGCAACTCTTTTTTTTTTCCGTCCATATTCTTATCGTAACCCTACTATCATTTCCTTAAACTGGAGCTTGTCATAATTCATCCCGTGTACTATAGTTATTCTTAGGTCTATCTACTTCTCATTTACCCTCTTAAATTCCAAGTTTGCAAACTTCTTCAATTACTTCCCAGGGGGGTCACCCATCCCAAAATTGCTCCCCTTCTGAGCACGCTTAACTTCGCAACTTCGACGGATTCTAGTCTCTTAATGTCGGTATAATCACGTCCATTTTCACACACGACCTGTATTACATAATACGAGGCTAATCGAGGCCTTACAGATCCCAAAGCATATTCACAACACGTCCTTTCTTGTACAATTACTATTTTACCCTTCTTGAGCTTCGGTAGTCACCTTTGCAAATTCTTATTACTCGAAATCTGTACGCCGCAAATACCCATAATACCGTACAGAATATACAGCTTCGTATCCCATTCTAACCATTCAGACCTTCTGTTTCGGGTAACGGAACAAGATATATTCGACTTACCCGTGTGACTTTTCCCGTCACCACTTACCATTTTTCCGCCATATGTAAAGCTTCACGCAAGGAATTTTATTTCCTATGACTTGGCTCTATCGCACGATCTAAGACGTAAAGAAGGTCAACAATTCCTAAATGCCTCGTAGCCTCCCGTTTATAAATGTGGCGCGCTTCACACCATAAACAGACTCTACTAGACACGGTCTGTAGACATTCCGAGGACCTAACCGCTTCGATACCACTTTTGTCACGACCCAACTCCGTAGGCCGCGACACGTGCCCTAGTTGGGCACTCATACGTACCTTAACCTAAATTAGCAAAATATTACAAATAAGCAGAAATAATAATTTAACAAGGACAAGTGGGCATGCCGCACGAAGGCCGATAAGGCCGTCAAAACATAAATAACTCTAAACGTACGCAAATCTCACGAGAACATATACGAACCCACACCACATGTCTACGAGACCTCTAACAAAAACATAATCATATGACGGGACGTGGCCCCGTCGTACCCGTAATCAATACGTACAAATGAAATGGAAAAATTTTTTATACCAAAATACGGGCTCGGACAAAGGAGCACTTCAACACCGAGCTAACAACCTAGGCGGGCAAATCGACAAATCAAACGTCCGTACCGCGTGGCACGAAACGCAGCCCCCGAAGAAAGGGGGTCGCACGGAAAATGTACCGAATATGTAAAGCGTAGACCGTAATAAATAAAACTAAAATCGAACGAATGTGCGAAAAAACAAACGAGATGCATAGGTAATCAAAAATGCATATCGAAATCATAAGTAATGCATGCGTAAAACATATGCAAAAACCCGCCCCCGCTACGGGACTCGGTGAACAGAACCGCAGGCGCCCCTTCGTCCCGCGCCATAACACATCATACTTCGTAGTAGGAATATCTCCGAAACAAATCATAACATACCAAGTGGCCACATCACATCACATAATCAAATCGTATATCAAATATATGTACATGGCACATCATACTTCGGACCCATGTACATGTCATACCGCCCCTCACACCGAGGCACGACGAACAATGCAGAGGAAAGCGCTTGAGAACATATCCCTGGCCCGGCTCGTGGGGGAAACATTGAGGCATCCACGAGTGGAGTAGTGAGAAACTAATGCAATAAAAATGACATACATATTTCCGAGACTCGATGAGGCATATCAAATAACAAATCAAATCAATGAAAACGGACGGAGTCATAGTACGTACCTTTCGGACATCACGGAAGGTTATGTCGGAACAGAACATTCGGAGTCAAGATACATATCAAAACGCTTCATAGGACTTAATGGAATATTTAAAATGATTTTTGTTTAGTAGCTAAAACATTCCTTAAAAGCCGCTCGAAGACAAATCGTAAATACAAAAGAGTAAAATCGGAAATAGGGGGCCCACCTCGGTTAATTGAGGTGGCGGACATAAATTACATTTGCTCAACTTCAAAATATCATTTACGAGGATTTTAAGGTAATCGGGTTTCATTTACAAAAGTTGGGGAGGTTTAGATCACTTTCTAGTCATTTACAACCTAACTAATTCAATTCTACTGAAAGAAAAGGGGAATTTTCGAATGCGATTCCGAAGAGTGGAGTTGTCCCCGAGGTCCGAATTCAAGCCTAGTACATCTAGGGCGTGCCATGGAAAGAATAAGGGTAGCTTTACATACCTTTCTCGCTTTTACGCTTGCCAAAAATCAAATCCCGTTTCGTCAAAAATCCGCAAATGGTCATTCTTACCGCTACTATTCATGAGGCCTAGAACATTTCAATCTTTGCCCACTACTTGTCTATAAAAATTTGGGCAGCACCTCCCCTATACACATAGACACCCCGAGTTTCAACTCGGCTCAAAATAATCAACAACAACCCAACAACAACACCAAGAACATCAACAAACTACAAACCACAACATAACATAACTAGTTTACTTTCCGACATATGCAATAGTTTCCATTTCGACTTCGTATTTTCAACCCAATATCAACATGTTCTTTTTCACTACGGATCAAGATCATTACAATATAATTCGGAAGCGTTTCATAGCATTTCTACAATATATTCTCAAGACATACAAACTTACAACTTTCCACCAAAGCCATAATCCCTCCAAATCTTCTAATCTTCAACATACGTATTCATAACACATTTCCATCTTCTAAATTCATCTACAATCATTATAAATTGTTCCTTAACATCTTAATTCCCATAATGTCATAAAATCATAAAAATACGACATAAGTTCCTACATTCCGTTTCAATGCAAACTTACATCATATATGCTTCGTTTACATTGTCAAGATCATAACAACACCATTAGCATGTTAAACAAAATAAATCCATTACTATTCCATTGCCCTACACCACACGGCCAAGATGCAAAATTCCAACTTCATCCCATTTTATTCATCTTTCATTTCTAATACAAATTTCACAATAGCCACAACTAGAATACAACATAAAATTCAACATCATTTTATCTACACATAATACACACATATGCATGCACATACATATTCCCAACATGCAAACTTCCATATTTCCATATATTCTACTCATTTACATATTCCACAACACAAATAAACCTTCATAACATAAATAGAAGGGATGAATTCTTACCTTCTTCTTCAAGTTTCTTCAATTCACCAATTCATCCAAACGACAAAACCAACGGGTTCTCTTCCGAAATAATTGCACCACGTTGTAAAGGGACCTTGAATTGGTAGGAATATAGCAAGAAAATAATTTTTGGGAAAGATTCCATGGGGACAATTTCCCCATGTCATGGCCGAATGGCTCTATAATTTTTTCTTGTTCTTGTTTTTCTCCTTCTTCTTTGTCTTGAAAACTCTAGAAAATTATCCAAGTCTTGCCCCTTTATTCTTAGCTTGTCATGTGACCATGTCACATGACTTGAATTAAATTTTTGCCAAGCCTTTTATTGCCATGGCCACCCACCTTCATTTGGGCCTCAATTTTTTTCAAATTTTTCTTTTAATTTTGAGCCCAATTTTATTTGCTCCACATTTTGATAATTCATGAAACTATTTTCCAAAATTCCAATTTCGCCCTTAGTCTTTTTCCGATATTTCCACATCTAAATTTCATAACCAAGATATCAAACAAGATCAATACATTGCAATGTCCTTAACCTTCCTTAATATTTCCGCGTCCATATTTCCTTAAACATCCCATGCACACTAAGTAGAATCCAATTAGAACCTTAATTCCTACCATTCCAAATCATTTCTAATTTTTCCGAATACGCTCAAAATACGAGGTGTAACACAATAATCGAAGCTACGGTATAAAAGGCATCAACCGAGTAAGGGTACCGAAATTCGAGTGGCAACAAAAGTAAATGGAAAGGGATACAGATAAGTCGCTATTGTTTTACTATGGATCAAGACCGGGAGAGTCTAATACAATGATAGTTGGAAAGGAAAGAGAGTGAGATAATGGAAGAAACAAGGAGACCAAAGGTCGTGAAAGGGTGAACGATAAGAAACCTGAACAGAGAAACCCTCGAAAGCGGAAAACCTACCGATAAAGTATGAGGTTTTGGAAGGATTCAAAAGAGTATGTGAAAAGGATAAATTATGGTAATATGAAACCAAGAAAGAGTGTGTGAGGTCATAAGGACCAATTCCAATCTTACGGGCTAAAGGAATAGTAACCACGACAAAGAATGTGAAGTAAGAAAAGGATGACTAATCTTATAACACATGTAATGAAACTTTGGTGTTGAAAGGTATATAAAGGAATAAATGTATAGCCATACTAATATGGTTGCCACCGGCATGGGAAAGCCTTCACGAGAGGGTGACCTAAGAATAGGACACAGTATGTATGCGTTAAAAGGAATAGTTCATGAACTTTAGAACCTATCGCGGCAAATGACAAGAGAAGCAAGTATTCGAGAAGGAAGGGAAACCAAGACCTTTGATAAGGACGAAAGTAGGAGGAATATACTACCGGCTTGGTCAAAGGAAGAGGAGAACATATTATATTGGACTTAAAGAGGAATCGCAACACAGTCCAAAAAGTAGGAAAAGCATACGGAAGTACGAGGGATACTTCGGCCATTGGCGAAAGGAAATCCATGACACGGATTAAGAATTCATGCAAAGACCGAGGAGTTTTATTATAATGAGAATAAGGTAAAGGATAAGAAACGGGCATAAAGGAAAGAGCGGCTATAAAGGACCCTCCCGAAATATTATGACGCCCCATATACATGGCGGGGCGAAACATTCGAGGAATAATGTTCTAAAGCAGGGGAAGGATGTTATAGCCCGTACTTTGTACGTTCGAATATTTCGAGATAGTCGAGGAATGTCGAGGGAAAGACCGTTTCCAAAATTATATTAATGAGCAAGTTGGTTATGAATATTATTAGTATGGAAATATTGAGGAAGGCCAAGGGTAAAAAGGAAAATTTGCAAAATGGCTTATGGTAATATTGTAAAAGGCTAGGGGCAAAATGGTAATTTCATAAAAGTTCAAGAAAATTCTTGAAGGGACAAAGCTTACATAAGAAGAAACTTGGTCTTCTTTGTTTAATTTCAAGAAAAAAGGAAGAAAATTCTAGAAAAAGAAAGAAAGTGGGGGCATGTGGCCATTTTACAATTAAAGGGGGCAAGTATATATATGTAGAAATATGATCAATTCATCATTTTAATTCAAGTAACTTGGAGAGAGAGAGAGAAAGAAAGAAAGAAAGAAAAAAGAAAGAAAGAAAGAGGAGAGGGGTTCGGCCAACAAGGTCCAAGAGGGAGTGAAGGGGAAAAATATTTTTCTTCTATTATTTCCACTAAATGGAAGGTCCTCTTTAACATGGAAGAGTTGTTGGAACAAGGAAACTAATTATTCTTGCAATTTCCAACTCTAGCCGAGAGTTGAAGAATAAGGAAAGAGGTAAGGTTCAAACTCCTTTTTTGTTATGGATGCTTGGTACATGTTGTAGTGTGTAGAAGGGAATGAAAAACATGAAATTTTGCATGTTAAAATATGTGTGTTGGTGTATGGACGTGTACATGCCATGCCTAATCGTATATGTGTTGTATGGTATAGAAATAATGAATTAATTTTATATAATATGTTATGTTGCTTGTTATTGTAATGTAGAATGAAAAATGGAGTTTATGAAATATGCATGTGTAGGGGTGGTGGCCGAATGGTAGTAATGTAGTGTAGAAGTGATGGATTAGTTTTACTTAATAGTTGATTGTTGTGTTGTGAATTCCATAATAAAAGTGAAGGTTTAGTGGCTTGAAATGAAGTTGTGATTGTTATGGTATTGTTGTAGTGAATGATAATGGTGATGTTTTGGTGCTATGATAAATTGATTTCATTTGATAATCTAAGTAGA
This sequence comes from Lycium ferocissimum, assembly GCF_029784015.1. Classification (NCBI taxonomy): domain Eukaryota; kingdom Viridiplantae; phylum Streptophyta; class Magnoliopsida; order Solanales; family Solanaceae; genus Lycium; species Lycium ferocissimum. The sequence goes on from NC_081347.1 coordinate 54,786,569, forward strand.
TGTCGTTGAGATTCCATGATGAAAGATGAGGACTTAATATGGTTAAAGATGAATTGAATTGAATTGAATTGAATTGAATTGAATATTGAAATGTTGTTAGAACAATTGTTAGTATTGTTGTTGGTTTGGCCGAGTTGAATTCTCGGATTTGTTGTTGTTGGTTTGGGCCGAGTTGGATTCTCGGGGACGGTGTATTTACAGGGGAGATCCTGCCGAAATTTCGGCAGACCATAAGTAAATGTGTTTGAAGGACTGAGACAAGTATATGGTAATGAATCTAATGATTTCGTCAATTTTCGTGAATGTAGACTAACAAGTTTGGACGGATAAGCGTAGCTAGTAAGGCGCGGCACAGGTATGTAAGGCTTGTCCTTTTTCTTCCAAAGGCATGATCTCCACGTTATAATGTCTTAAATGTTTTTATATCTTCCTTGCTTGCAAAAGTTAGAAGTCTATGATCCCAAGGTATAAGTCTTTTCCTAATAGTCCATAATTGTTTTTAAAAATGTCCATATTTTCCAAAAATCGAGTTTTAAGAGGTTGAAAGCTTTTATGACTAAAACGACGAATATGATTTTATAATGATAACGATGATGTCGAATATGAGAAAATGTCTATGACGAATATGTCGAGGATATGTTCCTGCCATGAATATGACAATATGAAAATGTTAAGCTATTTCTTGATTTCTTAACTCTATCTATGGATAATGACTAATTTAAAGATTCCAAGTATATGAAACGATGCCTTATGATCCTGTTTTATGTTTCCTCATGATGTTACTCTCCATTGATAGTCTCGCCTTATATTAATAGTCCCTTCAAGGTGAGGCAAAGTCATGATGATTAATCCATAATGTAATCGGAGGTTTCCGACCTTACGTCACTCCGATAAAGTTACAATTTTTGATTGGGTTCCAATGCATGCTTATATATATATATATATATAACGGCCTAGAGGGCCGGCACATGACCACCACTACGGTAAGCGTGTGGGCGGCACCAACCGATTTGCCTAGAGGGTCGGGGTGATGACCACCACTACGGACGCGTAGTGGCGGCGTATGATCTACACCGGCCTAGTTGGCCGGGCACGACCCCGCCTAGTGGCGGCGCTATGAGATGATTACCCGGACGCTATATGGCATCCGGGAGGCCGGACGCGGGCTAATGATTTTGTGTGATTCGAATGTTTTCTATGGATGCATATATAAAAGTAACGATAGCATGCATGACTCCGCCTTAAGAGGCACTCGGATGTACAAATTATTTTTTACCTTTGCACATGATATGTTCTATATTCCATCTGTTATTACTCACGAGTACAGTTTTACTATGTTGCTACTCATAGCTATATCTCCTATTATGTTACTATTCATGCCTTACATACTAAGTACAATGCTCGTACTGACCCCTCTTCTTCGGGGGCTGCGTTTCATGCCGCGCAGGTACACCCAGATGATCAGAAGCCGTTATAGAAGATGTCCCAGCGGAGTTGGCATCTCCATTTGCTCGGGAGTCTTTCGGGTCAGAGTCCTACGCTATGATGTCATGTTCGAGTTAGAGACTTTGCGGACAGAGTCGTGAGTTTAGAGTGTCAGCTTTAAAAAGGGGGTCCACCAGTTGACGTATCTTTATTATACCTTATATTACAGAACCCTTATGTTTACAGACTGTGTTTAATTTGAGAAACGACGAAAAGATTTTGAAAATTTTACTATGTATTTTCACCTTCAATTGATTTAAGAATCTAAAGAGATTAGATATGTAATAAGAGATAGCGGGTTCGCTCGGCTCCGAATGCGGGGTCGGGTGCCCATCACACCCTAGTAAGGTCGGGTGTGACAAAGTGGTATCAGAGCAGGTCGGTCTAAGGGTTGTCTGCAAAGTCGTGTCCGGTAGAGTCCTGTTTATGGGTGTGAAGCCGGCCACATTTATAAACAGGAGGCTGCGGGGCATCTAGGAATGGTTGACCTTTTTTTCTGTCCTTAGATCGTGCGATAGAGCCAAGTCATAGGAAATAAGATTCCTTATGCTAATCGTTGATTTTCGCAGGCGCCCATTATCGGCGAAAAAAAAAAAAAAAAAAAGGGACGGCAAAAATAAATGGTACAAGTGTTACCAGGTAAACTGCTATTATTTTTACTATAGGTTAAGCTTGGAAATTCTAGTATAACGATCTCAGGAAAAGAAAGAGAGTAAGTAGATGGAAGCGAAGAGATTAAAGTGTTGGAAGGAGGTGAAAGGAAATACGGTACATAGGCAATAAGTGAGATGCGTCGTTTCAAGAAAGGTTATGGATTTGGCATGACGATGAAGGGCGATCACTACCTTCGGGAATCTGGAGGCCCAGGACAAGAAGTAGTCATACACACAGGTGGAAGGTGAACATTCGGAACTGAAAAGGGCAAAATAGTAATTACAAAAGAAAGGACGTGTTACGAAAATGTTTCAGGATCGGTAAGACTTCGACTTGCTCCAGAACATGTAATAAAGGGCATACGAGGAAGCAGACGCAAAAATATCAGCGTTAAGGTATCAAATTTCAGCAAAGTTTCGAGGTTAAGCGTGCTCAGGTGGGAGTAATTCTAGGATGGGTGACCCCCTGGGAAGTTTACAAGAAATTCTACATATTTGGACATAAGAGACAAATAAGAGGTTAGAGTAACCTAAGGGAAACTAGAGTGTATGGAATGGTTGGAGACTATAAGAAGATGTGCAGAACAAGGCAGAATAGATTAGTGAAGAGGCAGAAAGTGTATTATAACTCTGGGATTAGGATAGGCTTGAATAGCGTTTGGAAGTATTTTGTGGATTAGTTGATAGTAATTATATATATCTATGAAGGTGTAGGATATCCCATATATGATTGTATCGGTGGACATGCGAGTCCCAGCAATCGAAGCTACGGTATAAAAGGCATCAACCGAGTAAGGGTACCGAAATTCGAGTGGCAACAAAGGTAAATGGTACAGGTGCTACAGGATGAGCTGCTATTGTTTTACTATAGATTAAGACCGGAGAGCCTAATACAATGATAGTTGGAAAGGAAAGAGAGTGAGATAATGGAAAACAAGGAGACCAAAGGTCAGGAAAGGGTGAACGATAAGAAACCTCAGTGAGAGAAACCCTCGAAAGGGGAAAAATCTACTAATAAAGTATGAGGCTGCGCAGGCAAGGATTCAAAAAGGAGTATGTGAAAAGGATAAATTATGGTAATATGAAACCAAGAAAGAGTGTGTGAGGTCTAAGGACCAATTCCAACAGGTAGGGCTAAAGGAATAGTAACCACGGCAAAGAATGTGAAGTAAGAAAAGGATGACTAAGCTTAGCAGTGATGTAATGAAACTTTGGTGTTGAAAGGTATATAAAGGAATAAATGTATAGCCATACTAATATGGTTGCCACCGGCATGGGAAAGCCTTCCTGAGAGGGTGACCTAAGAATAGGACAGATGTATGCGTTAAAAGGAATAGTTCATGAACTTTAGAACCTATGCGGCAAATGACAAGAGAAGCAAGTATTCGAGGAGGAAGGAAACCAAGGACGGATAAGGACGAAAGTAGGAGGAATATACTACCGGCTTAGTCAAAGGAAGAGGAGAACATATTATATTGGACTTAAAGAAGAATCGCAACACAGTCCAAAAAGTAGGAAAAGCGTACGGAAGTACGAGGGATACTTCGGCGGATTGGTGAAAGGAAATCCATGACACGGATTAAGAGTTCATGTAAAGACCAAGGAGTTCGATTATGTGGAGAATAAGGCAAAGGATAAGAAACGGGCATGAAGGAAAGAGCAGCTATAAAAGGAACCCTCCCGAAATATTATGACGCCCCATAAGGTCCATTGAACATTCGAGGACGAATGTTCTAAAGGGGGGGAGGATGTTATAGCCCGTATTTTGTACGTTTGGAAATTTCAAAGTCGACGTGGAAAATTAAGGGCGAGACCATTCTCCAAAATTTTTCTAATGTACAAGTTGGATATGAATAATATTTATGAACATTATTAGTGTGGAAATATTGGGAAAGGTTAAGGGCAAAAAGGAAGATTCGCAAAATGGTTCATGGTAATATTATGGAAGCCTAGGGGCAAAATGATAATTTCACAAATATTTAAGAAAATTCTTGAAATTTCCAAGATGGCCGTGTGGCATGGGTGGCATGTGCTCACATTTGTATTAAATGGGGGGCTAATTGCTAATTATAAAGATGTATGGACCAAAGCTTCCATAAGAAGACACTTAGTCTTCTTTGTTGAATTTCAAAGAAAATTCAAGAAAAGAAGAAAAATCTAGAAAGAAAAGAGAAGGGGCATGTGCCTATTTTATAAGTGGAAGGGGCTAAGTATAAATATGATAAAGAGGGTTAATTCATCATTAAAAAAAGAGAGAGTTGGAAAGAAAGAAAGAAAAAAAAAAAAAAAAAAAAAAGGAAGAAGCATTCGGCCATGGTGGCCAAATTTTGGAAGCAAGAAGATGTCCAAGAAAAATTAATTTCTTCTAGCCTTTCTACTAAATGGAAGGTCCTCTACAACATGGAGTGGTTGTTGGAGTAAGAAAAGCATTGGTTGTGCAAGTTGGAAACTCTAGCTAAGTAAGAAGATAAGTGGAGGAAGGTAAGGTTTAATCCTTTTTTCTATGTGTTGGAGATGATTGTGAATGTTGTAGAATGTAGAAATGGATGAAATATGTGAAAATATGTGTGTTGGTGTATGGACGTGTGGTGTGTGGTGTGCCTAATGTATATGTGTTGTATAGTATAAAATAATGAATTAATTTTATATAATATGTTGGTTGTTATTGTAATGTCAAGAAATGAATGGAGTTTATGAAATATGTGTGTGGTGTATGGCCGAATGAGTTTGGCCGTGTAATGTTGTGTAGAAGTGATGGATTAGTTTTACTTAATAGTTGATTGTTGTGTTGTGAATTCCATAATAAAAGTGAAGGTTTAGTGGCTTGAAATGTAAGTTGTGATTGTTATGGACATTGTTGTGTTGCCATTATGGATTGTGTGATATAGAATGGTGATGTTTTGAAGTTAACGTATATGAATGATATTTGATATTATGGTTGATGTTCGTTGAAGGTTCCATGATGAAAGATGAGGACTTAATATGGTTAAAGATGAAGTAGTGTATGAATTGAATTGAATTGAATTGAATCGAATTGAATTGAATATTGAAATGTTGTTAGAATAATTGTTAGTATTGTTGTTGGTTTGGCCGAGTTGAATTCTCGGATTGTTGTTGATTAAAATTTGCCGAGTTGGATTCTCGGGGATGGTGTATTTACAGGGAGATGCTGCCGAAATTTCGGACGATATAAATAAATGTGTTTGGAGGACTGAGACAAGTATATGGTAATGAATCTAATGATTTCGCCAATTTTCGTGAATGTAGACTAACAAGTTTGGACGGATAAGCGTAGCCAGTAAGGCGCGGCACAGGTATGTAAGGCTTGTCCTTTTTCTTCCATGGCATGATTCATACGTTATAATGTCTTAAATGTTTTTATATCTTCCATTTTGCAAAAGTTAGAAGTCTATGATCTAAGGTATAAGTCTTTTCCTAATAGTCCATAATTGTTTTTAAAAATGTCCATATTTTCCAAAAATTGAGTTTTATGATTTTGAAAGCTTTTATGACTAAAACGACGAATATGATTTTATAATGATAACGATGATGCCGAATATGAGAAAATGTCTATGACGAATATGTCAAGGATATGTTCTTACCATGAATATGACAATATGGAATGTTAAGCTATTTCTTGATTTAATGACTGGATAATTTTTTAAAAAAAGATTCCAAAGTATATGAAACGATATGTTATGATCTGTTTTATGTTTCCCGTGATGTTACTCTTCATCGATAGTCTCGCCTTATTGTCCTAGTTCCTTCAAGGTGAGGCAAAGTGCCCATGGTTATTCCATAACATCATCGGAGGTTACCGACCTTACGTCACTCCGATAGGTACATGACTTTTGATTGGGCTCCTTATGCATGCTATATATATATGTATATATATGGATTTTCTGGGGATACCGGGCCGGGCATGTTCGGGCGGGCACGTAGATGTGCACACCACCGGTGGGCGTTATCATACCCCGGACGCGGGATGCCCGGACGCGGGCTCATACACCGACGTACACGGACGGGTAGTTTATACGGCGTATGACATGATTGACCGGGCATGGCATCCGCCCCGAGGCCTATATGGCGGCGCTTTATGATTATCCGTTTTTCGAAAGGACGTGGGCTAATGATTGATCCAAAAGAAGTGTTTTTAAAGAAATGTTTTCAAAGAAAGCTAAGCATGCATGGCATGACTCCGCCGAGAGGCACTCATATGTACAAATTACTTTTACACATGATATATAATACGATACTCTCTCTATTCATGTTATGCTCTACATCTCCAGTTTTACTATGTTACTCACACATTATATCTCTTACTATGTTACTATTCATGCCTTACATACTCGGTACAATGCTCGTACCGACCCCTCTTCTTCGGGGATGCATTTCATGCCGCGCGGTACACCCGACGATAGAAGCCATTATAGGAGATGTTCCGGCGGAGTTAGTAGACTCCATTTGTCGGGAGTGTCGAGTCGAGTCATCCTATGTATGATGTCTTGTTCGAGTTAGAGACTTTGCGAGACGAGTCGTGGGTCTAGAGTGTCGGCTTTGAAAACGGCCCCACTAGCCGATATGTTTTTATTATACATTATGTTATAAAGCCCTTACGCTTACGGTACCGTGTTTAATTTGAGAAACGACAAAAGATTTTGAAAATTTTACTATGTATTTTACTTTCATTTGATTTAAGAATCCAAAGAGAATATGTGAGTAATAAGAGTCCGCGGGTTCGCTCGGCTCCGAATATGGGGTCGGGTGCCCATCACACCCTAGTAAGATCGGGTGTGACAAAGTGGTATCGAGAAGCGAGGTCGGTCTAAGGGTTGTACGCAAAGTCGTGTCCAAGAGAGTCCTGTTTATGGGTGTGAAGCCGGCCACATTTATAAACAGGAGGCTGCGGGGCATCTAGGGATTGTTGACCTTCTTTCTGTATTAGATCGTGCGATAGAGCCAAGTCACAAGAAATAAGATTCCTTATACTAATCGTTGATTTCCGCAGACGCCTAGTAGCGACAGAAGAAGGCGAGTGACAATATGGCAAGTCACAAAGGTAAGTCTGGATATTTGTTTTGTTACTTGGAACTGGAAGTTCTGGATGGCGGGAATATGTCATATAGCTGTATGTTCTGTGAAGTATCATCGATAGAGATCTTGAATAGTAGAAATGGTCAAGGAGATTCTAAACGGACACGTCTAACAAGAAGAAGTGTGGAAAGCAAATACTGTAAATAGGCAATAAGTGAGGTGCGTCGTTTCAGAAATGTTATGAATTTGGCATGGCGATGAAGGTGCGATCACTACCATCGGGAATCTGAAAGTCCAGGATAGGAGGTGGCCCTACACACAAGCAAAAGGTGAAAATTGAGGATAAAAAAGGGTAAAACGGTAATTGTAAAAGAAGAACGTGATACGAAAATGTTTCGAGACCTGTAAGACCTCGACTTGCTCTAGATCGGGTAATAAAGGTCATAAGAGGAAGTGGACGCGATTATAGCAGCATTAAGGCACCAAATTCCACCAAAGTTTCGAGGTTAAGCGTGCTAAGGTGGGAGGATGGGTGACCTCCCTGGGAAGTATGCAAGAAATTCTACATATTCAGACATACGAGACAAATGAGAAGTCAGGGTAGCCTAAGGGAAACTAAAGCGTATGGGATGGTTGGAGACCATAAGAAGACGCGTAGGACGAGGTAGACTTGCTCGGCGAAGAGAGGCATAAAGTGTATCACAACTTTGGAATTAGGATAGGCTTGAATAGCGTTTGGAGATATTTTGTGGATTAGTTGTAATATATATATATATATATATATATATATATATATAAGGTGTAGGATATCCCAGATATGATTGTATCGGTGGACATGTGAGTCCCAACAATTGAAGCTACGGTATAAAAGACATCAACCGAGTAAGGGTACCGAAATTCGAGTGGCAACAAAAGTAAATGGTACAGGTGCTGCAGGATAAGCTGCTATTGTTTTACTATAGATTAAGACTGGAGAGTCTAATACAATGATAGTTGGAAAGGAAAGAGAGTGAGATAATGGAAAACAAGGAGACCAAAGGTCAGGAAAGGGTGAACGATAAGAAACCTCAGTGAGAGAAACCCTCGAAAGGGAAAAACCTACTGATAAAGTATGAGGCTGCGCAGGCAAGGATTCAAAAAGGAGTATGTGAAAAGGATAAATTATGGTAATATGAAACCAAGAAAGAGTGTGTGAGGTCTAAGGACCAATTCCAATAGGCAGGGCTAAAGGAATAGTAACCACGACAAAGAATGTGAAGTAAGAAAAGGATGACTAAGCTTAGCAGCGATGTAATGAAACTTTGGTGTTGAAAGGTATATAAAGGAATAAATGTATAGCCATACTAATATGGTTGCCACCGGCATGGGAAAGCCTTCCTGAGAGGGTGACCTAAGAATAGGACAGATGTATGCGTTAAAAGGAATAGTTCATGAACTTTAGAACCTATGCGGCAAATGACAAGAGAAGCAAGTATTCGAGAAGGAAGGAAACCAAGGACGGATAAGGACGAAAGTAGGAGGAATATACTACCGGCTTGGTCAAAGGAAGAGGAGAACATATTATATTGGACTTAAAGAGGAATCGCAACACAGTCCAAAAAGTAGGAAAAGCATATGGAAGTACGAGGGATACTTCGACAGATTGGCGAAAGGAAATCCATGACACGGATTAAGAATTCATGTAAAGACCGAGGAGTTCGATTATGTGGAGAATAAGGTAAAGGATAAGAAACGGGCATAAAGGAAAGAGCAGCTATAAAAGGGACCCTCCCGAAATATTATGACGCCCCATAAGGTCATTAAACATTCGAGGACGAATGTTCTAAAGGGGGGGAGGATGTTATAGCCCGTACTTTGTACGTTCGAATATTTCGAGATAGTCGAGGAATGTCGAGGGCAAGACCGTTTCCAAAATTATATTAATGAGCAAGTTGGTTATGAATATTATTTATGAATATTATTAGTATGGAAATATTGGGAAAGGCCAAGGGTAAAAAGGAAAATTTGCAAAATGGCTTATGGTAATATTGTAAAAGGCTAGGGGCAAAATGGTAATTTCAAAAGTTCAAGAAAATTCTTGAAGGGACAAAGCTTACATAAGAAGAAACTTGGTCTTCTTTGTTTAATTTCAAGAAAAAGGAAGAAAATTCTAGAAAAAGAAAGAAAGGGGGCTAATGTGGCCATTTCATAATTAAAGGGGGCAAGAATATATATGTAGAAATATGATCAATTCATCATTTTAATTCAAGTAAATTGAGAGAGAGAGAGAGAGAGAAAGAAAGAAAGAAAAAAAAAGAAAGAAAGAAAGAGGAGAGGGGTTCGGCCAACAAGGTCCAAGAGGGAGTGAAGGGAAAAATATTTTTCTCTATTATTTCCACTAAATGGAAGGTCCTCTTTAACATGGAAGAGTTGTTGGAACAAGGAAACCAATTATTCTTGCAATTTCCAACTCTAGCCGAGAGTTGAAGAATAAGGAAAGATGTAAGGTTCAATTCTCCTTTTTTTGTTATGGATGCTTGGTACATGTTGTAGTGTGTGGAGGAATGAAAAACATGAAATTTTGCATGTTGAAGTTGTGGTTGTGTGGTGTGTGGTGTGGCCGTATGTGTGGTATTATGTTGTGTAGAAAAGAATGAATTAATTATATGTAATATGTTGGTTGTTGTTGTAATGTCAAGAAATGGGTGAAGTTCATGAAAATATGTGTGTTGGTGTATGGCCGTGTACATGCCAAGTTTGGCGTGTGTTGTGTTGTGTGTTGTATTGTAAGTTGGTCGTGTGTGTGTTTTTATGTAGAATGTACTTAGTCTTTGTTGTGGAATGTATAGAGATGGATGAAAATGCATGAAAATATGTAAGGAAGTGTTGTGGCTTAATGGTATAGGATTTTGGTAAGTTGTGGCAAATTGATTTATTTGACATTCTAGTTGTTGTCATTATGGATTGTGTGATATAGAACGAAGGGTGTTGTTGAAGTTAACGTATATGAATGATAATGAAATATATGGTTGTTGTTGAATTTGAAGGTTTCGGATAAAGTAGTATGTTGATTGAGTTGTTGTAACATTATGTGAATTGAATTGAATTGAATAGAATTGAATATTGAAGTGTTGCTAGAATGATTGCTAGTATTGTTGCTGGTTTGGCCGGGTTGAATTCCCGGATTATTGTTGATTAAAAATTTGCCGAGTTAGATTCTCGGGGGACGGTATATCTACAGAGGAGATGCTGCCGAAATTTCGGCACGATATAAATGAATTTGTTTAAAGGATTGAGATAAGTATATGGTGATGAGTCTAATGATTATATCAACTCTCTTGAATGTAGACTAACAAGTTTGGATGGATAAGCGTAGCTAGTAAGGCGCGTGTATGTTAAGGCTACGCCCTTTCTTTCCATGGCATGATTCATACGTGAGGCGTGTTAAAAGCTTCCATAACGTTCTCATTTTTAAACGTTGGAAGTAATGGTTCTAAGGCATGATTTCCTTTTTAAAAGTTTGCAAATGTTTTCCAAAATATTCATTTTTCTCCAAATACCAAGTTGATGATTTTGAAAGCTTTTATGACTAAAACGACGAACATGATTTTATGATGACAAGGATGATGCCAGATATGAGAAAATGTCTATGACGAATATGTCAAGGATATGTTCTTACCATGAACATGACGATATGGAATGTTAAGCTATTTCTTGGATAATGACTATTTTTTTAAAAAAGGTTCCAAAGTATATGAAACGATATGTTATGATCCTGTGTTATGTTTCCCGTGAAGTTACTCTTCATCGATAGTCTCACCTTATTGTCCTAGTTCCTTCAAGGTGAGGCAAAGTGCCCATGGTTATTCCATAACATCATCGGAGGTTACCGACCTTACGTCACTCCGATAGGTACATGACTTTCCTTGGGCTCTCATGCATGCTATATATATATATATATATATAGGGGATACATGGCGCGCGCGGGAAAGGGGACACATGTTGCGCACGGATGTGCACACCACCTGGTCAGCTGGCGTTATCATCCCGGACGCGGGATGCCCGGACGCGGGATCACACACCGTATCGGCCTATGTGGGTGACGACTTGTTCGGCGCTATGACATGATACACCGTTCCACATGGCATCCGCCCTCGCAGGCATTCACATTACACCGAAGCTACATGATGATCCATATGTACAAAGTTTATTTACATGATATGATCCAAAGGAATGTTTTCAAAAGAAGTGTTTTTAAAGAAATGTTTTCAACGTAAAGTTAGCATGCTTTACATGTGACGAGTGACATATGTACAACTTACTCCTTACACATGATATATCTCTATATTGCATATACTCTCTCTCACGATATGCTCTACATCTCTCCATCACCGTTGTTGAACATAATTATATCTCCTACTATGTTACCATCCATGCCTTGCATACTCGCACATTGCTCGTACCGACCTCCTTTTGTGGGGATGCGTTTCATGCCGCCGCGTGGTACACCAGATGAGCAAAGGTCGCTATAGGAGACGTTCTGGGCGAGTTGGCAAGCTCCACTTGGTCCTGGAGTGTCGCCGAGTCATAGCACTATGTTATGATGTCTTGTTTGAGTTAGAGACTTTGCAGACAGAGTCGTGGGTCTAGAGTGTCAGTTTTGAAAACGGCCCCACTAGCCGATATGTTTTTATTATACATTATGTTATAAAGCCCTTATGCTTACAGACTATGTTTAATTTGAGAAACGACAAAAAGATTTTGAAAATTTTACTATGTATTTTACTTTCATTTGATTTAAGAATCCAAAGAGAATATGTGAGTAATAAGAGTTCGCGGGTTCGCTCGGCTTCGAATATGGGGTCGGGTGCCCATCACACCCTGGTAAGATCGGGGTGTGACACATATGATGTTAAGCCTAATAATAATATGAATTCTCTTGAATGTAGATTTATGATCTTGGGAGGATAAGCATTAAATAGTTAAGGTTAAGGCGACCGAAAAGGTATGTTAAGGTTGTTCCTTCTTTTCTTTGGCATGATTTCTACTATTAGGCCACCTTTGACTATTCCCACCAAGATGTGCTTTCATGAAGATTATACTCAGGTTACCATAACCCTATTGTAATAATTCTCTCCAGTTAAGGACGGGTATAAGAATAGTTGGGTTATATTAGACGATAGAATGACAAAAGGCATAACTAGTGTACATGTTGTTTACAGGCTATTATGTTGTCGTTAAGTTATCATTAAATGTTTGTATATGCCTGGCCTATGAGCCATAGAGTTATTGCCTGGTCTATGAGCCATGGAGTTGTTGCCTGGTCTATGAGCCATGGAGTTGTTTCCTGGTCTATGAGCCATGGAGTTGTTGTCTGGCCTATAAGCCATGGAGTTGATTACACCTGACCTATGGGTGATGGAGTTATTACCTGACCTATGGGTGATGGAGGTATTACCTGACCTACGGGTCATGGAGTTGCTTATGCCTGACCTATGGGTCATGGAGTTGATTATACCTAGCCTATGGGTCATGGAGTTATCTATGCCTGACCTTCGAGTCACGGAGTTATATCTATAGAATTATGTTACCTTGCCTCAGCTTAGAGGCAACCCAGGTAGAGTACCTCCAGATGCTTTCTTGAGATATCCAGAGTACAGTTTGTTATTTTATTTCAATTGTTATTTTGCCTTACATTCTTGGTACATTGTTTCATACTGACATCCCTTTTGCTTAGGGGCGCTGCGTTTATGCCCGCAGGTTCAGGTAATCAGATAGACGATCCAGCTCAGTAGGCCTTCTACTCTGCTGCAGTCAGTGCATCCACTTGGTCTGGAGCTACAGTCCCTTTGTGATATGCTATTTTGACATGTATACATGGGTATGACGGGGCCATATCCTGTCCTTTCTACAGCTCGTGTTGCCTAGAGGTCTGTAGACAGTTGTATGTAGTTAGGGTGTTATATAGCCTTGTTGGCTCTCAATCTTGTTGTTCAGCTTGCATAGCAGTCCCGTCGGCTTGCTCAGTTGTGTAATTATATTTTGGGTGTGTGTGCCCAGTTCAGACGAGATGGTCAGTACATATATATAGATATATATTCAGATTACAGCCTCGCCTACTTGTTGGTATTGTCTGTGTGCAGGTAGGCTTTATTGGTTTAAGTTAGGGGTTACTCCAAGAGCCGTTTTTAGAGTGGTTCGCTCGGGCCTGGGTTGGCATCGAGTGCGCTCACGCTACTCCAGATTCGGGCGTGACAGAGGTGCTATCAGAGCAGTTCTATCCTAGGGTTGTCTACCAACTTCTGGGAACATGTATGATCCTTTTTAGCAAATCATGTCACTATTTACAAAAGGTAAAAGGACTGATTCCAAAGAAAAGGAAAGGATATGGCATACATAACATATATAGTGTTCAAAACTTTAGGGATATACCAACTAAAAGGTAGGGCAACACATATCAATCAAGATTAGGTAAAGCCATTAAATCATTTCTCACATGATAAGGATGACTTCAAATATCATGCATATGTGAGAACCAAGTTTTTAAGCTTTTTAAGCACTTAAATAGAGGCAAGTTTTCAGTAATACTTCATGCATGGTTCTTAACATGGATTCTACTCATAACGTTCCTTGTCTCAACCTTAAAGGGTCCCATAGTGTGTGAATTTCACACAAGGGAACCCTAGCAACTGATCAAGAGGACTAGGTTGAGTTTGACAAGAGAGTCCAAACCTTATCCCCTTTTCTTCCTGGCCCTAGGTAAATCCCACCTATGATCTATCTCACACCAAGTGACAGCCTCTTATTTGAGCTATATTATCATATTGGTATTCAAACATGCATCACACAAGTTCTTAAACTTAATTCTAGCTAAATACAGATGCTCAGCCAAGTATAAGCAAAGTCACAGAAGGAAAAAATACAGTCTCATCCAGATGTCTAGCTATAGTTATGAATATCAGCAAATTTAACAGGCTATGATAGAGTCTCTAAAGCCTTTAGGAAAATAAATGCACCTGCTAGATTGTCTATTTCTATTTACAGTCTCTAGCATGGAAATCACAAACCAAAACATGAGCTCATACATGAAAGAACAACAGTCAAGCAAAGATATTGATTTCTAAGTTCAGTCTCAAATTCCCAAGGAACTTATGCACTGCAAGTTTCATACGATGCAACTAAGATAACATACTAGCATTCAGAGAAGGGGAAGAGAAAGGACATGCTCAGATATGAAGAATACCATACCAATACACATTCAGCCTTAGGTAATCACCACAGAGTTTTAAAGTTCACATATTGGACTTAAGGGTCACTTTTGAACTACTTCACGTAGCATATCCTTTTATATTTAACTAACATAGGAACATGGATTGGGTGTGCTAGTTAACATGTAAAGGATCTTCATTACACATTTTAGAAGTTAAGAACTCAATTAAAAATAAAGGCACTGTGCAGGATGCAGGACACCTAAGCAACAATTCAATTCAAGACAATCAAACAGGGACTAAAATGTGGCTTTTATGTAACCTATTTATGACGTAAATTGATAGGATTTCACCTATTCAAAGCTGCTAAAATATAGATTCAGATGCCTATTCAGGTTCAATCAAGAATTACATAAACCATAATTTTATTATTTTGAGGTCCAAGTGAACCAAATAACTCGTGTTAACACCAAACTTACAATTTCTAACTTATGAATCAGCATAGGGACATATTTGTTACTGTTTCAGGTTGGGGGAATACTATATGTTCATAGGGATTATCAATCATACCATTTGATTAAACAAGCCATTAAACAAATGTAGATTTGAATGTAAGATTACATTTAAACCTCACTTAACATTTTCAAATATCGTAGAACATCTTCAGCTAATCACAACAAGCATAGAAGAGACTAGGTTAACAGAAAAAAAAAAAACTAAACAGGACTCAGGATTAGTAATTAAGCATGATTTAAAATAGGCATATACTTATCTAATTCTTGCATACTGAAAACCTGACTAAACAAAGACTAAATTAACAATTAATCCATATGAACATGCTTAGACAGGAATTGAACTCATGTAAACATACTTAACTAATAAATGGCATCACTAAGCAGGAATGGCAATTAACACATAGAAACATAACTTAAACTATTAATTAACACGACTACACTATCAATTAAGCATATATAGGAAGAAAGCAAGTAAGAAATACTAATATAACCTAAAAAGAGGAATATTACCTCTTGTGTGCGCAGCCTTAGGTCGACAATGGTCTTGAAAGAGCTCCTTTCCCTCCTCAAATCAACACTCAACCAAGAACAAAGAAAGAACACAATTAAATTTTTTTTAAAAAAATAACTTAACTTATCCAAATAATTAAAGGTCTTAAAAATTTGAAACCCTAGGTAATTCGACCTTTTTTGAGTATATTGATGTTTCACTCTGCTCAAAGTTGTTGGAAATGTGGAGAATGGGGTTCTTTATATAGAAACCCCAAATTCTCAGAATCCTAATCGGGTCCGATGTGGGACTTCAAAGTTTTTCCCACAAACTCAACTTTCAATCAAAAATCAACGGACAAGAATGAAGGTAAAAGAGGAATCTGCGGTCGGATTTGACTCTCACAAGGTCAATCCACGCGATTCTCTTCAAACCAGTGGCATTTGCCCATTCAAAATCGCATGCAAACAAACGTAATTAAATAAACCCAATTCATCTCATTGTAAATCACAGAAAAATGAAGAGAGAGAAGGGTATTGTACCATGTTAGGGAAGTGTTTGGTGCAGAATGGTGGAAGCCATTAATGATTTACTCCATAAGGCCATACTAGGATTGGAGAAAGCGTTACCCATCTGTCAATATGCCAAAAATAACGATGATAACAAGGAGAGAGATGAGGAACAGCCTGGCGGCACTAGGGTTTCCTCAGGAGGGAAACCCTTTTCATGTTTAAGGACCATTTGTTATGAATGGAAAAGGAAAAAGGGATATTACCCCTTTAACGTGTGAGTGGGTCGGGTCTCAGTCCGTTGGATTAGGCTTGGCCATTTTAAAAAAGAAAAAAAAAATAAAGGGAAGGGACCTAGTCTGATACGCCCATGTATACACGATATACATGTGTATATACGTATACACATGTGTATATCTGTGTGTACATTGTTGACACCTAATTTTCATCTCATGAAACGCGCATTTTAATTTTTTAATTTTTCGAGTCTGACACAGAGTGAGGTATGCCCTTAAAAAAATTCAAAAAATTAAAAAATCCCAAGAAAATTGAGAAGATTGACGTTTAATTATTATTTTCATGAAAATTAACAATTACAAGAAATTACGAGTTATTTATTATTGTGAGTCAAAAAGAAGATGTGTATCCCGCTCCGTCTAAATTCGAAAATTTCAACAATTAAAATGATATATGAATTACGGTTCATTTTTATCGCATTTTTCACATCCCTAAAAATTATCCGGAACTCTATCAATATTAGGCTCATTTTGAAGCCAATATTTTAAATTTGCGAGTTTAAAATTTTTAATTAGCCTAAAATAACTATTTTATTTAGTTATATATGTGTTTATATTACTTAGTCATTATTTGATTTAAATTAAGAGAGGGATTAAATTAATCTTTTAAAAAAACTTAAGGGGCGTATGTTTTTAAAAAAAGGGGGAATGAAAGTTTGTAAAAACAAACTTTCACGCCCCCCCCCCCCCCCCCCCCCCCCCCACCTTTCATTTTCCTTAGCTCGACTTCCCTTTCTCTTTTCAGGCGATGTTAAGGCAATTTGGCGTGCCTTCTAGGGTTCGGCCTCCATGGCTATCCACGGCCATTTTTGGCTGGATTTTTTAGGGTTATTACCCTCTGTCTCATCTTATCATCATTCCTAGGTTTAATTTCATGATTTCATGAATAGTTGGGCTCGAATTAAGTCGATTAATGGGGATGTTGCTCGGGTTCTTTGAGTGCGGGGTTGCCATGGGTGGAACCAAGAGTTCCTAGCCAACTTGTGCACCTCGTACTATAAACAAAAGACCTAGGGTAATTTCCCAAAATATTCGAGTGATTCGGGGGTATTTTTGTATTT
>NC_081347.1:55112780-55180342 GCF_029784015.1 Lycium ferocissimum
CACCCTTTGTTGGTCGAACAAATCATCAATTCTAGGAAACGAATATTTGTTCTTGACAGTCACCTTATTCAATTACCGATAGTCAATACACATTCTTAGTCGGCCCGTTCTTGCGCGCGAGTAATACGGTCTTTCCCCGCGAGGAGACGTGTTGGGCCTAATGAAGCCCTTATCCCAAGTAACGCCATTGCACCTTCCAATTCTACAATTCAGTAAGGGACATGCGATAGGGTGGAATAGAGATGGGTTGAGTGTCTGGATACACATCAATAGTGAATTCAATTTCCCTTTCGGGAGGGAGTCCTGGTAATTTATCGGGGAATACATCCTGAAATTCATTAACTATAGGAACAGATTGCAATTTTGGCGGTTCGGCTTCAGTGCTCCTAACTCAAACCAAATGATAAATACAGCCTTTAGAAATCATTTTCTATGCCTTAAGGTAGGAAGCAAACCTACCCTTTGGAGACAAAGTATTGCCTTTCCTTTTGAGAACTAGTTCCCCTGAAAACTGGAATTTCATAGTTTTCGACCAACATTCAACATTGGCATAGCAAGAGGCTAGCCAGTCCATACCCATTATAGCATCGAAAGCCACCATTTTTAATCTTACTAAGTCAGCAAAAGTCTCACGGCCACATATCGTAACCGCACACTTACGATAAATTTGTCTCGCAACAACAGGTTCCCCGATCGGAGTAGAAACTAAGAAAGTCTTGGGCAAAGATTCAGGCTTAATACCAAACTTATCAGCAATATAAGGACTAATATAAGATAGTGTGGAACCTGGGTCAATCAACACATAGACATCATAAAAATAGATGGATAGAATACTGTCACAATATCCGAGGACGACTCGAGATTCTGCCTGTAAGTGCATAAATACGGTTTTGGCCGCTGCCGGAACTTGACACCTAACCTCTTCCCCTACCTCTACTGGCTGGGATTGAAGAACCTTGCCCAAGAGGGTGAACAGAAAATGAAGAGCTTGCGATCGAACCTGCCGGCTATGCCAGACCGCCTCCGCCGCGAGTTGGACAATCCCGTATAACATGACCAGGCTACCCACAAGAATAACACAGCTCCATACCCTGGCAACATTAGCCAAAGTGTCCGTTACTGCATTGATCACAACGGGGCAATGGGGGCCTTTCCTGGCTCGATTTTACCCTACAAGAAGGAACTGGCTCTCTCGAACTCTGACTCGGTCCAAAATAAGCGGGTCGACCATAACACTGCCTCGAAAACTGAGAAAGGGCACTACCTGCTGAAGGAGCTGATCTTCGATGAGAATAGGGCCTATAACCTTCTGGATAAGCACCTGAATAACCTATAGATCTAGTCCACTTACAGCGGCCCCTATTTGGGTCTTGCTCAGTCCGTTGTTGATGTTCAGGGTCCTCCAAATTCTGAGCATACGCCTGAATGCGAGCAATATCCATGCCACCTTATAATGAAGCAATCATACAATCCTTAATCAAGTGAGGCTCAAGTCCAGTAATGAAACGATGAACCCTATCTTCCATGTCAGCCACCATTGTCGGAACATATCTAGCCAAGGAGTTGAACTTCAAACTATATTCCCGGTTGCTCATATTGTTCTGGCGAAGTAATAAGAACTCATCAGCCTTAGCCCAGCGAACCTCAGCGGGTAGATAATGATCTCGAAAGGCCCTGGTGAATTCGAACCATACCGGGCCGGGAGCTGCATTCGCCCTCCCTCCGTTGCCAGACCCCGTACACATGCGCACCACATCCCACAATATATAGGAAGCTAGCTCTACTGATTCTGTATCAGAAGCATGCATTACCCTCAAAGCGCGGCCCGTTCGATCTATAAAGTTTTGAGGATCATCCTTGGGTCTGTCCCAGTGAAAATCGGAGGGTCCAAAGTAAGAAAATCACGCATGCGGGAACTAACGGCCCTGTCCAGAAGGCTAGCCTCCGCCCGAGTCCGAGCAGCCACCAATCCAGTCAATAATTTGGATCAGAGCTTCACAAGTCCTGGTCTGGAACGACAGGGGGAGGAGCTGGAGACTGAGGAGCCGGAGGAACTGGAGCTCTATTATGCTCTTCAGCAACTAATGGAGTAGAGGTAGCATGCGAGGGGGTAGCGCTCTGGGCCTCCCCATACCCTAACTCTGCTGGGGATACTCGGCTCGGTCCTTCCCCCATAGCGCCCCGTACTTTGCTGGCCTTCTTCCTTCTCTGAGGCATCGCTGAAATTTAAACAGAAAAATATTAGATAATGTCATCCTTACTTGGCTCTATCGCACGATCTAGATCATGAAGAAGAGCGCCTTCCTAAATGCCCTGTAGCATCCTAGCTATAGATATGGTGCACGACATACCGATAACCAGGACCCTATTAGACACGGCTCATAGACATCCCTAGGACTGAACTACTTCGGTACCAATTTAACACACCCCGACAAGGGGTACGACGGGCTCCGACCCGTAGGCCGGGAACCACTTGACTTAACAGTTACTTTGAACATTATATACCGTAACTCAAGAACACTTACACGCAGAAAAGGCCCAACATATAAATATCCGATAATCCAACACATATGTACATAAGCGGACCGGCAAGGTCGCCACTACATAACGTGTATCATAAAATCGGCACGGCTAACAAGAAAGTATCTGTTACACCTCGCATTTTGTGCGTATTCGGAAAAAATCGGAAATAAGTCGGAATGGTAGGAATTGAGGTTCCGATTGGATCTTACTTAATGTGCATGGGATGTTTAAGGAAATATTGACGTGGAGGAAGGTTAAGGACATTGTAATGTATTGATTTTGTTTGGTTCATAAGTTGGCTATGGAAAATGTAGATGTGGAAATATCGGAAAAGACCAAGGGCAAAATCGGAATGTCGGAAAATAGTTTCATGAATTATCAAAATGTGGAGCAAATAAAATTGGGCTTGGAAAATTAGCAAGACAAATTTGAAAAAAATGAGGCCCAACCCATGAAGGTGGCCGGCCATGGCAACAAAAAGAGGGACAAAAATTTAATGGTCATGTGACATGGTCACATGACAAGCTAAGAATAAAGAGGGGCAAGGTTCATTAATTTTCTAGAGTTTTCAAGACAAATTGAGAAGGAGAGAAACAAGAGAAAAACTTGAAGGCCATTCGGCCAAGGTGGTGGAAATCCACCCTCAAAAATATTGATCCAAAAATTATTTTCTTGTGGTTTCCATACTAATTTAAGCATCCTCTACGACTTGGTGCAATTGTTTTGGAAGAAGAAGCACTTGTTTCTTCAAATGGACAACTTACTCAAGTGAAGAAGATTGGAGAAAAAGGTAAGGATTCATCCTTTTTACTTATGTTGTGAAGGTTTGTTTGTGTTGTGGGATGTAGAAATGAGTGGAAATTATGAAAATATGGAAGTTTGCATGGTGGTAGTGAATGCAATGCATGTGGCCGAAATTGTGTAGTGTAGTTAAGTTGAATTTTATGTTGTATTTTAGTTGTGGTTATTGTGGAGTTTGTATTAGAAATGGAAGTTGAATAAAATTGGATGAATTTGAAATATTGATGTTTGGCCGTGGCCTATATGTAGGTGAAATGGGGACGAATTCATTTTGCTTAACATGTTAGTCGTGTTGTGTGATCATTATAATGTAAACGAAGACAAAATGGTTTGGGTTGGTATGAAAATGGAATGTAGGGAATTATGTCGTATTAATTGTGATTTTATGATATTAAGATAATGAAGTTGTTCAAGTATAGATTATGGTTATTGGTGATGAATTAGTAAATAGAAAACGTGTTAGACAATTTGGTTGATATATAAGGATTTTGGATAGAATATGAAATTGTAAATATTGGAGGTAAGATTTGAAATATTCTTGGCTTGTGTTTGTATGATCTCAAATTAGTATGTGTATATGGAAATATTGATATTGATTTGAAATTGTGAAGTCAGAATGAAAACTGTCGCATTATGTCGGAAAGTAAGCTAGTTATGTTATGTTGTGGTTTGTGGCGGTTGTTGATGTTCTTGGTGTTGTTGTTGGGTTGTTGTTGACTATTTTGAGCCGAGTTGAAACTCGGGGGTGCTATATGTATAGGGGAGGTGCTGCCGGAATTTCAGTAGACAAGTATTGGTTAAAGATTGGAATCTTAAGTCTCATGAATAGTAACTGGTAAAGATGACCATTTGCAGATTTCTGACGAAACAAGACCGGAGTTTCGACGAGCTTAACAAGCGAGAAAGGTATGTAAAGCTTTTCCTATTCTTTTTTGGCACGACATAGGTGTACTAGGCTTCGAATTCGGCCTCGGGGAGCCGCTCCTATCTCTCGGAATCCGCATCTAAAATTGAGTCTTTTTCATTCAATGCAATTGAACCATAAAGTTTTTGGATATAAGTGCGCCTAAACCTTCATACCTTTCGCAAATGATTTTGAATCGCTCTAAAACCTTCCTAGATAACTTTACGGAGTTTAATGTTTATGATTTACGTCCGCCGCCTCGGCTTGATCCGAGGTGGGTTCACTATTTTCGATTTTACCCTTTTGTGTTTATAACTTGTCTTCGAGAGGTTTTAAAGGAAACGTTTTTAACTACTCCTCTATTTATTACTTAAAAAGTGTTTTAAATATTCCGTTAAGTCCTATGATGCGTTTTGATATGTACCACGAATCCGAACGTTCTGTCCCGACATAATCCTCCGTGATGTCTGAAAGGTACGTACTATGACTCCGTCCGATTTCATTGATTTGATTTGTTATTCGATATGCCTCATTGAGTCTCCGGAAATATATATGTCATTTTAATGCATTAGTTTCTCACTACTTCCACTCGTGGATGCCCCAATGTTTCCCACACCGAGCCCGGGCCTAGGATATGTTATCAAGCGTTTCTCTCGCATTGTTCGCCGTGCCTCGGTGCGAGGGGTGTATATACGTACATGGGTCCGAAGTATGATGTGCCATGTACATATATTCTGATATCTGATGGTGTGATGTGGTATGGCCATTTGGTATGTTATGACGGGTTTGGAGATATTCCCTACTCTGAAGTATGATGTGTTTTGGCGCGGGACAGACGGGAGCGCCTGTTTCGTTCACCGAGTCCCATAGCGGGGCCGCTTTGGCATATGTTTTCTCGTATGCATTACTTATGATTTCGATATGCATTTTTGATTATCTATGCATCTCGTTTGTGTTCGCACATTCTCGTTCGATTTTAGTTTTATTTATTACGCCCTCGCTTTACATATTCAAGACATTTTCCGTACCGACCCCTTTCTTCGGGGCCGCGTTTCGTGCCGCGTGTACGTACGACCGATTTGTGGATCCGTTGCTTAGGTTGTCCGGCACTGTTGAAGTGCTCCTTTGTCCGAGCCCGTATTTTGGTATGAAATTTTCGCATATATACGTATTTATTTCGGGTACGGCGGGGCCCCGTCCCGTCATATGATTATGTTTTGTTCTCGTAGAGGTCTCGTAGACATGTGGTGTGGGTTCGTATATGTTTCGTGAGATTTGCGTACGTTTAGAGTTTATCTATGTTTTGGTGACGCCTTATGGCCATCGTGCGGCATGCCCACTTGTCCTTGTTAAATTATTATTTCGTTTGTCTTTAATATTTTGCTAATTTAGGGTAAGGTACGTATGAGTGCCCAACTAGGGCACGAGTCGCGCCTCACGGAGTTGGGTCGTGACAAAAGTGGTATCGAGCGGTTAGGTCCTCGGAATGTCACATGCGACCGTGTCTAGTAGCAGTCTTGTTTATGGTGTGAAGCGCGCCACATTTATAAACAAGTGAGGCTACCGGGCATCTAGGAATTGTTGACCTTCTTTTCGTCTTAGATCGTGCGATAGAGCCAAGTCATAGGAAATAAAATTTCTTGCGCAAGCTTTACATATGGCGGAAATGGCAAGTGGTGACGGGAAAGGTCACACAGTAAGTTTGAATATATTTGTTCCGTTACTCCGAAATAGAAGGTCCCGAATGGTTAGAGTGGGATACGAAGCTGTATATTCTATATGGTATTATGGGTATTTGCGGCGTACAGATCTCGAGCAATAAGAATTGGCAAAGGTGATTACCAAAGCTCAAGAAAGGTAAAATGGTAATTGTACAAGAAAGGACGTGTTGTGAATATGCCTCGGGATCCGTAAGGCCTCGATTAGCCTCGTATTATGTAATAAAGGTCGTGTGTGGAAATGGACGTGATTATACCGACATTAAGGGACTAGAATCCGTCGAAGTTGTGAAGTTAAGCGTGCTCAGGGGGGGGGGGCAATTTTAGGATGGGTGACCCCCTGGGAAGTAATTGGAAACTTTTGCAAATTTGGAATTTAAGGGGATGAATGAGGAGTTAAATAGACCTAAGAATAACTGTAGTACACGGGATGAATTATGACAAGCTCCAGTTTAAGGAAATGATAGTAGGGTTGCGACAAGAATGTGGGCGGAAAAAGAGTCGTGACAGGTGTGAATGTAGAGGTAAGACCGTAGTGGGAAAAATACAAGAAATAAATGGAAATCTGGGGTGACCTAAAGGAAAAGGAAGTATGTGAAGCGGTACGCAGGAAGTCACGCATCGGAGATTAAATGGGGAAAAAGAAGAAAGTGCAATATATATTTCGAGAATTAGGGTAAGTTCGAAAAGCGGTTGGAAATGCTTGTAAGCACAATGGTGATGAGTGTATATATATATATATATGTATGCGTAGGACTTTTCCCTGGTGATTACGTTGGTCGAAAGGCGAGTCCTAACGACAAAAGGTTGCAACTAACGGAAGGCATTACGAAACGAAATGTAAGGGATGAAGTGAAGGGTGAGAACAAATGTTACCGATTGGACTGACCCCGATTGCGTTACAAACACTGATCGGAAGAGTTCTAGCATGACGATATTTGGAAAAGCAACTGAGTAAAGATATTGAGAGTAAGGAAATTGAAGTATTGGAAGGAATTAAGGATAAGAAATATGATCAAGTGAGGCCTTCGAGGGAGCCGACAGGCAAGGTAGGAAATCAGTAGGTAGGAGTGAGAAAGGCAAGTTGGTAGCGACAAGGAAATTTCCGTCGGTCTCTAAAGTAGTAGTAGAAGTAGCCTGACCCTGAACGCGATTCCGTATGCCGTATTTCTGTACCCCTGACTTCGAAGAAACTCCGTCTATTATACCCCGGTACTTCTGAATCTAATTATGTTTCTCTCCGCTATACCTCTATACTTTCGATTCTGACTGCAAATCCATCTGATACATCTCCGTACGATTGATTCTGATCATGAATCTGTCCGACATACGTTCGTCCGTCCGACCCCGACTACGAATCTGTCTGGTGAATATGCCTGTACGCTTGACTCTGATTATGGGTCTATTCAATACGCTCTTGTACGTCTGGCTCCGAATTTGAGTCTGCATGATTCTGTCTGTTGTACTGTTGTGCTTCTGATTCCGGATACGACTCTGTCCGACGTCCGTTTGATCCCCTGACTCGACGAAGATTCCGGTCGCCGTACACCCGATTTAAGATCCCGAGCAGCCCTTAGCAAGGGATGTCGAAGAATGATAGAAGGAGTTGAAAGATGAAGGCCCTTATAAGTGTTTCGATCAAGCTTAAGTATGTGTGCGGAAAGATAGAAACCCCCCCCGAAGTGCTATGAAGCCCCATAAGGTCGCTGAACACTCGAGGACGAATGTTCTAAAGCGGGGGAGGATGTTACACCTCGCATTTTGTGCGTATTCCCAAATAAAATGGTAGGAATTGAGGTTCCGATTAGATCTTACTTAATGTCGGATGGTAGGAATTGAGGTTAAATATTAAGGAAGGTTAAGGACATTGTAATGTATTGATTTTGTTTGGTTCATAAGTTGGCTATGGAAAATGTAGATGTGGAAATATCGGAAAAGACCAAGGGCAAAATCGGAATGTCGGAAAATAGTTTCATGAATTATCAAAATGTGGAGCAAATAAAATTGGGCTTGGAAAATTAGCAAGACAAATTTGAAAAAAATGAGGCCCAACCCATGAAGGTGGCCGGCCATGGCAACAAAAGAGGGACAAAAATTTAATTCAAGTCATGTGACATGGTCACATGACAAGCTAAGAATAAAGAGGGGCAAGGTTCATTAATTTTCTAGAGTTTTCAAGACAAATTGAGAAGGAGAGAAACAAGAGAAAAACTTGAAGGCCATTCGGCCAAGGTGGTGGAAATCCACCCTCAAAAAATATTGATCCAAAAATTATTTTCTTGTGGTTTCCATACTAATTTAAGCATCCTCTACGACTTGGTGCAATTGTTTTGGAAGAAGAAGCACTTGTTTCTTCAAATGGACAACTTACTCAAGTGAAGAAGATTGGAGAAAAAGGTAAGGATTCATCCTTTTTACTTATGTTGTGAAGGTTTGTTTGTGTTGTGGGATGTAGAAATGAGTGGAAATTATGAAAATATGGAAGTTTGCATGGTGGTAGTGAATGCATGCATGTGGCCGAAATTGTGTAGTGTAGTTAAGTTGAATTTTATGTTGTATTTTAGTTGTGGTTATTGTGGAGTTTGTATTAGAAATGGAAGTTGAATAAAATTGGATGAAGTTGAAATATTGATGTTTGGCCGTGGCCTATATGTAGGTGAAATGGGGACGAATTCATTTTGTTTAACATGTTAGTCGTGTTGTGGTGACCATTATAATGTAAACGAAGACAAAATGGTTTGGGTTGGTATGAAAATGGAATGTAGGGAATTATGTCGTATTAATGTGATTTTATGATATTAAGATAATGAAGTTGTTCAAGTATAGATTATGGTTATTGGTGATGAATTAGTAAGTAGAAAACGTGTTGAGACAATTTGGTCGCATATATAAGGATTTTGGATAGAATATGAAATTGTCGAATATTGGAGGTAAGATTTGAAATATTCTTGGCTTGTGTTTGTATGATCTCAAATTAGTATGTGTATATGGAAATATTGATATTGATTTGAAATTGTGAAGTCAGAATGAAAACTGTCGCATTATGTCGGAAAGTAAGATAGTTATGTTATGTTGTGGTTTTTGTTGTTGATGTTCTTGGTGTTGTTGTTGGGTTGTTGTTGACTATTTTGAGCCGAGTTGAAACTCGGGGGTGCTATATGTATAGGGGAGGTGCTGCCGGAATTTCAGTTGACAAGTATTGGTTAAAGATTGAAATGTCAGCTTTCATGAATAGTAACTGGTAAAGATGACCATTTGCAGATTTTTGACGAAACAAGACCGGAGTTTCGACGAGCTTAACAAGCGAGAAAGGTATGTAAAGCTTTTCATTTCCTTTTCATGGCACGACATAGGTGTACTAGCTTCGAATTAACCCGGGGAGCCGCTCCTATCTCTCGGAATTCGCATCTAAAATTGAGTCTTTTTCATTCAATGCAATTGAACCATAATTCGTTTTTGGATATAAGTGCGCCTAAACCTTCATACCTTTCGCAAATGATTTTGAATCGCTCTAAAACCTTCCTAGATAACTTTACGGAGTTTAATGTTTATGATTTCTGTCCGCCGCCTCGGCTTGATCCGAGGTGGGTTCACTATTTCCGATTTTACCCTTTTGTGTTTATAACTTGTCTTCGAGAGGTTTTAAAGGAAACGTTTTTAACTACTCCTCTATTTATTACTTAAAAAGTGTTTTAAATATTCCGTTAAGTCCTATGATGCATTTTGATATGTACCACGAATCCGAACGTTCGTCCCGACATAATCCTCCGTGATGTCCGAAAGGTACGTACTATGACTCCGTCCGATTTCATTGATTTGATTTGTTATTCGATATGCCTCATCGAGTCTCCGGAAATATATATGTCATTTTATTGCATTAGTTTCTCACTACTCTACTCGTGGATGCCTCAATGTTTCCCCCACCGAGCCCGGCCAGGATATGTTATCAAGCGTTTCTCCGCATTGTTCGCCGTGCCTCGGTGTGAGGGGGTGTGTATGACATGTACACGGGTCCGAAGTATGATGTGCCATGTACATATATTCCGATATCCGATGGTGTGACGTGGTATGGCCATTTGGTATGTTATGATTTGGTTTGGAGATATTCCCTACTCGAAGTATGATGTGTTATGGCGCGGGACGTACGGGGCGCTTTCTATGTTCGTTCACCGAGTCCCATAGCGGGGCCGGCTTTGGCATATGTTTTCTGTATGCATTACTTATAATTTCTGATATGCATTTTTGATTATCTATGCATCTCGTTTGTGTTCGCACATTCTGTTCTGATTTTAGCCTGATTTATTACGCCCCTCGCTTTACATATTCAAGACATTTTCCGTATCGACCCCTTTCTTCGGGGTCGCGTTTCGTGCCGCGGTGTACGTACGACCGATTTGTGGATCCGTTGCTTAGGTTATCTCGCTCACCGTTGAAGTGCTCCTTTGTCCGAGCCCGTATTTTGGTATGAAATTTCCCGCGCATATATACGTATTTATTCGGGGTACGGCGGGCCCCGTCCCGTCATATGATTATGTTTTGTTTCGTAGAGGTCCGTAGACATGTGGTGTGGGTTCGTATATGTTTCGTGAGATTTGCGTACGATTAGAGTTTATCTATGTTTTGTGACGCCTTATCGGCCATCGTGCGGCAGCCCACTTGTCCTTATTGAATTATTATTTTTGTTTGTCTTTAATATTTTGCTAATTTAGGGTAAGGTACGTATGAGTGCCCAACTAGGGCACGAGTCGAGGCCTACGGAGTTGGGTCGTGACAGTATCATAGACCAAGACAATACCAACCAGACCATATACAATGCTTACATACCCTACTATGTCTATGAGACTATAAGAATGTACATATAAACATATATTACATTAATTAGAAACTACCAAAAGATAGCAAGTCTGGAGTAGTAGCACTTGCTGACACTGCTGAAGCTGGAAGTCCTACTGAGGTTGCTTTCCAATAACTCTGTCAGAGCCTGCAGCGTCCCATGCAATGGGACGTCAGTACGGATAAAAGTACTGAGTATGTAAGGCTAGAAGCATTAACATAAGTAGGACGGAAATAAAAAGAGAGTAGAGGTAACCTGTCAGCTGAGAACCTGCATTATGCAATGCATGAATCTTAAACATCTTATGTAAGTAAGAGTATGTAAGGCTAGAAGCATTAACATAAGTAGGACGGAAATAAAAAGAGAGTAGAGGTAACCTGTCAGCTGAGAACCTGCATTATGCAATGCATGAATCTTAAACATCTTATGTAAGTAAGCACATATACACACACACACACATATATATATATATATATATATATATATATATATATATATATATATATATATATATATCATATAAGTGTTAGTGTTGTGGAATGTGTACCGATCCATTTATGTTAGTGCCTAGGAATGTACGGCCCGATCCATAAGTATAATATGTTAGTGCCGAGGAACGTACGGCCCGATCCATAAATATCATATGTTAGTGCTGAGGATCATACGTCCCAATCCATAAGTATAATATGTTACATATACATAATGTAAATAGTATGCATGAAATCTCATATGAAAGCTACAACTTTATCGGAGAGACGTAAGGTCGGTAACCTCCGATATATATTACAGAATCTGTGTCAAATCCAAAGAAATAACCTAATGATGATAACATGATAATATACTAAAAATCAATCAAATAACTAACACATTAAGATTTGAGCTTCATAACATATGAATGGGGTGATTTTATTATGGAACTTTCATGTTCATGCTCTAGTTGGATTTGTGCCAAGGAAAAAGAGAGAAACGAACACCTTACATACCTTATTCATCAAGCTACCTCTTAAGGGATCATTTTACTTCGATGCCTGCCCTTCACCCGAACCTATATATAACGAGAAATACATCTTTAATCATACTTTCCCACCAACTTATTCGAAGTAATTATCGAAGATTAATTTGAGTTACGAAAATTTGGGCAGCATCTCTCCTATATTATCTACTTCCTCCAAATATCAAAACAACTCCCAAATAATACCAATTAGATCAACAACAATATCATGAAGATTTTACAAGATAAATATGTATAATTTCATCCAAAACTCTCTTCAACTTCAATCCAAAAGCCAATAATACCAACACCATAATCTATAGCTCTTATTCTCGTAAACATCCTTAAATCAATATTAATAAAAAGAGATTCATACCTTTCCTTTACTAGAATAGGAAAATATTTAATATTCACTTTGAATCCAAGCCAACTCCAACGCAAGACGAAACTATAATCATGGCTATATGTTACCCGACCCTTAATTAATAATCCGTCACTTGAAATTAATCAAAATCCTCACTCTTGTGTTATATATAAGCTCTCATATGTTGCTGAACTTTCCAGAATGTTTTAGGAGATTATTATGGGGAAAATGGGGTTTTTAACCCTTTTATAGTGGATTAGAGTCGGTTGGCACCGACTCTAAAATCCTTCTGCACGTTTACAATGCCCTTGTACACGTTCACGTAGAGTTGGCCAGTGCTGCTCTGCGCGTGCGCGACACCTTTTGGTGCGTTCGCGCAGGGTTAGGCCCTGCACTGGCAGTCTGACTTAAGATGCTCGTAATTCTCTATTCCGATGTCAGATCGACACGTGGTTTGTTGCGTTGGAAACTAAACTTCCCGAACTTCAATTTAGGCTTTTGTTTCATTCCAAAACTCCTCATATACTAAAATATATCCTTTCCTTAAGTAGGGCCAAAATTACCCCTCATATTTTCTCCAACATCCAACAAACTTAGTTTTCTTGATTCACTTGCCCTCCAATCCTTTCGTAGTTTATCATATGAACTTAAACCCTCATAAACATAAGATAAGTGCATCTAATCTACGGGGTGCAACAGGTTTAGATGCCTCAACTTGGGTGATGACGGATACTTTTTTTTTATTGTGTTTGACGTATACTTATTGATTTATCTGCCTATCCTACTTTATTATCTGATTTATGTTAGCTATACTTAGTCGGTCGATGATACCTACCAGTACTGTGGTTTTGTACTGACCTGCACTTGTTGCATTTTTTTATGAATGCAAAGTTCTAGGTTGGATCTTCTTCTGTCTCCCATGGCTGATAGTTGCTATCAGGATTGCTTTGAGTCTACACGGTGAGCACGAGATGTCCACTGCCTTGAAGACTCTTCTCATTTATGTTTTACGTTCCCATTCTGAGACATATATAGATTTTATGCATTATTATAATTCCAGACTTGTATATTTTGGATCTAGATGCTCTTGTATGGATTAGACCAGACCCTGGGTGTATTTCTTATTTCCTCACTTTCTTCTATATTATTATCGTAAGACTTACATGACTTATTATTAGCGTAAGACTTACATGACTTGTTATTAGCGTAAGACTTACATGACTTATTCTCTTCTGCTTATTTGATTTATTTATTTATGCCTTTATTATCGTTAGGTTGAGGATTTGCTTATCGAGGTGGGAAAGGTAAGTGCCCGCACGACTTAGCCAAAATGTATCGTGACAAGTTGGTATCAGAGCCCAAGGTTACCCGGTCTATAATACAAGAGCATGTCTAGTACAGTCTCGTGGATGGTACGATGAGCTCCATACTTATCTGTGAGAGGCTATAAGACATTTAGGAAACTTTGAATTCTTTCATTCTTTTGTACGACTTTATTCAAATTGGTATCTTGTCGATTACAATTGGTTTCTGAACCTTCTTCTCTTAATCACCCACGGAGGGTGAAAACTCTTCCTTAAATTCTTATGCGAGTGGTTCATCTATAACGTGTCATGGTATGGTACGAGATGTGTTTTCCTGATTCGGACGTGTAATCCAGTTCAGTCAGTAGTTATGGCCCGAGGTTTTGATTGTCTGGAGTCACGGTTAGACTCGGTTGCTGTGTGGAGTCGCGATTAGACTCATTTTTTTTGTGAAAGTTCATGAGAAATAGGAAGATAGTTCAGAGGGTTACAGGGTCTCCATGTATCGGCCTTGCGTTGCTCGAAAGTGACAAAGTGCATTTATGGCTGAACAACAGTGGGTTGCTTGATGATATGATCGGTTTGACTTTAGCTTCATCAAGGCTTAACGATGGTGTGCGTGATATTGGTGAATTAATCGCGGGTCGACGATTCAGCAATGGTAGAGTATTAGACTTCGGTATGTGAGAACAAGTGTAAGTTCGGTGATGACTATCGAATATGGGCAAACGTATTGTGATCGCGGGTAATAAAGAAAAGAAGTTGACAATAAGTACATGAAGTAAGCTTTTGTGCAAGTATGTAGCGAAGTAAGACTTCTTAGAAGATCTTGGATATGAGTACTTTTCGTGATATCAGGAAAGGAAAAATTGGTATCTAATATGGTTGGCAGGATAAGGTTGTAATTAGTGCGAGGGCGAATTTTGTGTCAAGATGTGAAAGGTAAAGCGTAACGACCCTTCCAGTCGTTATGGGAATTGTAGGATCACTCCACCAAATGTAACCTTTCCGAGGGTAGAACAAGCTGGTAGAAACTACATCGTGTGAGCTTATGAGCTGAAATTTTACTTGTTTGTGGTTGTTGCTTGATTTTCTTGAGTCCATTGGGGGGTGACGTACAAAATTTGAACTCCGTTGGAAATTTTGAGGCCACGGGTGGATTCGTGGGGCGTCTTTATGTAAATGTACATGTTTGTTTTGTGTTTTTGAGGCCTCAAATGAAATGTTGGGTGATAGGGGAAAAACTAGATAAAAAGTCGAGCTCACTGCCCAAAATGGACCGTTGTGGCTGTAGGAGTACCGCTTCAGCGGTACCGCTATGGCGGTGCTTTGACCACTTCCAGTGGCTATCCATGTTCTTGGTGGAGGCACCACTATAGCGGTGGACAGACCCCCATAGCAGTCAAGCGGATTTCCCTTGGGTCCGCTATAATGGTCACTCAACCGCTATAGCTAGACCGCTGTAGCGGCGTGATGACTGTTGTAGCAGTCGACGGAAAACAGTAGCCCAAATTTTTATATACTTAGTTTCATATACTCTATTCAAAAAACACCAAAACACTTCCTAACAGGCGCTTAGAGTGAAATTCCAAGCTAGGGCAAGAAACTCTTGAGGGGTAAGTTCCATCTATTCTAGTCTCCCTCATGATTGTTATCCCCTTCGTGGGTCCTTAATGGTAAAATTGAAATAGAAATCCTAGAATGTTAATAAACCTTCTAAAACTTGATGGGTTATGGTTATTATCACTTATTTATCATCTAAAGGTTGGGTTAGTTTCTCTTAATCATGAATTGAACACTTAGAGCCATAAACTAAGTGAATTGAGACCTAGGGTTCTATAAAAATGGTATCTTGACCATGAAAACTGTTTGTAGTGGGAATGTTGATAGAATATTGTTATAAATTGATAATTAATGATTACTAAGGCCCTTGATAGGTTGCTTGACACCTAGAAAATCATCCACCCCTTGGAATGGGGTAAAGGGAAGGGTATTCTTGAATTGTTACATGTGATTTAAGTAATTATGACTCATTGAGCCTTTTATTTCTAGACTTTGAGTGTTTTGAGGCTTTAAGGAAAGGAAAGGTTGTAGCGAAGTGACTTGCGTTGTTCCAGCTCTACATTAAGGTAGGTTACAGTCTACTTGAGTTAGACTTTGGTAAGTTGATTGTATGTTTGTGAATTCTTTAGGAGAAAGCATGTCTAGTTTTCATGCATGATATTGTGTGGCTGAACTCCTATGTAATTGTGATTGAGTGATTATGTAGGCTTCGTGCCACTATGCGTGTGTGTTGATTCTACAGTGGATGTATTGTGATGAGAAGCTAATATGATCTTCTCGAAAATATTGTGACATGGAATGATAATTTGAGTATTGATTTTGAGAAGGTAAGAAATACTATTCTGTAAAGAGGTATGGAAAGGCACATATGTGACCTAGATTATGGGCTTGTGGTTAGAGGTTAGTTCCAAAAATGAGAGGTATGTTGATATGTCCCACGTCCGAGGTTCATTCCAGAGTAGAGGTTTGTGCTCGGGTCCTAGGAGTATTCCGAAACGAGTGGTACATGGATACCATGAGTCCCCTGCAGGTCATGACTACCAAGCAATGACCTCAGTTACCATGCGTGTACAGTGAGTGTGGTCATTGCGGTAAACTTATTTCCGTTGTGGCTTATGTGATTCTGATTCTTGACATTCTTGGGGATTTGATTGTTATTATCCTTGGTTGATTTTCTATGGTTTATTGATATTTATATCTATTGACTGACTTGTTTATTCTATTGATTTTATCAAAAATATGCATGATACTAATTTTAGTCGGCCTATGATATCTACCGGTACATAATGTTTGTTACTGATACTACCTTGTTGCATTCTTTGAGTGCAGATTGTGATACGGAGACCGCTACCGCCCTCACATCTAGCGTGGAGGACGTTTGCTGATAGATTTAGGGTGAGCTTCTTCCCATTCCGTGTGTCACGACCCAACCCCGTAGGCCGTGACTAGTGCCCGAGCTGGACACTCGTATACACCTGATAACTATAATCGTCCACAACTAGCATAATAAAGAACTTATATATAGAAAGGCATGACGTCGTCTCAAAACTCGTCGCATATATATACATATCACAACAACTCCGTCTCCTGAGGAGTTACAACTTTCAACAGATAATATCACACTTAAGCCGGCAAGGCTGTCATAATATAGGGGAACGTTCCAGCCATACACGAGCCAACAAGGCTACCATAACACACGGCTTCCAAAACATATATATATACGCTAGCCGACAAGGCTGCCACTACGAATGGGAACGCCCCAAAACATAAGTTATACAGACACAACCGAACAGTAACTATATACAACCCACACATATGTCTATAGACCTCTAAGAGTGACAACAGTAGCATATGACGGGACAGGGCTCCGCCGTACCCCGGATGTGTACACACATATATACAACAAAAGGATCCGTACCAAAAAGCTAAGCTCCGAACAAGGGAGCACTCCAAGATAGCCGAATAGATATCCTAAGTCATGGATCACCAAAACGAACGTCCGTACCGCGGGCATGAAACGCAGCCCCCCGAAGAAAGGGGCCGCACGAGATGTGTACTGAGTATATAAAGCATGAAATATAGTAAACAGGATTATAACCGGAATAAGAAGTACAGAAGATGAGTACAATAAGCAGGATACCAAAATGCTTGCTTTTGAAACACAAATCATGCATGTCAATATCATATATCATATCCGGCCCATTATAGGACTCGGT
Organism: Lycium ferocissimum; assembly: GCF_029784015.1. Classification (NCBI taxonomy): domain Eukaryota; kingdom Viridiplantae; phylum Streptophyta; class Magnoliopsida; order Solanales; family Solanaceae; genus Lycium; species Lycium ferocissimum. The sequence goes on from NC_081347.1 coordinate 55,129,999, forward strand.
GAACATGGTCGCCACCGCGTCTTTGGCGCCATAACACAAGATACTCCGTAATTACGCATAACTCCGTATCACGGCATAACTCCGTATCACAGCATAGCACCATAACACAACATAACACCATAACACAGCATAACACCATAACACATATATACCGTACCCGGCCCTCTAGTGAGGGACTCGGTGAAAGATGTAATAACGGTATGCACGAGCAGAGCAGTGAGTAACCATATGCATATAAATCATCATTTGAGACTCAATAGATAAGTAAACTAATCAACGCTCGAGTACTAAAACGATAGTCATGTTAAGTCATTTCTAAATGTCGCTACGAACTATATTAAGGAAAGTCTCAGGGATCATAGGCATGTATCAATTAATACGAGATAGCTTATGAGAGTTAAGGACATTATTCATTACAGAATCCTTTAAAAATAGGAACTTTCATGTAGCGTTTACTATCCAATCATATAGAAAACTCGAGGGCAGTAGCTTGACTACATTAAGAATTCTAATATCAAGAAGTGAATAAGAATCATAAACATGCTCGGAACTTATGAATAGAGTTACCCCAAAGCTCATATCGTTTCATACTTACATCTAGGACATGCAAAAGAAACAAGGGATAGGCTTTACATACCTTTAGCATTTACTCGCAACACAACACGTATACGCTGCCCAATAGTACCTCAACCTATATCAAGATGTCAAGAACTACGGTTAAGCTACGGGGGAATTCAAAACGTATTCTAACGTTAGTAACTCCTTTCTAAATAATTTGGCGACGTTTCCTTTACATTCAAACCAACCATATACAACCAAGCCAACATCAATGATTATACGTTCAAGTATCAATCCGAGACTATTCAAACAAGACTCGAGAACACTCGGGGCAGCCCGTACAACACTCCAAAATAGCCCAACCAACACACAATACAACATATAATCTTTCAAGTTCAACAAGAACAACAACAACGCATTTTTTTCTTTCAAATTCATGAACTATACCAACAACCACACGTTATAACATTATTCACATAATTGCAAGAACTATACCAACATCATTTTAACCTCTACAACAGCCCACAAACAATTACAACTCCAACTTGAATCATTAAACCCTTCATTCTCATCATAAAATCCATAACAACAACAACCAACATACCAAGCAAAATTAGTTCATCATTCCTACACAAAACAGCCCCTACACGGCCTTAACACCAACATACATAATTCCATGAATTTCATCCATAACCACACATTACAACACACTCAAACTATCCTCAATACATGTAAAAGAAGATTAAACCTTACCTTTAACACTTGACTTCTCAACTTGGCTAGAATTTGTGCCTTGAATTAATACTTGTTCTTGCTACCTAAGATCAATCCCACATTATTATACACCTTCCAAAGGGTTGAAATAATTGAAGAAAATCAAATTTGATCAACATTTCTCAAGCATCAAGCTCGGCCAGCCATGGCCGAGAGCTTCTCTCTCCTCTCTTAGTTTTCTTAGGTTTGTGAAGATGATGAAATGGTTTCCTTGTCATCAATTTACTATTTATATGACTCATACAAGGTGGACACATGTCCCACTCATGGCTTGAGCCAATCAAATTTGGCCAAGCCATGGGTGGGGCCCACACGGCCACTTATGGCTTAATTAGAGAAATAATTAAACTTTAACCCCATTTAATAATCTAATCATGATTAATTAATCCCTAATATTCATTAATATTTCCATACCAAGTAAAATTTATAAGCAACTTGTGCATTAAAATAAAATCGGAGGTTAAAAATCTCTACGTGTACCCCAAATTAGTCTTGTCCTTAACTTGTCGCGATTGACTTAAAATATCCCAATGTACAAAAATACGGGATATAACATCCTTCCCCCCTTTAGAACATTCATCTTCGAATGTTAAACTAGTCTCACCAGGTCTTACAGGGACTTCGGGGGGAGTCTCTTTTATTGTTATAACATATAGCTTTATTTACCAATCAATATAATCAATGAGGAGTTTAGATTACCTGCAGGCATAGGAAACAAGTGAGGATATTTCTTCTCCATCTTCTCTTCAGCTTCCCAAGTCATCTCCTCCCTGTTATTGTTTCACCACAATACTTTCACGAAAGCCACGTCTTTAGTACACAATCTTCTCACTTGACGATCCAGTATAGCTATAGGGTTCTCTTCGTACGATAACTCCTCTGTCACTTAGATATCATCCACGGGGAATATCCTGGAAGGGTCACCAATGCATTTGCGAAGCATAGACACATGAAACACGGTCAGCATCGCTTCCGCATCGATGGTAGGTCTAATTCATAGGCAACTCCGCTCTACCTTACGGACAATCTGATAAGGCCCAATATATCTCAGGCTGAGCTTTCCCTTCTTGCCGAATCTCATTACACCCTTCATAGGTGACACCTTCAAGAATACCAGTCGCCAATATGGAACTCTAAGTGTCGACGTCGATTATCTGCATAAGACTTTTGTCGACTCTGAGCTGCTAATAACCTTTTCCGAATAAGTTTTACCTTATCAATGGTTTGCTGAAACATATCTGGGCCAATTAACTTAGTTTCACCAACATCAAACCAGCCAATGGGTGACCTGCACTTTCTGCCATACAGAGCCTCATACGGTGCCATCTGGATGCTAGAATGGTAGCTATTATTATAAGCAAACTCAACAAGTGGCAGATAATCATCCTAGCTACCTCTGAAATCGATAACACAGGCCCGCAACATACCTTCTAGCATCTGAATAGTACGCTCGGCCTGTCCGTCAGTCTGAGGGTGGAATGCTGTGCTAAGACTCACCTGTGTCCCCAATCCTTCCTGGAATGATCTCCGTAAGTTGGGAAGAAGAACCGAGCACCTCTCCGTCGATATAATAGATGTGGGAACTCCGTGAAATCTTACTATCTCCTTAATATATAACTTTGCATAGTCCTCAGCTGAATAAGTAGTCCTGGCTGAGAGAAAATGGGCTGATTTTGTCAGCCTATCTGCAATAACCCGTATAGAGTCATATTTCCGAGGAGTGTGAGATAAGCTTGTAATGAAGTCCATATTCTGGAATCTTTAGCCTCATACATTACTTCTTGACTTCTTTAAAAGACTCTAACTGTCACTCTGCTTTTTAGCTCTTAACTTTCCTGTCATACATTATGTTGCAATCTTTACAAGAATATGCGAAGGTGCTCAAATTAGACCAAGAAATACCTTAGCGTCGCTTCACTAATCTTTATGATTTACCTTGCCTTCTCCTATCTTGTCTTACAATCAATATTGGGATAAATCTTCGGCTCAACCATGGCCATGTCCTATTTGCCCTCAGTGGATATTCTATCTCGGTAATTTGGCTTAAACCATCCTTACATCTTTCTGTAATGTACCCAAAATATCACAACTGCATTGTTATTACCGAATCCTTCTTCTTCTTATCAAGTACCCACTTGGTCTCATCCTTAGTATACAGTTATTCATAAGTTACATAACTATTCTTGTACCACTTGTATAAAGTATATTCAATCTTAGTCATCGTTTTTCCTTCTCCTGTTTCATTCTATAATTTTTTTTCATATCTCCTTCGTTCTGAATTTCGCTCGTAACTTATCTTGTCATATTCCTTTCTCTTCCTTTACTCGCCCTTTGACTTTCTCACTTCCTACTATAGGAGATTCTCTATCCCTTCTCCTTGTTACTTATAAGTCGCAATATCATCAGCGAGCAACTCTATTGCCGACATCTTAGCCTCTAATCCAGCATAGCCCTGATGTCATATTATTCAAGATCTTTACAAAAATTTCTCAACACTGTCTCAAATACCCTCCTGACTTCTGTCCATTTATTGCTGGCTCTCAGATCTTACTAACTTGTCTCACCAAGGGATGTCACTTGGAGCTCAAGCATCCATATCAAATATATTACAGTGTCAATTGTCTCCATCTTACACTTGCATTTCTCTCACCCGCTTCCCCCCTTAAGGGTGTACTTATACCATTATCCGTTTATACTTTGCTCTATGTCCTTATTTCCAATCTCAAATTCATCCAATCTCTTTTTCCAATCCACTTGGTACTGTACCATATCCATATCTTTCTTTATAATATATATAACTTGATTGTCCACGTACATAGCCTTGACTAAATCACGAAGCGACGAGAACCTTTCCATATATAGTGCAAAATTTCATCTGATAATCTATACTTGAGTAATGCGACCAATGTAACAACTCGTCCAACTCTTTTATGCCTTATGCCCTTTTTGTGTGCCTAGTACCGACTTCTAACTTTCTCAAAATCATATCAAATCCATTTTAATGACCGAATCTTATCACCTTGTCATCGTACTACACTTTTAAGTTCATAACTATATATTCCCCTTTTCGTTCCATACTCGTACTCAATTAATTACGTCTATCTTGGGTGTTTCCTTTAGAATTCCCTTACCATTTCTCTTATCCATGTCTATTTTTTTTTCTGTGCACGAGAAATCTTATGCTACCTCAGTATCCTTCGGAAAACATTACTTCCGCATAATCCCTTTCTCATTTTCAAAACGTATTCTGTTTATCCATGTTTATTCTTATCGTACCAGTCATTTCCTAGCACTCATTTTACCTCGTTACTCATCTTTCTATAACTTGGTCTTTCACAGTTCCGTCACTTATAGTACTCGTATCCTCGGCTACACATGTCATGGCCTATTGTTACACTGTTATTTCGCTTTCTTCTTACTTCCTTCTTTCAATTACCCTTCCTTTTCTTGTGCTCGCTATCATTTCCGTTATCATATAACCTTTATTCTAAACTTTCCCTACAGAAGAACTTTATAAGTCTTTCTTATTTGTTCTATAGCTCGCTTTTCCGTTTCACACTTACCTTTATATTCTAGTCACACGGACCACGTCATATCTTTAGCCACTTTCGACTAGGCTTTACTTATTTCCATAACAATCCTCATTATATTCACATTATATCCTGTTCGTATTCAATCCCATAGTGTAATACTTCTTTAACCTTATTCACGATTCTTACTATGGGTTAATTACACTCGGTGGAGTAAGCGTCCTTAACCTTTTACCCTTCCTAGTCAATCTTATCCTTAATATCTCACAAGCTGTCTTATTAATACATTCATATCCGTCACAATTCTTTTTTTTCTCTGTACTCTTGTCTTAATCACACCATTACTTCTTTTAACTATGAACTCGTCACAATTTATCCCTGTTTATCAATTCAGTCGGTGCCTTAATATATCACTCTATCAAGATCTACCAGTCTTTTCTAAATCATCTCTTAGTATCACAAGTCCTTTCCAAATTCTTTTTACCATATCAATATCGACCTCCTAGTTACTATTACCATCAATTCAGCAATTAACTTATTTCTCGAGGTCGACCGTATTTCGCAATTTAGTCCAATCATATCATTATGATTGGCACGACCTTTCAAGACATATTACAAACCTATATCTCATTCTCTTCTTATTTCTAGAAATATTTTGGCAGAGTTTCCTCTATATTTCTTACTATCTCAAAACCTGCACGCAGGAAATACCAACAATGCCTCGCAGGGGTAACATATTTATATATCATATCATATCACAACCACACAGGGCTCCCAATATCAATAACAGTATGAAAATAACGAACTTACCTCGTATGTCCAACTTTCAATTGCGTATGTATGACTACTTTCCATCCCGGATTTCAAAATTCCCATGGTGACGAGAACACCTTGGTCGCCATTACTTATAAATACTTGGTTGACGGTCCCTTTGATTTCCGTTCGCCGCTATTCGGTAATAATTTATAGCAAATGCACATACATGGGAAATTTCAATAAAGTCTCATATACCTGTAGTCGATCGGTCTCTACTGGGATCTGGTGATCTATAAGGTGAAGTATGCTCCTCGTCATCGTCTACCCAGAATCCGCTTATTTGGCCTCCATCATCTCGCTCATCTGAGTTCGAGGAACGTAGATAACCGGGCAACTCCTGGTTTATCGACGGCCAGGATAGGGGGCTAGAGTAATCCGTAACACTTACCGGGGTAGCTGGCCTAACGTAGTGCTCTGCCATAGGAGCAACTGGTACGGCCTCGGGGATCTCCTCCCCTAGTATCCCAGACAAATACTCAGATGGATCTGCGTCATAACTGTCCCTTGGGGGGTCCTCCTCCCTGGATGTCAAAAACTCTGGAGGAATCGTCGTTGGGTCCTCTGAGGGATCAGTCTCCACGGAATAACTAAGGCTCCTCCTGCTCGGTCCTGGAGCCTGGGGTCCTGAATCTACTCTAAGGGCTTTCTTAGCACCCCCACTATCTGAAGTTGATCTCTTCATCTCTCACCAGTCTGCATCTACCTACAGGAAAAGAGGTCAGAAGCGATATTTCCTAGACTCTGGCTCTATCGCACGATCTAAGACAAGGAAATATAACTAAATGTCCTATAGCTCCCGTTTATAGATGTGTGGTGCACAACACACCGATAAACAAGACTCTACTAGACACGTGCCGTAGACACTCGAGGATGGTGACTCGATACCACTTTTGTCACGACCCAACCCCGTAGGCCGTGACTAGTGCCCGAGCCGGACACACGTATACACCCGATAACTATAATCGTCCACAACCAAAGATAATAAAGAACTTATATATAGAAAGGCATGACGTCGTCTCAAAATCGTATATATATATACATATCACAACAACCGTCTCCGAGAGTTACAACTTTCAACAGATAATATCACACATAAGCCGGCAAGGCTGTCATAATATAGGGGAACGTTCCAGCCATACACGAGCCAACAAGCAAGCCGACAAGGCTGCCACTACGAATGGGAACGCCCCAAAACATAAGTCATACAGACACAACCGAACAGTAACTACATACAACCCACACATATGTCTACAGACCTCTAAGAGTGACAACAGTAGCATATGACGGGACAGGGCCCCGCCTTACCCCTGGATAGACACATATATACAATAAAAGGATCTGTACCAAAAAGCTAGGCTCCGGAACAAGGGAGCACTCCAAGATAGCTGAATAGATATTCTAAGTCGGCGGATCACCAAAACGAACGTACGGCCGTACTCGGCGGCATGAAACGCAGCCCCCGAAGAAAAATGAGATGTGCGAGTATATAAAGCATGAAATACGATGCATGGGATTATAATCGGAATAAGAAGTACAGAAGACGAGCACAATAACCAGGATACCAAAATGCTTGCTTTTGAAACACAAATCATGCATGTCAATATCATATATCATATCCGGCCTATTATAGAACTCGGTGAACATGGTCACCACCCCATCTTTGGCACCATAACACAGCATACTCCAGAACACAGCATAACTCTGTATCATGGCATAACTCCGTATCACAGCATAGCACCATAACACAGCATAACATCATAACACAGCATAACACCATAACACATATATACCGTACTCGGCCCTCTAGTGAGGGACTCGGTGAAAAATGTAATAATGGTATGCACGAGCAGAGTAGTGAGTAACCATATGTATATAAATCATCATTTGAGACTCAATAGATAAGTAAACTAATCAACGCTCGTGTACTAAAACGATAGTCATGTTAATTCCTTTCTAAATGTCGCTACGAACTATATTAAGGAAAGTCTCAGGGATCATAGGCATGTATCAATTAATACGAGATAGCTTATGAGATTTAAGGACATTATTCGTTACAGAATGCTTTAGAACAGGAACTTTCATATATCGTTTACTATCCAATCATATAGAAAACTCGAGGGCAGTAGCTCGACTACATTAAGAATTCTAATATCAAGAAGTGAATAAGAATCATAAACATGCTCGGAACTTATGAATAGAGTTACCCCAAAACTCATATCGTTTCATACTTACATCTAGGACATGCCAAAAGAAAGAAGGGATAGGCTTTACATACCTTTAGCGTTTACTCGCAACACAACACGTATCTTGCCGCCCAATAGTACCTCAACCTATATCAAGACGTCAAGAACTACGGTTAAGCTACGGGGGAATTCAAAACGTATTCTAACATTAGTAACTCCTTTCTAAATAATTTGGCGACGTTTCCTTTACATTCAAACCAACCATATACAACCAAGCCAACATCAATGATTATACGTTCAAGTATCAATCCGAGACTATTCAAACAAGACTCGAGAACACTCCGGACAGCCCGTACAACACTCCAAAACAGCCCAACCAACACACAATACAACATATAATCTTTCAAGTTCAACAAGAACAACAACAACGCATTTTTTCTTTCAAATTCATGAACTATACCAACAACCACACGTTATAACATTATTCACATAATTGCAAGAACTATACCAACATCATTTTAACCTCTACAACAGCCCACAAACAATTACAACTCCAACTTGAATCATTAAACCCTTCATTCTCATCATAAAATCCATAACAACAACAACCAACATACCAAGCAAAATTAGTTCATCATTCCTACACAAAACAGCCCTTACACGGCCTTAACACCAACATACATAATTCTATGAATTTCATCCATAACCACACATTACAACACGCTCAAACCATCCTCAATACATGTAAAAGAAGATTAAACCTTACCTTTAACACTTGACTTCTCAACTTAGCTAGAATTTGTGCCTTGAATTAATACTTGTTCTTCCTACCTAGGATCAATCCCACGTTGTTATACACCTTTCAAAGGGTTGAAATACTGGAATAAAATCAAATTTGATCAACATTTCTCAAGCATCAAGCTCGGCCAGCCATGGCCGAGAGCTTCTCTCTCCCTCTCTAAGTTTTCTTAGGTTTGTGAAGATGATGAAATGGTTTCCTTGTCATCAATTTACTATTTATATGACTCATACAAGGTGGACACATGTGCCACTCATGGCTTGAGCCAATCAAATTTGGCCAAGCCATGGGTGGGGCCCACACGGCCACTTATGGGTTAATTAGAGAAATAATTAAAATTTAACCCCATTTTATAATCTAATCATGATTAATTAATCCCTAATCTTCATTAATATTTCCATACCAAGTAAAATTTATGAGCAACTTGTGCATTAAAACAAAATCGGAGGTTAAAAATCTCTACCTCGTATCCCAAATTAGTCTTGTCCTTAACTTGTCGCGATTGGCTTAAAATATCCCAATGTACAAAAATACAGGATATAACATCCTTCCCCCCTTTAGAACATTCATCCTCGAATGTTAAACTAGTCTCACCAGGTCTTACAGGGACTTTGGGGGAGTCTCTTTTATTGTTATAACATATAGCTTTATTTACCAATCAATATAATCAACGAGGAGTTTAGATTATCTATAGGCATAGGAAACAAGTAAGGATATTTCTTCTCCATCTCCTCTTCAGCTTCCCAAGTCATCTCCTCCCTGTTATTGTTTCGCCACAATACTTTCACGGAAGCCACGTCTTTAGTACGCAATCTTCTCACTTGACGATCCAGTATAGCTATAGGGTTCTCCTCGTACGATAACTCCTCTGTCACTTGGATATCACCCACGGGGAATATCCTGGAAGGGTCACCAATGCATTTACGAAGCATAGACATATAGAACACTGGGTGTACTGCTTCCAGATCAGATGGTAGGTCTAATTCATAGGCAACCTTGCCTACCTTACGGACAATCTGATAAGGCCCAATATATCTTAGGCTGAGCTTTCCCTTCTTGCCGAATCTCATTACACCCTTCATAGGTGACACCTTCAAGAATACCCAGTCGCCAATCTGGAACTCTAAGTGTCGACGTCGATTATCCGTATAAGACTTCGTCGACTCGAGTCGCTAATAACCTTTCCCGAATAAGTTTTACCTTATCAATAGCTTCGTCGAATAATATCTCGCCGATTAACTTAGTTTCACCAACATCAAACCGTGCAATGGGTGACCTGCACTTACCGCCATACGCAGCCTCATACGGTGCCATCTCGGATGCTAGATCGGTAGCTATTATTATAAGCGAACTCAACAAGTGGCGTATAATCATCCTAGCTACCTCGAAATCGATAACACGGCTCCGCAACATACCTTCTAGCGTCCGAATAGTACGCCGTCCGTCCGTCGCCTCCGAGGGTGGAATGCTGTGCTAAGACTCACCTGTGTCCCCAATCCTTCCTGGAATGATCTCCAGAAGTTAGCTGTAAACTGAGCACCTCTATCAGATATAATAGATGTGGAAACTCCGTGAAGTCTTACTATCTCCTTAATATATAACTTTGCATAGTCCTCAGCTGAATAAGTAGTCCTGGCTGAAAGAAAATGGACTGATTTTATCAGCCTATCTGCAATAACCCGTATAGAGTCTTATTTCCGGGGAGTGCGAGATAAGCTTGTAATGAAGTCCATATTCTGGAATCTTTAGCCTCATACATTACTTCTTGACTTCTTTAAAAGACTCTAACTGTCACTCTGCTTTTTAGCTCTTAACTTTTCTGTCACACATTATGTTGCAATCTTTACAAGAATATGCGAAGGTGCTTAAATTAGCCCAAGAAATACCTTTGCGTCATTTCACTAATCTTTATGCTTTACCTTGCCTTCTCCTCTCTTGTCTTACAATCAATATTGGGATAAATCTTCGGCTCAACCATGGCCATGTCCTATTTGCCCTCAGTGGATATTCTATCTCGGTAATTTGGCTTAAACCATCCTTACATCTTTCTGTAATGTACCCAAAATATCACAACTGCATTGTTATTACCGAATCCTTATTCTTCTTATCAAGTACCCACTTGGTCTCATCCTTAGTATACAGTTATTCGTAAGTTGCATAACTATTCTTGTACCACTTGTATAAAGTATATTCAATCTTAGTCATCGTTTTTCCTTCTCCTGGTTCATTCATATATATTTTTTTTTCATATCTCCTTCGTTCGAATTTCGCTCGTAACTTATCTTGTCATATTCCTTTCTCTTCCTTTACTCACCCTTTGACTTTCTCACTTCCTACTATAGGAGATTCTCTATCCCTTCTCCTTTGCTACTTATAAGTCGCAATATCATCAGCGAGCAACTCTATTGCCGACATCTTAGCCTCTAATCCAGCATAGCCCTGATGTCATATTATTCAAGATCTTTACAAAAATTTCTCAACACTGTCTCAAATACCCTCCTGACTTCTGTCCATTTATTGCTGGCTCTCAGATCTTACTAACTTGTCTCAGCAAGGGATCTCACTTGGAGCTCAAGCATCCATATCAAATATATTGCAGTGTCAATTGTCTCCATCTTACACTTGCATTTCTCTCACCCGCTTCCCCCCTTAAGGGTGTACTTATACCATTATCCGTTTATACTTTGCTCTATGTCCTTATTTCCAATCTCAAATTCATCCAATCTCTTTTTCCAATCCACTTGGTACTGTACCATATCCATATCTTTCTTTGTAATATATATAACTTGATTGTCCACGTACATAGCCTTGACTAAATCACGAAGCGACGAGAACCTTTCCATATATAGTGCAAAATTTCATCTGATAATCTGTACTTGAGTAATGCGACCAATGTAACAACTCGTCCAAGGCCACATTCCATTCATTCCAATCAATAATTAATTAATACTTATAGTCGTCCCAATCTCAATTAGGTAGCACTTATATTCCGACGATAAGTGTCCAAGGTCCTCTTGAAATATTATCTTTATCCCAACCTATGTCATTTGTTTCCTTTGATGAATTTATAATACACCATTTATTCCTCAAGCCCACCGTCTTTGTCCTTCGAGGATTCTACTATTTCCGAGGTGAAGTCATACATACGCAGACTCCTTTATGCCATATGCCCTTCTTTTTTGTGTGCCCGCACATCGACTTCTAACTTACTCAAAATCATATCAAATCCATTTTAATGTCGAATCTTATCACCTTGTCGTCGTACTACACTTTTAAGTTCATAACTATATATTCCCCTTTTCGTTCCATACTCGTACTCAATTAATTACGTCTATCTTGGGTGTTTCCTTTAGAATTCCCTTACCATTTCTCCCGTCCATGTCTATTTTTTTTTTTGTGCACGAGAAATCTTATGCTACCTCAGTATCCTTCGGAAAACATTACTTCCGCATAATCCCTTTCTCATTTTCAAAACGTATTCTGTTCATCCATGTTTATTCTTATCGTACTGCCATATTTCTAGCAATCATTTTACCTCGTTACTCATCTTTCTATAACTTGGTCTTTCACAGTTTTGTCACTTATAGTACTCGTATCCTCGGCTACACATGTCATGGCCTATTGTTACACTGTTATTTCGCGTTCTTCTTACTTCCTTCTTTCAATTACCCTTCCTTTTCTTGTGCTCGCTATCATTTCCGTTATCATATAACCTTTATTCTAAACTTTCCCTACAGAAGAACTTTATAAGTCTTTCTTATTTGTTCTATAGCTCGCTTTTCCGTTTCACACTTACCTTTATATTCTAGTCACACGGACCACGTCATATCTTTAGCCACTTTTCGACTAGGCTTTACTTATTTCCATAACGATCCTCATTATATTCACATTATATCCCGTTCGTATTCAATCCCATAGTGTAATACTTCTTTTAACCTTATTCACGATTCTTACTATGGGTTAATTACACTCGGTGGAGTAAGCGTCCTTAACCTTTTACCCTTCCTAGTCAATTTTATCCTTAATATCTCACAAGCTGTCTTATTAATACATTCATATCCGTCACAATTCTTTTTTTCTCTGTACTCTTGTCTTAATCACACCATTACTTCTTTTAACTATGAACTCGTCACAATTTATCCCTGTTTATCAATTCAGTCGGTGCCTTAATATATCACTCTATCAAGATCTACCAGTCTTTTCTAAATCATCTCCTAGTATCACAAGTCCTTTCCAAATTCTTTTTACCATATCAATATCGACCTTCTAATTACTATTACCATCAATTCAGTAATTAACTTATTTCTCGAGGTCAGCCGTACTCGCAATTTAGTCTAATCATATCATTACGATTGGCACGACCTTTCAAGACATATTACAAACCTATATCTCATTCTCTTCTTATTTCTAGAAATATTTTGGCAGAGTTTCCTCTATATTTCTTACTATCTCAAACCTCGCACGCAGAAATACCAACAATGCCTCGCAGGGGTAACATATTTATATATCATATCATATCACAACCACACAGGGCTCCCAATATCAATAACAGTATGAAAATAACGAACTTACCTCGTATGTCCAACTTTCACCTGTATGTATGACTACTTTCCATCCTGGATTTCAAAATTCCCATGGTGACGAGAACACCTTGGTCGCCGTTACTTATAAATACTTGGTTGACGGTCCCTTTGATTTCCGTTCGCCACTATTCGGTAATAATTTATAGCAAATGCACATACATGGGAAATTTCAATAAAGTCTCATATACCTGTAGTCGATCGGTCTCTACTCTGATCTGGTGATCTATAAGGTGAAGTATGCTCCTCGTCATCGTCTACCCAGAATCCTCTTGTTTGGCCTCCATCATCTCGCTCATCTGAGTTCGAGGAACGTAGATAACCGGGCAACTCCTGGTTTACCGACGGCCGTGAAAGGGGGCTGGAGTAATCCGTAACACTTACCGGGTAGCCGGCCTAACGTAGTAGCTCGCCATGAGCAATCGGTATGGCCTCGGGATCTCCTCCCCTGGTATCCCAGATAAATACTATGATGGATCTGTGTCATAACTGTCCCTTGGGGGGTCCTCCTCCCTGGATGTCAAAAACTCTGGAGGAATCATCGTTGGGTCCTCTGAGGGATCAGTCTCCACGGAATAACTAAGGCTCCTCCTGCTCGGTCCTGGAGCCTGGGGTCCTGAATCTACTCTAGGGGCCTTCTTAGCACTCCCACTATCTGAAGTTGATCTATTCATCTCTCACCGCCCGCGCCTACCTATAGAAAAGAGGTCGAAGCGATATTTCCTAGACTCGGCTATATCGCACGATCTAAGACAAGGAAATATAACTTCCTAAATGTCCGTAGCTCCCTCGTTTATAGATATGGTGCACAACACACCGATAAACAAGACTCTACTAGACACGCCCGTAGACACTCCGAGGATGAACCGCTTCTCGATACCACTTTTGTCACGACCTAACCCCGTAGGCCGTGACTAGTGCCCGAGCTGGACACTCGTATACACCTGATAACTATAATCGTCCACAACTAGCATAATAAAGAACTTATATATAGAAAGGCATGACGTCGTCTCAAAACTGTCGCATATATATACATATCACAACAACCTGTCTCCTGAGGAGTTACAACTTTCAACAGATAATATCACACATAAGCCGGCAAAAGCTGTCATAATATAGGGGAACGTCCCAACTATATACACGAGCCAACAAGGCTACCATAATACACGGCTTCCAAAACATATATATATATACGCAAGCCGACAAGGCGCCACTACGAACGGGAACGCCCCAAAACATAAGTCATACGTACACATCCGAACAAGTAACTATATACAAACCCACACATATGTCTACGTACCTCTAAGAGTGACAACAAGATTAGCATATGACGGTGGCCCCGCCGTACCCCGGATAGACACATATATACAACAAAAGGATCGTGCCAAAAAGCTAGGCTCCGAACAAGGGAGCACTCCAAGATAGCTGAATAGATATCCTAAGCTGGCGGATCACCAAAACGAACGTTTGTACTTGCAGGCATGAAACGCAGCCCCCCGAAGAAAGGGGGTCAGTACGAGATGTGTACTGAGTATATAAAGCATGAAATACAGTAAACAGGATTATAACCGGAATAAGAAGTACAGAAGACGAGTACAATAACCAGGATACCAAAATGCTTGCTTTTGAAACACAAATCATGCATGTCAATATCATATATCATATCCGGCCCATTATAGGACTCGGTGAACATGGTCGCCACCCCCGTCTTTGGCGCCATAACACAAGATACTCCGAACACAAAGATAACTCCGTATCACGGCATAACTCCGTATCACGGCATAAACTCCGTATCACAAAGATAGCACCATAACACAACATAACACCATAACACAAACATAACACCATAACACAATATATATAACACATATATACCGTACCCGCCCTCAGTGAGGGACTCGGTGAAAGATGTAATAACGGTATACACGAGCAGAGCAGTGAGTAACCATATGCATATAAATCATCATTTGAGACTCAATAGATAAGTAAACTAATCAACGCTCGAGTACTAAAACGATAGTCATGTTAAGTCCTTTCTAAATGTCGCTACGAACTACATTAAGGAAAGTCTCAGGGATCATAGGCATGTATCAATTAATACGAGATAGCTTATGAGAATTAAGGACATTATTTTGGTACAGAATCCGTTAAGAACAGGAACTTTCATGTATCGTTTACTATCCAATCATATAAAAACTCGAGGCAATAGCTCGACTACATTAAGAATTCTAGTATCAAGAAGTGAATAAGAATCATAAACATGCTCGGAACTTATGAATAGAGTTACCCCAAAGCTCATATCGTTTCATACTTACATCTAGGACATGCCAAAAGAAAGAAGGGATAGGCTTTACATACCTTTAGCGTTTACTCGCAACACAACACGTATACGCTGCTCAATAGTACCTCAACCTATATCAAGACGTCAAGAACTACGGTTAAGCTACGAGGGAATTCAAAACATATTCTAACGTTAGTAACTCCTTTCTAAATAATTTGACGATGTTTCCTTTACATTCAAACCAACCATATACAACCAAGCCAGCATCAATGATTATACGTTTAAGTATCAATCCGAGACTATTCAAACAAGATTCGAGAACACTCGGGGCAGCCCGTACAACACTCCAAAACAGCCCAACCAACACACAATACAACATATAATCTTTCAAGTTTAACAAGAACAATAACACATTTTTTTCTTTCAAATTCATGAACTATACCAACAACCACACGTTATAACATTATTCACATAATTGCAAGAACTTTACTAACATCATTTTAACCTCTACAACAGCCCACAAACAATTACAACTCCAACTTGAATCATTAAACCCGTCATTCTCATCATAAAATCCATAACAACAACAACCAACATACCAAGTAAAATTAGTTCATCATTCCTACACAAAAACAGCCCCTACACGGCCTTAACACCAACATACATAATTCCATGAATTTCATCCATAACCACACATTACAACACGCTCAAACCATCCTCAATACATGTAAAAGAAGATTAAACCTTACCTTTAACACTTGACTTCTCAACTTGGCTAGAATTTGTGCCTTGAATTAATACTTATTCTTGCTACCTAAGATCAATCCCACATTATTATACACCTTCCAAAGGGTTGAAATACTTGAAGAAAATCAAATTTGATCAACATTTCTCAAGCATCAAGCTCGGCCAGCCATGGCCGAGAGCTTCTCTCTCCCTCTCTTAGTTTTCTTAGGTTTGTGAAGATGATGAAATGGTTTCCTTGTCATCAATTTACTATTTATATGACTCATACAAGGTGGACACATGTCCCACTCATGGATTGAGCCAATCAAATTTGGCCAAGCCATGGGTGGGGCCCACACGGCCACTTATGGCTTAATTAGAGAAATAATTAAACTTTAACCCCACTTAATAATCTAATCATGATTAATTAATCCCTAATCTTCCTTAA
The DNA here is from genome assembly GCF_029784015.1 of Lycium ferocissimum. Taxonomy (NCBI): domain Eukaryota; kingdom Viridiplantae; phylum Streptophyta; class Magnoliopsida; order Solanales; family Solanaceae; genus Lycium; species Lycium ferocissimum. Next base: position 55,146,694 of record NC_081347.1, read on the forward strand.
TATTTCCATACCAAGTAAAATTTATAAGCAACTTGTGCATTAAAACAAAATCGGAGGTTAAAAGTCTCTACCTCGTATCCCAAATTAGTCTTGTCCTTAACTTGTCGCGATTGACTTAAAATATCCCAATGTACAAAAATACGGGATATAACACCAAGCCACTTGAAGATCTTCTTCTTATGATGTCTTTTCTTATTCTTGACATTATGGATTTTTATTAGTCAAATTTCATTCCTTAGACATGTTTTAGATTAGAGTCTTGTACGATGACTTTCGGATTTTGGGGATTTTATAATAGTTAAAACTACCGCACTTATTTCAGTATTTTAAGGCATGACTTATTTGTTCATTTGATGTTTGAATGAGTAATAACTAATTAGCATGGTTAATATAAAATCAAATTTGAATGGATAGATATCTTATGTGTTGGTTCGCCGACTAGGATTTAGTTGGGTACCAGTCATGGCGGGTTGGGTCGTGACATAAAGGGGGTTCGACATGATAGAACGGTACCGATGGAGGTGGTTGTCTGAGTTATGGGTATTATAGAGTATTGAATCTTGTGGGAATCATTAGGCATGGGTTGGTAACGGTCGTACTTACAGGTTCACGTGATATCTCAAAGATATGGTACTAAAATTCATTCTCGATATAAGCTCGTTAATGTTAAAGAACTACTTTGTTTGTAAGTGAATGCAATGGTCTCATCGTTGTTCGGTAAATTTGACTGGGTGGTAGGCTTCTGAGGAGCTAGTAGTCAACTGAAAGAAATGACTTCAATAATGGGCGTATGCGATGAGTTAATGACTTGGAAAGTTACTGGTGGCTACACTTCTATTTGAGGAGAAGTATTGATATTGTTATAGCTCGTTCAGCTCAGAGAGATAATTGGTTCAATGGATCGAGTGGAATTGAGCGTTTGTTGGTAGATAGAGATAAAAGTGATTTGAAATGAAATACAGGAACTAAAGGATTATAATGAGACATCTTGCCATCGGGTTCAGGAGATTAAGGTTCGTAAGAATTGAAGTGAGGTAATATGGGTACTTGAGTTTGGACTGCGGGGACATTATATCATGATGTGCAGTAAGGGGTGTGATCGATAAGGTGGATTGGTGTCTTAAGGTTAGAGGTGTTCAAATTCGATAACTGAGGTAAGAGGTGATTCTTCGAGGACTAGTAATGCTAAGGATTTGAGTAAAAGATTAGTGAACACGGACTCTTGAAATGGTACATCGATGATGGGTTAACTGAGTTGAATTCAATATAACATTTCGAAAATTGAGTAAGGAAATTCGGGCAAGGACGCTTCAGTGAGCTATGTGAGGATATTAGTGAGACTGTTGTGTGATACGCTGGATTTAGAGAGTGTTCAATTTCGAGTTGTAAGCGTTAAGAAAACTCTAATGTGCGAGTGTGTGGTATGATCCTATCTCCGGATTGATTCGGCTAACACGAGAACTTATGAGTATACAATATTCGATTGAGTGTATTCAAGGAATGACTACAGTATTGATGATCGTGAATTGATTAGAAATTGGGAAATTGACAAGTCGAGAAAAGGTATAGTTGATTATTTGTCAATAATACAACGATACATCTTGGGGATTTCTTGGGTCAGTATGGATCGCGGTGTCATTTTCTTGCATATTCCAGTTGAGATGTGATAATTGCGTGAGCTTAAGGAAGGGAGTATAAAGATGGACTAAGTGAAATGAGGAAAATTCCGTAAGATTCACAATCGGCAGCTAGTAATAAGCATATTCAGTGAACCAACATGTTGAGATTTATAAGGAGTGGTGTGGTGGTACACCATTGGAAAAGTTCGTAACATCTACAGTGAATGAGTCAGTGTGCTTTAAGAGAAATGATTATAGAATACCTATTTCCGTGATGTTAGAGTATATTTTTGAGGCGGGACCCAACTTGTGGTGATATTTTATGTTACAACTAGTATTGACTGGACAAGTTTAGGTAAGCGCTTGTGGTTATTAAAGACTTTGGGGTGATTGTGTGAGATTTAGAGCGACAATGTAATACTGGATACTTTCAGAGAATTTATGAGTATATCGAGGTGATACTATGAGAGGTTCGACGGTTATATAATTACTATATGAGGCTTCAGGTTTCGCATCAAAAGGTTCGGGGTTGTATCGAAATTGCTTATCGAGTAAAGGTTGAGAAATATGAAGATTGAAATTGTAAGGTATCGCTCTTCGGTACTAAGTTGATGACTTGGATAGGACTCAACCTGTGGAGTCTAAAGTGATAGACAGGATTTGTTATGCGTGGTATGGCTGTGATTGGTTTCGAAAGTCGGAATCGGTTCTAATGACTATTGGTGATATTCTAGAGTTATGCATTTATTCAAGGTCAGCGTGGTTCGATTTAATCATAAGGGTCTATGATTACACCTCCAGGAAGATATCTAAGGAATCAAAGCGTTTCCGCTCAAATTTGGGGTATGACAGATTTACCGAGCTGTGTAAGGGTTTTCTAGTTGATTTGATGATACTTTCTGAGAACAGTTATTCAGAACAGAATAAGAGGATGCAATGAGCCTAGTACAGATTTGAGGAGGAACTGTTATGCGAAAGGTCTCTATAGTGATCAGTTGTTTTCTTGATGAGATATTTAGTAGTATGGTTCTTGTATTGTGATTGGAAGGTTCAAAAAGATTTTGAACTGGCCAAGTTGACTACCGGTGAGATAAGTTTTGATAGAATTGTGTAAAGATCGCAGATGAATCAAGGATTCCGAGAGTAAGTTATAAGTTCAGAATTTTGGTATGTATGTTCATATGTTTCTAAGAAATCACGGTGCGAGTAGCGGTTTTAGAAGATGTGGGAGAAGGAGTTAGCGGAATCAGAGTATTTTATCGGTTCAGAATGGGCTATGGTTTGTGACCAGGTTTCAGAGGATTGCATTGGTTTGGAAAATTATTTGTGGAGCCTATTAATCGCGTTCAGGATTGCGGTGTTATCCAATCAGAGAATTCGGGTAAAAGTAAATTGTTATTCGAGGATCAATTGTGAAGGAAATTTGAATGCGGAGATACGAGAAATGGAGCTTGAGCTAAGTTAGAGAGTTGTTACTGGTAGAGTTAACAATCAAGTTCTAATGTTACACTTGGCAAAGGTGTCTTGTGATTTGGGAAGGAGAGAAAGTGAGCCCGAGGTGTATTGGCCGTTGAGACTACCTGTTATTGGACCCTTGTTCTATGAGTTAGTTTTTCACCAGATCTGTCGAATGTTCATCCGGTTTTCCATGGTTCTGTGTTGGAGAAGTACCGTTCTGGTGGTTTCTGTATCATTCGTTGGGATTCAGTTTTGTTCGATGAGAATCTTTCTTGTAAGGAGAAGTCCGACATGCGTAGCCGATATCTTCAGTTATTGCCGATTTGAGCATTTTTCCATCCTCTCTTCCTTGTCGCTCGAGGACGAGCAATTGTTTAATTGGTATCTGATGTAACGACCCATCTGGTCATTATTGCATATCCGACCCTTTTGACCCTTTCCCGAGCTTGGTTAGCTCACTTTTGACCCGAGTAGACCGCTGACACGCTTTTCGAGATGTTTAGATTTGATTCAGGTGACTTTTTGTGAAATTTGGTGTCACGACCCTAATTACCAATCGTGCGGGCACCTACCTTATTATCACTAGTAGGCGAACCCTTACCCGTTAACCCATTAATCATCAGCCAATTTCAACTTCTTTAATCATTTAATAACAGTCAATAGATAAGTGAATGAATGAATAAATAAAACAATTCATAATTAATAGATAATATAAGTGCGGAAGTCTTAACTATTACACCCCCAAAATCGAATGTTATCGTACAAGGATTCTAACCAACGATGTCTAAAGAATGATGTATATCTCAACTATACTAACAAATAATGTTTGGAATAAAAATATACATCTGGAAAGAGAGATCTTCAGGTGGCATGGCATGGATAGAAGCTCGCCCTCGGATCTGATCAAGCAAACTAGCTTCAAGCTAGAGATGTAATCTGGATGGAATCTCTGGAACACAATCTGCACTCAAAGAGGGTGAAACAAGGTAGTATCAGTACAAACACTATGTAACGGTAAGAATCATAGGCCGACTAAGATTAGTTCACGCATATAAGTATAAAATCAACAAGATAAACAGATAGGCACGTAGTACTCAAATCCAAATCACAGAATGTCCCATAACAGAGTCACAACCTAAGATAAAGCTTCTAAACCACAAGTCTGTCTGGTCTCAATAATCTCACCTGATAATCATAAGCCCAAGTTCCTCCCTAGGTTGAGTCAATAATCAACAATTTAACTCAGTCAATGATCATATCAATACCACAACAGCCGTTTCAGCAAACAAATCAAAATCAGAACTAAACGAGCCATATAATAATTCAGAATAAATGTAATGATGTGCAATGCAAAATATGATGATGTGCAAAGTAATGTTATGCAATGCCTTGGCCAAATACACACTGTACACACACGCTACTAATGTCATAGCTCAATAGACATGACCTACAGGGGACCCATGGTGTCCACGTACCACTTGTTCTGGATTCACTCCTCGGATCCAAGCATAAACATCCGCTCCGGAACGAACCTCGGACGCGGGCCACATCAATGTATCCCTCATTTTCCCAACGAGCCTCGGACCACGAGTTATAATCTAGGTCACATATGTGCCTTTCCATATATTTGTATGTAATGGTATTTCCTGCCCTCTTATTATCCAGGCTCAAATCATCAAGTACCATGTATTAATAGTATCACAAGTTCAACAAGAAGATTATATTAACTTCTTCACTAATTTCACATCACAATGTATGTCTCAACGTATTCCAGTTCATTAGTATGTATGGACTATGAACAATTAGCAATATCAATGTCAAACATAAGGCATCATTCCACAAGTCTTTCATGAAGAGTTTCCGAACCATTTCCATCATGTATGAGTGTATGAATGCATAAATGAGTGTAAACATGGTAAATCAATGCAACCCAATAAAGCAACAGTGAAGGTACAAGTCACAAAGCCACAAGTCATATCAAGACTTAGATCAACTCAACCATGAAATGGGTCATATAAACCGTCTCACCTAACATAAGAGTCCATGTCCCTCTTCACCTCCACAAATAGCAATTACACCTCATAACTAACTCTTATATCACCAAGATGCTAAATTTTTCTATATATTATCGTCAACAGTAAATCATATATCAAGTGTTCATCTATGTACTATCATAAATATATACATCACAATTCAGGTCTAAACTCAGTATCCTTCCTTTCTCCGATGCTATGTGTCACAATAAGAGAGAATTGAGTACAACATAACAATTTAGGTAATAAGTCTAATCACTAACAGTGCAATGTGCCACCATCAACAACAATCAACTTAATATAAATCCATCTCGAATCGCCACTGTATGAATACAACTACACCTCATATTTCAGTACATAAAGTAATGGCGACGACACTACAAAATCGAAAGTCATACCAACCTAGCTAATATCCAACCAAAACACCATGTTGGAAGACCTAATCATGCTCTCTCCCATCAATTCTACACAATAAATACATTTCACTAATCAAAGTCTAACTAAAGTAAGCCATAGCCTACCTCGAATGCATAACAGGAGCCACGAACTACTCCACACGAGTCTTCTATTTTCGAAGCGCCTCATAACTGTCAAAGTCTAACAATATGATGCTGAGTAAGCAACAAACCATGTATTTAAACAAGAATAACAATTTGGGGAAGAAGAGTCACTTACTTCTACCCTTTTCAATGGATGAAACCATTCTTTAATGGTGAATTTATTATAACTTCTATCTCTACAATCATTAACCTTCAATTATGGTTTTCTAATCAATTTTACCCTTTCCAACAGATTTTAGAACAAAGCTTCTATTTTTTTTAGAATCCTAAGTCTCAACATGCAATTTCAACCATAAGAAATCAAATTCCTTTCCTAGAAAGTGATAACCTATACTCCGAGATGATTAATCAACAATAATATCAACAACCCACCAATTATTTAAGGGTTTACTAATTCTAGGGTTCTAGGATTTTCACCCACCATTGATGGACCTTAAAATATTCATGGAACTTGAAGAAGAAAGGAAAAGGAAAAAATAAAGGTGGGGACTTACTCTCCAAGATGCTTTCACCAAAGAATGGAATGAATTTTGCCTCTTTCTCTCTTGAAAACTGATTTTGGGGTCTTGGGAATAATGGTTAGGAGTTGAGGCATTAAAATAGGGCATTTTACTCCCCATTCAGCCACTGTAGCAGTCACCAGACCTCTGTAGCGGTACCGCTATAGCGGGCCTTTGGTCGCTGCCAGCGGCCAGCTGCAACAATCCGCACTAAAATGGGCATAACTCCCTCATACGGTGGCCAAACACGAAAATTCTTTCTCCTATAGCTTCATAATTTCAATACGGATCTAATGGTTCAAACCTCACCCAAAATAAAGGTTGAATGATCAATCTGGAGCCATTTCTATCCACAGACCTCTAGCGAAAACGTCGAATAGGAGCGTGACAAAACCCAAACTCATCTGAAACTCTGTGGAACCTCACCAAAAGGTGTGGACAAGTTACAAATCGTCATATTAACATGTTGGAACTTTCAAAACATCGACACAGGGTCATCCTAACTCGACGTTGACCATGGTCAACTCTAACTCGCTAACTTAACTAGCTTCTCCATCAATGACTCAATTTACACTCGAACCTTGCAGAAACCAACCCAATGACTTCATTAAGTCATAGATCATACTAAAGGGACTTAGGAAAGGATCAATAAGGTTAAATGGGTCAAGACACTATAACAACTAAATGAGTTGTTACATTAGATACCAATTTACCCATCGTTCGTCCTCGAACGAAGCAAGGGAGTACGAAGGTTGACGATAACCCAAGGACATGCCTTATAACCACACGGAAGCCTCCACGACACTAAGTGCGCCCTAACCACTATCCATTCATCTTATCAGTCAAAGCTTATTTCTAAGTTTAGCTCAAAGACCCAATTTCCATATTCCTGTACTCGAACCTACCACAGGAATTGCTACAACACATATGCATCATCTAATATATCGAAGTTGATCATACTAATCCCAATTTATACCTCTAATGATTACAACTTCTCTAGACCTTTATGATCACGAACGCAAACAACAAATCTTTCTTAGATCAGTAACTAAGATTTCATATCTCAACATACTTTGTTTAATACTACTATGTCAACCTTTTACCTATCAACCATTCAAGCCAAGTAACAGTCACCACAGACCTACCCGAACCTTTCTGTTTCTATCACTTACTTAATACTCTAAAAGGACCACGTGAAATACAACAGCCTTATCTATTCCACCAACACATTTACCCTATTTCCTCGAGACTAATTCATTAGGACACTCTTCATAGCATCTCATCCTATCGGAACTATTTAACATCCCTATATTTCTCACATTATGACAGATTTTCTATTTATCAAGAAGTCACAACAATATATCTCTTAGACCGATCTCAACTACCTCAATTTAATAATTATCCCTCAAATCTATCTCAACAAACCAGGACTCAGACACCTGCTTCACAAAGTTCATACTTAACACTTTTCCGACTTAGACACTAGTTTAACTAAGATCACTATTACTTAATACGATAGAACTTAACTCAGACATCTCTAAAAGAAGCCTTACCTTAGCAAAGATGTCGTACAACTCGGGAACACCAACTAACAAAGATATATTCAAGCTCAATTACCACATAGGTAATTACGAAAATATAGTACAATAAATAATATCATCTCTCACCAACCATAAGTAACACGATAACCACTAGAGTCTTCGTTTCTGTTATCCAACCAATGTCCCCTATAGCCTATGACATACTAGAACTTACCAAATCATACATAACCCTCGAGTCGACTTCACATTGTACAACCTCAACATAACTCGCAAATCATTTGCACTTGTTTCGAACGATCCCTTTTTTTATCCTTAATCAATCGTAGTTTAGATTAGAGATTCAAACTTATGAATTACTACTTTATGAAATCCCATCTTACTATAGGCAAGACTCAACAATTAAACTAATATTTAAAGCTTATTATTCAATCCTCAATGCTAAGGTAGAAACTCATCTTCTCCAACTAGTTCCCATGCATTTGCACCATTAATTCAAACCTAAGATGATAGATAATCATAATATAAGGCAACGGAACTCACCACCCCGAAGAAACAAATTCAAGTTAAAAACACGACTTTACTATTTTCCGTCGACCACTACAGCGGTCGTTACGCCGCTGCGGCGGTCTCACTATAGCGAGCAAGTGCCCGTTATAGTGGACCATAACAATCCGTCCCTCCGCTGTGGTAAGCCTGGAACCGATGCAGCTATTCCAGTACAGCGGTCCAGTGCCCGCCATAGCAGACACCCTAATTCCCGAATGACTGCGGTGGCGAGAGGCCCGCTGCTACAGCGGTACCGCCACAGCGGTACAACCCCCGCCACAGCGGTACTACTGAGGCAGTGAGTACGCAATTTTTTCTAGTTTTTCACTCTATCATCCAACATTTCATCCGAGGCCTCACAAACATAAACAAACATGCATATAGACATAAAAACACAATACCAACTCACCCGTGGCCTCGAAATTTCCAACGGAGAACTAATTTCCTACGCCGCCTCCCTCCTCCCAAATGTACTCCAAAAAACCAAACATCAATTCACAACTGGAAACTGAACTTGGATCATGCATCCGAATCAGGAAGACACATTTAGTACCCTACCAGGCCATGCCATAACACAAACCGCTAGCATAAGAGTTTAGGAAAGAGGTTCCCACTATTCGCGAAAGAATAAGACAAGGAAGTGTAGATACCAATTGGAATCGTCTAGATACCAATTTGAATGAAGTAGCATGAAAGTAGCGAAAATTTCCTAAATGTCTCATAGCCTCTCGCAGATAGGTACGGGGCTCTTCGTACCGATCCGCAAAACTCTACTAGACACATCCTTGTACAATGAGATTCACGAACCTTGGCTCTGATACCAACTGTCAAGACCCTAATTACTGATCGCGCGAGCACCTACCTTATTATCACTAGTAGGAGAACCCTTACCCGTTAACCCAGTAATCATCAGCCAATTTCAACTTCTTTAATCATTTAATAATAGTCAATAGATAAATGAATGAATGAATAAACAAAACAATTCATAATTAATAGATAATATAAGTGTGAAAATCTTAACTATTACACCCCTAAAATCTGAATGTCATCGTACATGGACTCTAACTAACGATGTCTAAAAAATGAACTATATCTCAACTATAATAACAAATAATGTCTGGAATAAAAATAGACATCTGGAAAGAGAGATCTTCAGGTGGCATGGCATGGATAAAAGATCACCCTCAGATCTGATCGAGCAAACTAGCTTCAAGCTGGAGATGTAATCTGGATGGAATCTCTGGAACATAATCTGCACTCAAAGAGGGTGCAGCAAGGTACTATCAGTACAAACACTATGTACCAGTAAGTATCATAAGCCAACTAAGATTAGTTCACACATATAAGTATAAAATCAAAAAGATAAACAGATAGGCACGTAGTACTCAAATCCAAGTCACAGGATGTCACATAACAGAGTCATAACAAAAGATGAAGCTTCTAAACCATAAGTCTGTCTGGTCTCAATAATCTCACCTGATAAGCATAAGCCCAAGTTCCTTCACTAGGTAGAGTCACTAATCCATAATTTAACTCAGTCAATGATCATATCAATACCACAAATTGCCGTTTCAGCAAACATACAAAAATTAGAACTAAATGAGCCATATAATAATGCAGAATAAATGTAATTATGTGCAATGCAAAATATAATGATGTGCAATGCAATGTAATGCAATGCCTTGGCCAAATACACACTGTACACACATGCTACTGATGTCATAGCTCAGTAGTCATGACCTGTAGGGGACCCATGGTGTCCATGTACCACTCGTTCCGGATTCACTCCTCGGACCCGAGCATAAACCTTCACTCCAGAACGAACCTCGAACGCGAGCCACATCAATATATCCCTGATTTTCGGAATGAACCTCGGACCACGAGCCATAATCTAGGTCACATATATGCCTTTCTATATATCTGTATGTAACGGAATTTCCTGCCCTCTTATTATCCAGGCTCAAATCATCAAGTATAATGTATCAATAGTATCACATGTTCAACAAGAAGATTACATTAACTTCTTCACTAATTTCACATCACAATGTATGTCTCAACGTATTCCAGTTCATTAGTATGTATTGACTATGAACAATTAGCAATATCAATGTCAAACATAAGGCATCATTCCACAAGTCTTTCATGAATCGTTTCTGAACCATTTCCGTCATGTATGAGTGTATGAATGCATAAATGAGTGCAAACATGGTAAATCAATGCAACCCAATAAAGCAACAGTGAAGGTACAAGTCACAAAGTCACAAGTCATATCAAGACTTAGATCAACTCGACCATGAAATGGGTCATATAAACCGTCTCACCCAACTTAGGAGTCTATGTCCCTATTTACCTCCACATATAGTAAGTACGCCTCATAAATAAGTCTTGTATCACCAAGATGCTAAATTTTTCTATATATTATCATCAACAGTAAATCATATATCAAGTTTTCATCAACGTAATATCATAAATATATACATCACAATTCAGGTCTAAATTCAGTATCCTTCCTTTCTCCGATGATATGTGTCACAATAAGAGAGAATTGAGTACAACACAACAATTTAGGTAATAAGTCTAATCACAATAACAGGGCAACGAGCCACCATAAAAAATAATCAACTTAATATAAATACATCCCGAATCGCCACAGTATGAATAAAACTACATCTCATATTTCAGTATATAAAGTAATGGCAACGAGCCTACAAAATCAGAAGTCATACCAACCTAGCTAACGTCCAACCAAGACACCATGTCCAAAGACCTAATCATGCTTTCTCCCGTCAATTCTACACAATACATACATTTCGCTAATCAAAGTCTAACTAAAGTAAGCCATAACCTACTTCGAATGCGTTAACAGGAGCCACGAACAACTCTACACGAGTCTTCTATTTCGCCTCATAACGATCAAAGTCTACCAATATAATTCTGAGTAAGAAACAAACCATATATCTAAACAATAACAACAATTCGGAAAAGAAGACCCACTTACTTCTACCCTTTTCAATGGATGAAACCATCCTTTAATGGTGAATTTATCATAACTTGTATCTCTACAATCATTAACCTTAAATTCATAGGTTTCTAATCAATTTTATCCTTTCCAACAGATTTTAGAACAAAGCTTCCATTTTTATTAGAACCCTAAGTCTCAACATGTAATTTCAACCATAAGAAATCAAATTCCTTTCCTATAAAGTGATAACCTATACTCCTAGATGATTAATCAACAATAAAATTAACAACCCACAAATTATTTAAGGGTTTACTAATTCTAGTGTTCTAGGATTTTCACCCACCATTAATGGACCTTAAATAATCATGGAACTTGAAGAAGAAAGGAAAAGGAACAAATAAAGATGGGGACTTACTCTCCAAGATGCTTTCACCAAAGAATGGAATGAATTTTGCCTCTTCTATCTTAAAAACTGACTTTGGGGTCTTAGGAATAATGGTTAGGAGTTGAGGGATTAAAATAGGGCATTTTCCCCCCCGTCAGCCACTGTAGTGATCACCAGACCGCTGCAGTGGTATCACTACTGCAGCCCTTTGGTCACTGCCAGCGGCCAGCTGGAACAGTCCGCACTAAAACGAGCATAACTCCCTCATACGGTGGCCAAACGTGACGATTCTTTTTCCTATAGCTTCGTAATTTTGATACGGATCTACTGGTTCAAACCTCACCCAAAACAGAGGTCTAATGATCAAGCTGAATCCATTTCTATCCACATACCTCCAGCAAAAACATCGAATGAGCGCGACAAAATCCAAACTTATCTGAAACTCTTTAGAACCTCATCAAAAGTTGTGGAAGATTTAAAAATTATCATATTAACATGTTGAAACTTTTAAAACATCGACACAGGGTCATCCTAACCCGACATTGACCATGGTCAACTCTAACTCACTAACTTAACTAGCTTCTCCATCAACAACTCAATTTACACTCGAACCTTGCAGAAACCAATCCAATGACTTCATTAAGTCATAGATCATAATAACGGGACTTAGGGAAGGGTCAACAAGGTTAAAGGGGTCCAGACACTATAATGACTAAATGGGTCGTTACATTTGGGCTTAAAGCGAAAAATATTTGACTCAAAATTGACTTTTGGGTAAACGGACCTTTTTTAGAAATTCATTGATTCCAAAAGGTCCAAATGGTCATTTAGAACTTATTTTCATATTTGGTTCAGTTCCCAATGCACTAGGGTGCATTTTGGGACTTGGGTTGGAAAGTTAGTTTTGAGGTATTGGGGGTTGACTAACGAGACATTCAATGGGAATTTTGAGGCCACGAGCTCATTCGTAGCATGTTTTTATGTATATCTGCATATTTGGTTTGTGTTGGAGAGGTTCTGGAATAGTTCTGAGGGTAGATTTCTAGTTAGGAAGACACCAGATTTTTTGGTGTCTGATGACTGCTTTGGCACCAAAGTGATTGAGTGAAAGTGTGCACGAAAGCACGGCTGAACCATTGAAGCGGCTGATGGACGCATTTCTTTTTAAAAGGGCCTAAGCCTTTCATTCATTACCCACTCCGAATATAGAGCTTTTGGGAGCATTTCAAGACATTTCTTATCATTGTGGTATGTTCTTCCATCTTCATTACCATTCCTTATTCCATTAATCATCATAGGAAAATCTATAAAATGTGCTAGTTTTTTAAGAACTTGTGGATTAAAAGAGAGTTTTTATGAGTTCTTCTTTTCTAGGCTTTTTAATGATGAAATTGATTGGGTTTATGCTAGATTATGATGCGTCTAAGGTTGTTAATCATATATATTCCATTATTAGTGTTGGATTCTTGAATTTAAGAGTTAGGGCTTATACCCAAAATTAGGGCTTTTGCTTGGATTTCAAAATTGGATAAATCCTTGAGTTAATTTAGCAATTAGTTGATAGGTTTTGATCACCTAGTGCTTAATTGGATAATTTACCCCTGAATTTTCCGCTTTGCCCTTGTGCGCCCCGTTTTCCCAAATTCTAGGGTTAAATATGACCCAATTTGAATGATGGTAATATAGGTATCGATCTTCATGATTTCTAATCTAGATTTCAAATATGACTAGACTTTCTTGATCTCGAGGCTCAAAGAAAAGGAAAAGCTAAGGTGTGATTGTTGGTGATATTGTTGTTCGGCCTTTCAGGTAGGTTATGGCTGACCCTTGGTGAGACTTTGTGCAGCGATGCATATATTTAGATTTTGTTGTCGAAGGAAGCATGTAAACCTTCGGGGTATGAAGTTGGGTTGGATGTTGTATTAGGTTGGGCCCTGTTGTGTGATTGAGGCTAGCCACCCCGTTGTGTTATGATTGAGTTATCCTATTGTTGTGGGCTTGATGCCACATAGTGATTGTGCATATTGGCGACTATTGAGATATTTTGTTCATGATATTGTGGTGCCCCACTTGCTGGCATTTGATTTCGGGGATAGTGTCTTTATATGACTTGTGTAGTCTTTCATGATGTTGTTGGTGTACCAATGTTTGGTACTTGTGATATTGATCAAATTATTCATGTTGACTCATACATCGCACGCATTCACATCTCTCATGATATATTGTTGATACTTGATGAAATACTGTGATGAGCTGAGCTCAGTTTGTAGGAGAGTGATGTGAGTAGTCCGATATCTGATGGTTGTCGCAGAATCGTGCATTATGTGCGAGTGATGTGAGTAGTCCGATGTCTGATGGTTGTCCCAGAATCGTAGAGTGGGTAATGTGATAGTTCTATGTCCGATGATTGTCCCGGAATCATGGATGAGTGAGTATATGGACTTCGCGGGTCCTCCGTGGGTTGTGCTAACGGGATGTCAATACTTCTGTCTGGATTATATGTGTACACTGCATTGCATTGGATTGGCATTCTTACATTATTGCATTGCATTGCATCTTGGCTTATATTGTGATGATCCGGTGTTTTACTTACGCTGTTGATTTCAGATTGGATATATATTGAGACTTGGCATACTTGGGTTTAGATGCTTCAACCTAGGCGATGACGGATACTTGTTTCTGATTGTGTTTGACTTATACTTGTTGATTTATCTTCCTATCCTACTTTATTGTCTGAATTATGTTAGATATACTTGGTCGGCCGATGATACCTACTAGTACTATGGTTTTGTACTGACCTGCACTTGCTGCAATCTTTTATGAATGCTGAGTTCCAAGTTGGATCTTCTTCTGTCTCCCATGGCTGATAGTTGCTATCAGGATTACTTTGAGTATACAGGTGAGCACGAGATGTCCGCTGCCTTGAAGACTCTTCTCATTTATGTCTTACTTTCCCATTCTGAGACATATGAAGATTTTATGTACTATTATAATTCCAGACTTGTATATTTTGGATCTAGATGCTGTTGTATGAATTAGACAGACCCCAGGTGTATTTCTTATTTCCGCACTTTCTTCTATATTATTATCGTAAGACTTATGTGAATCATTCTCTTCCGCTTGATTGATTTATTTATTTATGCCTTTATTATCGTTGGGTTGATGGTTTGCTTATCGAGATGGGAAAGGTAAGTGTCCGCACAACTTAGCCAAAATGGATCGTGACATTTTTCAAAACTTACCCGAGATATGCATGTGCAAAGAACGTGTCCAGAAATAAAAAAGACAATATGCATATATAGTTACAATCAATAGTATTGGAAAATAATACTATCGATTTAAAATTTGAGATTGAATTTGAATTTGAAAACTGATATTTAAATTTTTATTTTTTTGACTTCTGGGTTGTGTTTTTTGTAACAAAAACAAACAAAATGCAGTTGTTGGGCATTCAGGGAATGGAAAAACTCATGTTTTGAAGAACCCTGGTTCCCAAAACAAAACTTTGGTACACCAATTAGCCCTTTTCAAAATCGTTCTTTTCGAATTTGTTTACATATTCTTTCGGCAATTCATGCTGGCAAAGAAGATAAGTATAACTCCGATTAAGTGAAGGGGCAATGTAGTGATTATGAACGTAATTCTTACAACGCAATTGATTCGGTTCCTTATTAATCTCAACTTCCTCCATACAAATCAAACAACATTTCGATGATTCATGTATTTTCACACTCAGTAGTAAATAGACAAACAATTTAAGAGTCCGATATGGGAATAAAGTTGAGTTAAAATCAAAGGCATGGTTATTGGAGTGAGCCCAATCGATATCGAAATTGGATGCATAAAGAATAACAAAATTAGTGGTGGGAGCACAAGGATAGGTAAAATTGGAATTCTTAGAAGGTTGAGGAGGAAGGGTAATAATGGGAGTGGCAATGCAGCAACTAGGATGGAGATGGCGATGAAACCAACGAGGGCAACAGAAGGAGGAGGAGCTTATGGTGGTGTTTTTGTTGGTGATGTGGAAGGAATCGACAGTTGGTGGCAGTGGCTTACATCGACATGACGGTATGTTTGATACTTCTGCGCTCAGCTTTCTCTAGGGACTATTAGTCAACTTTTGAATTTTCATTTTCATTTTGAATTTAACTTATATACATCGACCATCATTACAAAGGTTATTTATGACATATTCATTTTAGGTGTATTATATATCACTTATTTCATAACTTACACGAGATATGCACTCGTTCAAAGAATGTGTCAAGAAATTAAAAATACAATATGCATAAATAGTTAAAATCGATAGTATTTGAAAATAATACTATCGGTTTAAAAAATGAGATTTGAATTTGAATATATAAACTGAGATTTAAAAAGTTGATTTTTGACTTCTGGGTTGTGTTTTGTGCAACAAAAACTGACAAAATGCAGTTGTTGGACATTCAAGGAATGGAAAAGCTCATGTTTTCAAGAAGCCTAGTTCCCAAAACAAAACTTTGGCAGCCCAATTTGCCCTTTTCGAATTCATCGACGTCTTCTTTCGGCAATTCAAGCCAGCAATGAGGATTAGTCTAACTCCGATTAAGTGAAGGGACAATGTAGTGATTAGGAAAGTAATGCTTACAAGGAAATTTACTCGGCTCCTTATTAATCTCAAATTTCTCCATACAAATCGAACAACTTTTCATTGATTCATGTATTTTCACATTTGGTAGTAAATCGACAAACGATTTAAGAGCCGGAGAAGGGAATTAAGTTGAGTTAAACTGTAAGGCAAGATCATCGGAGTCGGTCCAACCGGTATCAAAATTGGATTCATAAAAAATGACAGAATTAGTAGTGGGAGCACTGGGATGGGTAATATTTAGATTCTTAGAAGGTTGAGAAGGAGGGGTAATAATGGGAGTGGCAATGGTGTAACTAGGGAGGAGGTGGAGATGAAAGCCACGAGGGAAACGGAAGAAGAAAGAGCTTATGGTGGTGTTACTGCTGGTGGTGGTGGTGGTGATGTGGAAGGCATCGTTGCAGTTGTAGCAATGGTAAGAACAGCAGTTGGTGGTGGTGCCCTCCATCGACATAATGGTAGGTTTGGTATTTTGGTCTCAATTTTCTCTACGCACTACTAGTAACCTATTGAATTTTCATTTTCTTTTTTAACTTAACATATGTACGCCGACCACCATTGCGAAGGTTATTTATGACATTTTAATTTTTGGTGTATTATAAATCACTTTTTTCATAACTTACCCGAGATATGCATGTGCAAAGAACGTGTCCAGAAATAAAAAAGACAATATGCATATATAGTTAGAATCGATAGTATTTGAAAATAATACTATCGGTTTAAAAATTGAGATTTGAATTTGAATTTGAAAACTGAGATTTAAATTTTTATTTTTTTGACTTTTGGGGTTGTGTTTTTTGCAACAAAAACAAACAAAACGCAGTTGTTGAGCATTCAACGAATGGAAAAACTCATGTTTTCAAGAACCCTGGTTCCCAAAAAAAAATTCCGGCCCCCAATTAACCCTTTTCAAAATTGTTGTTTTCGAATTCATTTACGTCTTCTTTCGGCAATTCATGACGGCAAAGAGGATAAGTATAACTCCGATTAAGCAAAGGGATATAACTTCGATTTAGCGAAGGGACAATGTAGTGATTATGAAAGTAATGCTTACAAGACAATTGATTGGGTTCCTTATTAATCTCAACGTCCTCCATACAAATCGATCAACATTTCGATGATTCATGTTTTTTCACACTCGATAGTAAATAGACAAACGATTTAAGAGTCGAATATAGGAATTTAGGAGTAAAATCAAAGGCAAGGTCATTGGAGTCAGCCCAATCGGTATCAAAATTGGATGAATAAAGAATAACAAAGTTAGTGGTGGGAGCACAGGGATAGGTAAAATTGGGATTCTTAGCAGGTTGAGGAGGAGGGATAATAATGGGAGTGGCAATGGTCTAAATAAGGAGGAGATGGCGATGAAAGCCACAAGGGAAACGGAAGGAGGAGGAGGAGTTTATGGTCGTGTTATTGCTGATGGTGGTAGTGGTGATGTGGAAGACATTGTTGCAGTTGTAGCAATGGTAGGAATAGCAGTTGGTGGCAGTGGCCTCCGTCGACATGACAGCATGTTTGGTATTTCTGGTCTCGGTTTTCTCTAGGCACTACTAGTCAAAATTTGAAATTTCATTTTCATTTTGAATTTTAACTTATATACACTGACCATCACTGCGAAGGTTATTTACAACATGAAATTTTTGGTATATTATATATCACATTTTTCGTAACTTACACGAGATATGCACTTTCGAAGAACGTGTCCAGAAATTAAAAAAAAATACAATATGCATAAATATTTAAAATCGGTAGTATTTGAAAATAATACTATCAATTTAAAAACAGAGATTTGAGTTTGAAAACTGAGATTTAAAACTTGATTTAAAAACTGATAAAATGCAGTTGTTGGGCATTCAAGGAATGGAAAAGCTCATGTTTTCAAGAACCCTGGTTCCCAAAATAAAACTTTGGCACCCCAATTTGCCCTTTTTGAATTCGTCGATGTCTTCTTTTAGCAATTCAAGCCTGCAAAGAGGGTAAGTATAACTCTGATTAAGTGAAGGGACAATGCAGTGATTATGAAAGTAATGCTTACAAGGAATTGACTTGGTTCCTTATTAATCTCAAATTCCTCCATACAAATCGAACAACTTTTCATTGATTCATGCATTTTCACACTCGGTAGTAAATTGACAAACGACTTAAGAGCCGGAGAAGGGAATTGAGTTGAGTTAAACTGAAAGGCAACATCATCGGAGTCGGTCCAATTGGTATCACAATTGGATTCATAAAAAATGACAGAATTAGCAGTGGGAGCACTAGGATGGGTAAAACTTGGATTCTTAAAAGGTCGAGGAGGAGGGGTAATAATGGGAGTGGCAATGGTGTAAATATGGAGGAGATGGCGATGAAGGCCACGAGGGAAACGGAAGGGGGAAGAGGAGCTTATGGTGGTGTTACTGTTGGTGGTGATGGTGGTGATGTAGAAGGCATCATTGCAGTTGTAGCAACAGTAAGAATAGCAGTTGGTGGCAGTGTCCTCCGTCGACATGATAGTATGTTTGGTATTTCTGCTCTCGGTTTTCTCTAAGCACTACTAGTCAACATTTTCATTTTCATTTTCATTTTCATTTTGAATTTAACATATATACACTGACCATCATTGCCAAGGTTATTTACGACATTTAATTTTTGGTATATTATATATCACTTTTTTCCTAACTTACACAAGAAATGCACATGCAAAGAACGTGTACAGAAATAAAAAAGACAATATGCATATATAGTTAGAATAAATAGTATTTCAAAATAATACTATCGATAAAAATTGTGATTTGAATTTGAATTGGAAAACTGAGATTTATATATATATGTATGTATATATATGTATGTATATATATATATATATATATGTATGTGTATATATATGTAGATATATATGTATATATATGTAGATATATACATATATACATATATGTATATATGTAGATATATACCTATATACATATATGTATATATATATATACATATATGTATATATATTTCTCCATTTTGGGAGAAATCACTGCCAAACATCATCCTAAGCTGAGGAAGGAGTATGCGGCCGCATACTGAGTATGCTGGGCCGCATACTCAACGCAAAATGGAGCGAGGAGGATGATTGGCCACCTTTTTAAATCCCCAAGGACCTCATTTTCATTCCAACCTTCCACACTTATTTCCCAACATCTCTAGAGGCTTCTTGGGAGTTATTGAAAGTTCCCTATCACTCCACACCTTCCCATATCATCTAAAGAGAGAATCCACATCAAAACTCAAAGGTAATCCATGGAAGGTGATAGTTTTTACTTCCTTTCAAAGTTGTGATAAACTTGGTCTTGAAAGGAGTTGGGGAAGGTGAAGTTCATCTATAATAAGGTATGATCTTCTTATTAGTTACATGATTGAGTTGATATAAGGGTTTAGTGACCCTTGGGAAGGAAAAGAATTAAAGTGGAGAAATCATAAATGTTGAAGTGAAGAAGATGACCATGACATGAACTTAAAAAGGGGATTTTGGATAAATTTGAGATTGTATTGAATGTAACTTCTTGAATATGATATTGTGGATGTTGTTGTTGTTGTTTAGGAGTTGATTTGTAATTCAGTGGAAGTTGATAAAATAGGAGAAATGCTGCCCAAATCTCCTTAGTTCGTTAATAGCACTAGTTTGAACTTAGAAGTGTTTTCAAGACTTAACCTTAGTATGAATTCTCTTGAATGTAGAGTTTGCGAGCTTTGGGGGAAGTACGTTAAGTAATTAAGAAGACGTAAAGGTATGTAAGGCTAACCCTTCTTTCTAAAGGCATGTTTTCCTCATTTTGAATTTCCTCGTTTTGAATCTATATGTGATGTCCATGATACTCCTATTCCTATGAATACTATAGGCTCAAAATCCTCAGGATTCTCTTAATATTGTTAACAATGTTCTTTGAGATGATAATGATAACCATTATGATGGTGAGTTCAATTCTAGAGATACCATCTAAGATATTCACAATGTCTTAATCCTAGAGATACTAGAAGTTCATAGCTTACAATATTCTTGAAATACTTTGGCAAAAGCTCCTCATAATGATCATGATGATAATAGTGATGATGATAATGATGATGATGATAATAGTGATGATGATAATGCTGATGGTGATAATAGTGATGATGATATTAGTGATGATGATAATGATGACGATGATTCAATAATGGAAATCGGGGGTTTACCGGCTTTATGTCACCCCGATAGTCTTGTAATGTTTCTCTTGGATACTTATGTATGTCATAAATATATGAAGCTATCTTATGACACCGAGCCTATATGGTCGGGTATGATATCTATTGCGCGCAGACCACTGCAACTGGGTACGGATAACACCGAGCCTCGATATGGCTGGGTGTGGATGACAGCTAACCTATATGGTCAGGTCAGGTATGGATGACACCGAACCTATATGGTCGGGTGTATCATTATAAGAATATGTATGAAATGTTTTCTTTGGAGTAAGTTTAAGTAAGCATAACGAACGTCTTAAGAGGTATTAACGATCCTTTTATCTTATGTTATTCTTCATACTTGTATCATGTTATTATTCATGCCTTACATACTCAGTACATTGTTCGTACTAACGTCTTTTTATTTGTGGATGCTGCGTTCATGCCCGCAGGTAGACAGAGAGACAGGCCAGACCAGTAGGCTGCTTCTTCAATGATTGCATAGAGCTGCTCCATTCGATCCGGATCCAAGATAGTTGGTATTAGTCTTTTGGTGTATATATATGGGCATGGCGGGGTCCTGTCCCGTCTTTATGATTTTATGTACTCTTCTTAGAGGCTCATAGACAGTTGTGTATAGTTAGGTATTTCTAAGCATTATCAGCTCATAGTGTGTATATCATTTTGATAGCCTTGCCGGCTTTTGTGTGTGTGTGTGTGTATATATATATATATATACACACACACACACACACACATAGTTGATGATATTTGTATAAAATGGTGCCTTATCCCGATGGAAATTGTGATATTGATGCATGGTAATTATGAGATAGCCATGTGGCTTACCTAGACATGATTATGAAAGTATGATGATAGGTGCTCGGCAGATTACCTCTAGGTGCCCGTCATGGCCCTCCGGTTGGGGTGTGACATGAACTAACCATTCTACCAAGTTATAATCGATATTCCAAACCCAATGGAATAGATGAAAAACTCAAAAAGACCCATGTACCCCCAATGTTGACTTTGGCCAACCCAACACTTAAGGAATCCTAAACTCAAATCATACCGGGTTGCCTCGAGAATCATGCCGACCCTCACCATAAGTCAAATATACTCTAGTGACCTAGGAAGAGGGTCAATAGGGTTAAAAATGTCAAAATAGCTAAAACGACCTAACGTGTCGTTACAAAGGCCAAGGGAAGTTCCCTTGACTTTGTTTAGAAGATCTGTTGGTGCTCGATTGGTGGTTGACACACAAAATCAGTCTCATACAGCTATGAAAGTTACTCAATTCAGACTGAAGATCCAAGTGTGAAGGATGTTAGTCCATCTGAGAGAAGACCTGTAGTTGAATATGAGCTTGATTCCTTTCTCGGATAAGGTTGCAGATCATGTTACTATGCAAACCAATGGAACAATAGCAACCTCTGTAGCTAAAGCTACTATTGCTGACAAGTCCAATGGAACAGTGAACCCATCTATGAAGGGTAAACGAAGCTCAAGATGTAGACCCATCTGAGGAATCATAAGTTAATATATTCAAGAAGAATCGTGTAGCTACAAATGGTATGAATCTCTAATATCCCCCCACCCCCACAACCCGATTGTGAATGGAAAAATGGTTGTTCAGTTAGATAATGATAGTATGAAAGCAGAGGAGGAGGAGTAAAGATGTGTCCTTATTGTCTATATCATTAGAGAGTGTCCTGGTTATAACAGTATGTATAGATATATCTCAAAAAATTGGTCAAACATAGAAGATCCATATTTGTACTTACATGAGGATGGATATTATGTGATTAAGTTCCAATCTCTTAGTGATATGCTTGAATTTTCTATGTAGGGCCCTTCACTATCAGTCACAAACCTAGTGTATTGAAACATAGTTCTGCTGATTTTGATTTGAGCAAGGAATTCTTAGTTGACAACCCTCTTTAGGTCATCTTTACCAAATTGTCTTTGAATTGTGGGGGGCGTGGTTCACTAAGCAGAATTGGTAGTGCTATTGGTACCCCACCCCCTCCCTTTTTTTGCAGATGATACTACCAAATAATCTAGAATTTCCAATGCTAAAATTCTTATAGAAGTTAATGTCACCAAGCCCATTCCAAGTGAAATAACTGTTATGAACCTTAGTGGTAAACCATTTCTTCAACAAGGGATTTTTTGGTGGAAACTTGAGTTTTGTGAAGTCTACTCTACCAATTGATTGAGGTGGAGCCCTACAAACTTGTGGATGAAATGGATTTATTGGAACCTCAGGGGAGTGAATAAGAGGTACAAACAAAAGGAGTTGAAATAATATATGAAGAGTAGGAAAATAAAAATTGTAGGCCTTATTGAAACAAGGGTTAAGGAGCACAATGTCAAAAAGAGAATCAAACATATTATTCCTGGGCAAGGGGTACTTACAAACTATCAAGAAGCAATGCATGGTAGGATATGGATAGTTTGGGATACTGAGTGGTATGGCATATCTATGATAAGGCAAACCAACCTTATATTTACTTCCTTGCCCAAACAGGAGTATGACAAAGAGCTACCAAGTTCTAGTTACAGTTGTCTATGGCTTCAACACTGTTGAACAAAGAAAGAACATATTGTCACGACCCGACTTGAGGGCCGCGACGGGCACCCGGTGCTATCCCACGCGGGCACCCTTGACATGCTTATACATCACATACTAGGTGAGCCACATAATCATATCATACTTTTCATTCATCATCATTCTAATCACATCGGGCAATAACATATCCATATCATCAATAATAACATCTATACCCATATAATTGTACATGCGCCGACAAGGCGATCTAAACAACATCCCAAAATATAGGCCGACAAGGCCGAACATGTCCAACCATATACACAATGTCTACGAGCCTCTAAGAAGGATACATCATATCATGTCATATGGGCGGGACAGGACCCCGCCGTGCCCATGAATATATACACAAAAGAATATATATACCAAAAGCAGAAAGCTCCGAATGAAATGGAGCTCGCTATGTAGTCCCCGAGATAGTACAACATGGATCAAATCGTCTCCCCGGCCACCTCGCGGGGCATGACGCAGCGTCCACAAACAAAAGGACGTCAGCACAAAGAATGTACTGAGTATGTAAAGCATGATCAATATCAATGTGGAAGCATAAAGGATAACATTCGAAGTAATATAGCTGGGAGATAATAGCATCATCATCATGGCACTTACTTGCTTTCCATAGGGACGTTCCATTTCTATTTCACACTCGTGTGCATACATTTGTATTCTTGCTCATTTACCTTTCTGTATCTACTTTCATGTTCGTATTCATTTCTCCTTTCAGATTCATGCTCATATCATATACATTGTGTATTTATAGCCCTTACTTGGCACTTACATAATCTTAGCATAGTCGTACTCATAAAGATGTAATATACATAGCATAATCGTACTCATATAGATGTCATACATATAGTATATATATATAGCCTACCCGACCACGAAGGTTCGAGGTTTTACGTACCCGGCCCTACCAAGGCTCGGTGCCGGCCCTACCAAGGCTCGGGGTTATTATTGTTATTCGTACCCAAGCGGCAGGTGGCGCGCGCGCGTCGTTATATAATGATATACATGTTTACTATATTCTACCCGGCCATATAAGCTCGGGGGTTCACAACCCCCTCTGCGGGCATACATACATATACATATACATACTTATCATATTCTACCCGGCCATGTAAGCTCGGGGTTCACAATAGCCTCTCATAGGCACACATACATACTAGTTCATATCTATCTCTTACCCTCTTTACTATCGTCATTTATACATTCTATCCTTAGAGCATTACTCATCGTATAAGAAACTTAGTGTCACACCCCGACTTAACTAGGGTGTGATGGGCACCCGACCCCGTGTACGGAGCCGAGCGAACCCGCTAACTCTTATTACACATATGCACTCTTTGGATTCTTAAGACAAAATGAAGTAAAATACCTAGTAGTTTTTTTTTTTTTTTTCTGAAAATCCTTTCGTCATTTCTCAAAGTAAATATAGTTTGAAAACATGAGGGCTCCAGATAATAAAACACGTCAATCGGTGAGACTCTTTTTAAAGCCGACACCTTAGACCCACGACTCGTCCGCAAAGTCTCTAATCGTAATCATGGACCATAGCACGTGCGCGCGACTCGGCGACACACTCCGGTAGCAAGCGCGAGTTCGCCAACTTCGCCGAAACATCTTCTATGCTAATTTTGCGTCGTCCGAGTGTACCGCGCGGCATGAAACGCGGCCCCCGAAGAGGGGTCGGTACGAACAATGTGCGAGTATGTAAGGCATGAATAGTAACATAGAAAGAGATGTGATCATGTACAACAACAAGATAGAGATGTAAAAGCATATCAGAGAGAGAGAGAGTATCCTGTACATAGGGAATATATCATGTAAAGTCATATCCGGTATATCAGGATCATATAATGTAAAGCTGTAACCCGAGCATATGAGTAATAGCTGCAGGGAACATAGAACATATTATAGGATAGCAGAGTAACCTGTGCATATGAGTGCCCCTGGGGGCGGATGCCATGCATGCTTACTTGGTCATATCAGGTCATAGTACCGCACGAGGCGGCTCGCCCACATAGCGCCGGAATACTCCCCTCGCCATGAATCCCGCGTCCGGCATCCGCGTCCGGGATGATAAGCCACCGACCCGGTGGCAATGATACATAGTTCCTTCCCATTCCCAAATATACATAGTTCCCATCCCCCAACCCTTGTTCACATTTAGCATGCGGGGGAGAACCCAAAGAAATCATGTACTTATCGGAGTGACGTAAGGTCGGAAACCTCCGATCGCATTATGGAATAATCATGGTCGCTTTGTCTCGCCTTGAAGGAACGATAATCATAAGGCGAGATTATCAACATAGAACATGTCATAGCATATCGGGTCATAGACATAGCATATCTGACATCATAGAATCATAGTCGTCATAGAATCGTAGTCATCATAGAATTATGGCTATCATAGGATCATAGTCATCATAGAATCATAGTCCCCATAGAATCATAGTACCCATAGAATCATAGACATCATAGGATCATAGACATCATAGAATCATAGCCAATCATAGTCATCATAGGAACATAGTCGTCGTAGGATCTTAGACATTATAGATTCATGGTCGTCATAGGATCATAGTCGTGGTTTAGGTCATAAAGCGGCAATATTGTAAAACTTAGTTTTTAAAGAAAATGTATATTTTGGAAAAACATTTGTAAACTTTTAGTAAAGAAAGAAAAAATATTGTAAAGCTTAGTTTTTAAAGAAGAATGTATGTTTTGGAAAACACTTGTAATCTTTTAGTAAAGAAAGTCACACCTTGGGTCGAGGGTTTAGTTAAAACAAATTCTTAATTAGTAGTCGGAATAATATCCAAAAGTTTCCTTTAAGCGTAGTATTGAAATAAACCAAAGGGAGCCATAGGAGGAAATTAGGGAATAGTGGGCCCACCTCGAGTCAAATGAGGCGGCATACACAATTTACGTATAATATATTTCATAATGTTACTTATGGAAGTCTTAGGGTGATCGGGTCGTATTCTTGCAAGTCCTAGGGTGTTTCGACCTTTCTTTCACGATTTAAGCACTTTTGGTTCAATGCCCTTTGAATGAATAGTAACCGTTTTTCAATCTCGGATTTCTAGAGTTAGGAAATCCACGAGACACGTTTTCAAGCCTAGTATATCTAAGACATGCCAAAGAAAGGAAGTGAAGCCTTACATACCTCTTTCCGCTCCATCCGCTACTCCAAATCCGCGTTGCAAATCCGCCAAAATTTTCAATTTGGTCAAGTTTACCAAATCTTGGTTAGTGCATTTTGGAGTTGGATTCTTAAACGACATTTGGCTACCGAAATTTTGGCAGCACTTCCCCTGCACATACACCATGCCACCAAGTTAAACTTGGCCGATTTCAATCAAACAACACCCCGGGAATGCAACCCGGCCAAACTAACAACATACCAACAATCATACTAACGACACTTCAATATCCAATTCAATTCTCATAATATTTCAACAACTTAATCAACATGCTACTTCATCCGAAACCTTCCAATTCAACAACAATCATACATTTCATCATCATTCATGTATGCTAACTACAACACAACTTTCATTCTTCATAACGACGACAACTAGAATGTCAAATAACATCAATTTTCATTAACCTACCAAAACACCTATAATTCGACCATGACCATTTCTTACATATTTTCATACATTTCCGTCCATTTCTATACATAACATCAACAACAAACACATCCTACATAGAATCCATTCTTTCCATGCAACACAACACAACACGCACATGACACAACACACGGCTAAGCCTCCAACATTTACAACTTCGATTAAAATCGTCACACTTTCATTGTTAACTTAGAATTCATAACAACAACAACCAAAATATGCATAACCTTAATTTATCATCCCCATACAATACCACCCACACACACGGCCAAGTAGGCCATATACACGGCCAACACCAACACTCTAACTTCATGGTTTTCCATGCATTTCTCATTATGGAATTCACAACACAACAACAATCAAGCTACTACATGAATTCAATCCAATCTTCTTCTTCTTCTTCTTTTTTTTTTTTTTCCACATACCCATTCGGCCATCACCTCAACCTCAATATTTTTCATGAATTTCATTCATCTTTATACACTACAACATACTTAGGCATCCATAATATATAAAAAGAGGATGAAAACTCACCTTTCTCACTTAGTTCTTCAACATGACTTAGGTGAGGAATTGCATGAACAAAGGCTTGGTTTGCCCCAACAATTGTTCCATGATGTTTAGCATCTTCCATAGAGTGGAAAACATCGAAGAAAATAATTTTTCTTGATCAACTTCCCATGGCTCAACTTGGAGAGCCATGGCCGAACCTCTTCATTTCTCCACCCTCTTCATTCTTTTTTTTTCTTTTGTTCTTGCCTTAGAGTGGAAGATGAATACATATATATATATATATGAGTCCTTATATGTGAGGGGCACATGCCCCTCTCTAGACTTTTCTTGATTTTTCCTTCTTTTCCTTAATTTTTTTCTAGAGTTTTCTTTTCTTTTTCCTTTGAATTTCCTAAAAGATGACTTATTTAATCATCCTTTTTCCTCACATGGCCAATATGGCAAATGACCATTTTGCCCCTCAACTTTTTCAATATTACCATTTTGCCCCTAGTCTTCCGCATTATTTCACGGCCCATTTTGCGAATTTCTCTTCTTGCCCTTAGCCTTTCTCAATATTTTCCATGCTGCCATTGCCCGCAATTAATATTCCTAACAACTCGCACATTAGCTCGAAATATTCAAATGTACAAAAATACGAGGCGTAACATCCTTCCCCCCTTTAGAACATTCGTCCCCGAATGTTCAACTAGTCTTACAGGGTCGCATAAGCACCTCGGGGGAGCTCCCTTTTGAAGTTATTTCCCGTCCTTCATATCTTGTCCAATACCGTTCTCTTTGCCATACTCTTCCTCTTTACATACGTCCATTTTCTGGCGTCGCACTACTCAAAGTTTGTGCGAACTTCTCATATTACCTTAAACATTATCCGGACTTCCATCCACTTATTGTCGGTTTCCCCGACCTCATTAATTCACTTCAGTAAAAGGTCTCCTCAGTAGCTCAAGCGTCCATATCAAACACACTACCATATTAACTGTCTTTATCTCATCCTTACATTTCTCTCACCTGCTTCCCCCCTTTTGGGGCGCACCTATACCATTATCCATTTATACTTCGTCTCGCATCCTCATTCCCAATCTCAATCTATAATAGAGTAATAATAGTTTACTTCGCAACACTTGTGTCATTTACTTTCTTGTCATTCGAACTTCGGTACCCTTACTCGATTTATGCCTTCTATACCGTAACTTCGGTTCTTCGGGATTCACATGTCCCTTTCGATACAATCATATTTGGGATATCCTATACCTTCATATACACATATATATAATCACTATTAACTAGCCCACAAAATACGTTCAAACGTCGTTCAAGCCTATCCTAATTCTCAGGGCTGTGATGCACTTCCTGTCTCTTTTCCGAACTAATCCACCTCATCTTACGCGTCTTCTTAAAGTCTCCATCCATCCATATATTCTTGTTTTCCTTAGATTACTCTTAACTACTCATTCGTCCCTTGCATCTTAATTTGCGGAGCTTTTGGTTCACTTCCCAGGGGGTCACCCATCATAGAATTGCTCTCATCTGAGCACGCTTAACTTCGAAACTTCACTGAAATTCGGTGTCTTAATGCTGACGTTTTCGCGTCCGCTTCCTTACATGACCTTTATTACCCGATCTGTAGCCAATTAAAACTTCACAACCTCCGAGACGTTTTCGTAACGCGTCTTTTCTTCTATAATGACCGTTTTACCCTTTTTCCATTCTCGATGCTCAATCTCCGCCTGCGTGTATGGCTACCTCATATACTGGACTTCCAGATCCTCGAGGGTAGCAATCACACCTTCGTCGTCATGCCATACCCATAACCTTTCCGGAACAACATGCCTCATGCTTTACTTATTCGCAGTATTCCCTTTCCTTGCTTCTTCCGTCGTACCTGAAGCGTATATAAGGAATTTCTTTTTCCTATAACTTGGCTCTATCGCACGATCTTAAGGCAGAAAGAAGGTCAATAGTTCCTAAATGCCCCGCAGCCTCCTGTCTATAAATGTGGCCGGCTTCACATTCATAGACAGGACTCTACCGGACACGACTTTGCAGACAGCCCTTAGACCGACCTCGCTCTGATACCACTTTGTCACACCCCGACTTAACTAGGGTGTGATGGGCACCCGACCCCGTGTACGGAGCCGAGCGAACCCGCTAACTCTTATTACACATATGCACTCTTTGGATTCTTAAGACAAAATGAAGTAAAATACATAGTTTTTTTTTTTTCGAAAATCCTTTCGTCATTTCTCAAAGTAAATATAGTTTGAAAACATGAGGGCTCGTATAATAAAACACGTCAATCGGTGAGACTCTTTTTAAAGCCGACACCTTAGACCCACGACTCGTCCGCAAAGTCTCTAAGCGTAATCATGGACCATAGCACGTGTGCGGCGACTCGGCTTACACTCCCGAGCAAGCGAGTTCGCCAACTTCACGAAACATCTTCTATGCTAATTTTGCGTCGTCTGAGTGTACCTGCGCGGCATGAAACGCAGCCCCCGAAGAAGAGGGGTCAGTACGAACAATGTACTGAGTATGTAAGGCATGAATAGTAACATAGAAAGAGATGTGATCATGTACAACAACAGTATAGAGATGTAAAGCATATCATGTGAGAGAGAGAGAGTATCCTGTACATAGGGAATATATCATGTAAAGTCATATCCGGTATATCAGGATCATATAATGTAAAGCTGTAACCCGAGCATATGAGTAATAGCTGCAGAGAACATAGAACATATCATAGGATAGCAGAGTAACCTGTGCATATGAGTGCCCCTGGGGGCGGATGCCATGCATGCTTACTTGGTCATATCAGGTCATAGTACCGCACGAGGCGGCTCGCCCACATAGCGCCGAATACTCCGGCCTCCGCCATGAATCCCGCGTCCGGCATCCCGCGTCCGGATGATAAGCCACCGACCATTGTGGCAATGATACATAGTTCCTTCCCAATTCCCAAATATACATAGTTCCCATCCCCCCAACCCTTGTTCATATTTAGCATGCAGGAGAACCCAAAGAAATCATGTACTTATCGGAGTGACGTAAGGTCGGAAACCTCCGATCGCATTATGGAATAATCATGGTCGCTTTGTCTCGCCTTGAAGGAACGATAATCATAAGGCGAGATTATCAACATAGAACATGTCATAGCATATCGGGTCATAGACATAGCATATCTGACATCATAGAATCATAGTCGTCATAGAATCGTAGTCATCATAGAATCATGGCTATCATAGGATCATAGTCATCATAGAATCATAGTCCCCATAGAATCATAGTACCCATAGAATCATAGACATCATAGGATCATAGACATCATAGAATCATAGCCAATCATAGTCATCATAGGAACATAGTCGTCGTAGGATCTTAGACATTATAGATTCATGGTCGTCATAGGATCATAGTCGTGGTTTAGGTCATAAAAACTGGCAATATTGTAAAACTTAGTTTTTTAAAGAAAAATGTATATTTTGGAAAAACATTTGTAAACTTTTAGTAAAGAAAGAAAAATATTGTAAAGCTTAGTTTTTAAAGAAGAATGTATGTTTTGGAAAACACTTGTAATCTTTTAGTAAAGAAAGTCACACCTTGGGGTCGAGGGTTTAGTTAAAACAAATTCTTAATTAGTAGTCGGAATAATATCCAAAAGTTTCCTTTAACTGTAGTATTGAAATAAACCAAAGGGAGCCATAGGAGGAAATTAGGAATAGTGGGCCCACCTCGAGTCAAATGAGGCGGCATACACAATTTACGTATAATATATTTCATAATGTTACTTATGGAAGTCTTAGGGTGATCGGGTCGTATTCTTGCAAGTCCTAGGGTGTTTCGACCTTTCTTTCACGATTTAAGCACTTTTGGTTCAATGCCACTGAATGAATAGTAACCGTTTTTCAATCTCGGATTTCTAGAGTTAGGGAAATCCCCGAGACACGTTTTCAAGCCTAGTATATCTAAGACATGCCAAAGAAAGGAAGTGAAGCCTTACATACCTTTTCCGCTCCATCCGCTACTCCAAATCCGCGTTGCAAATCCGCCAAAATTTTCAATTTGGTCAAGTTTACCAAATCTTGGTTAGTGCATTTTGGAGTTGGATTCTTAAACGACATTTGGCTACCGAAATTTTGGCAAAGACTTCCCCCGCACATACACCATGCCACCAAGTTAAACTTGGCCGATTTCAATCAAACAACACCGGAATGCAACCCGGCCAAACTAACAACATGCCAACAATCATACTAACGACACTTCAATATCCAATTCAATTCTCATAATATTTCAACAACTTAATCAACATGCTACTTCATCCGAAACCTTCCAATTCAACAACAGCCATACATTTCATCATCATTCATGTATGCTAACTACAACACAACTTTCATTCTTCATAACGACGACAACTAGAATGTCAAATAACATCAATTTTCATTAACCTACCAAAACACCTATAATTCGACCATGACCATTTCTTACATATTTTCATACATTTCCGTCCATTTCTATACATAACATCAACAACAAACACATCCTACATAGAATCCATTCTTTCCATGCAACACAACACAACACGCACATGACACAACACACGGCTAAGCCTCCAACATTTACAACTTCGATTAAAATCGTCACACTTTCATTGTTAACTTAGAATTCATAACAACAACAACCAAAATATGCATAACCTTAATTTATCATCCCCATACAATACCACCCACACACACGGCCAAGTAGGCCATATACACGGCCAACACCAACACTCTAACTTCATGGTTTTCCATGCATTTCTCATTATGGAATTCACAACACAACAACAATCAAGCTACTACATGAATTCAATCCAATCTTCTTCTTCTTCTTTTTTTTTTTTTTTCCACATACCCATTCGGCCATCACCTCAACCTCAATATTTTTCATGAATTTCATTCATCTTTATACACTACAACATACTTAGGCATCCATAATATATAAAAAGAGGATGAAAACTCACCTTTCTCACTTAGTTCTTCAACATGACTTAGGTGAGGAATTGCATGAACAAAGGCTTGGTTTGCCCCAACAATTGTTCCATGATGTTTAGCATCTTCCATAGAGTGGAAAACATCGAAGAAAATCTCATGGCTCAACTTGGAGAGCCATGGCCGAACCTCTTCATTTCTCCACCCTCTTCATTCTTTTTTTTTTTCTTTTGTTCTTGCCTTAGAGTGGAAGATGAATACATATATATATATATGAGTCCTTAGGCATGTGAGGGCACGTATGCCCTCTCTAGACTTTTCTTGATTTTTCCTTCTTTTTTCTTAATTTTTTTCTAGAGTTTTCTTTTCTTTTTCCTTTGAATTTCCTAAAAGATGACTTATTTAATCATCCTTTTTCCTCACATGGCCAATATGGCAAATGACCATTTTGCCCCTCAACTTTTTCAATATTACCATTTTGCCCCTAGTCTTCCGCATTATTTCACGGCCCATTTTGCTAATTTCTCTTCTTGCCCTTAGCCTTTCTCAATATTTTCCATGCTGCCATTGCCCGCAATTAATATTCCTAACAACTCGCACATTAGCTCGAAATATTCAAATGTACAAAAATACGAGGCGTAACACTTAGTACAATCGTATCACTTGGGCATCATTGGCTTAATAGCTTCTCGAGCTAAGATCATTAGAAAGTATCATGAACTCCTAAGAGATGAACAATTGGCCCAAGAACCATGCCTTATGAAAGAAGGGTTATCCTTACGTACCTCGTCGTGCGACTATTCTATCGCTCCACGAGCGTTCTTCTTCAAAGCTGCGTTCTACCTTCATTGAAGTGCATACTCATATTAGATGATGGATAACATTAGCATTCATGACTAATTCTAGAGAAAATCGGACAGCATCTCCCTTTATTTATACGACTTTCCCTCGTATTACATATCAACTCCCAACACCCATAATAACATTCATATTATCATCACAATAGCTTCTAGTCATCTACATTACTCTTACTTCACAATTCTTTTCACTTTATCCATATCCATAGCCATAACTCGTCAATACGTTCATTCATATACAATGTCGTTTTCCATACTCCCAATATCATTTATAACATGATTATATTCATGAAGCATCAAGAATCATAACTCGTTCCAACGTTTACTCAAAAGTGCTACTATTCACACATTCATGACCCATTACTTTTCTTTCGTAATTCGAGTGTTTCATCTTCCCAACACTTTATATAACATGGAAACATCATAAAACTTACCTTAGATGGTGTAGGATTGAACCTTGGTTGTACGAACCTCACTGAGCCAAAAACCCTAGATTTTCCTTCACTTGGATTTCTTGCTTTTGATTAACTTTAATGGTTTTCCTTACTTTGATTCACTTGGTTTGATGATTAAGACCTTTGATCCCCTTTGTGTTCTTGTTCTTGGAACAAATACGGAACCCAGAGCCTTTAGAGAGAAGTAGAAGAGGT